>NW_024429267.1:54465199-54615199 GCF_017639785.1 Mesocricetus auratus | reverse complement strand
ATTGATGTCGCTCTTGGTTGGAATGGATTACATTTTTAAAAATTTAATGTTCTATTCTGGCACAAGTTAAGAATATAGCTTTTTTGTCAGTAAGAGATTATATATAATTTCAAAAATCCCATTGTACTACTTTGTCTACAGCTAATCACCATGCTAACTTGATTTTCTTAAGTTACTTTTCATCCCAAAACCAATGCTCATCTTTTGCAAAGGTCAGTTGCATCCTGTAGACTGAGTTTTTGCCCTTCCAGGTCCAGCTGCCTTTTAGACCCAGATAAATTGTAAACTTTTTGACTGCTGGCTCAGGCTTCTTATTGGCTAGCTCTCTCTTAATTATTAACCCATTCCTATTAATCTAAGTATTTCCACGTGGTCTTGGCTTACTGGAGAATTCCTGGCATCCTATCTTCCTGGTTGCTACATGGTGTGTCTTTGGTGGCTCCTCTCTGCCTCCTCTCCCCAGAATTCTCCTCCTCTCATAGCCCCACCCATACTTCCTGACTGGCTACTGGCCAACCTGTGCTTTATTCATCAACCAATAAGAGAAAAATATATTCATAGCATGCAGAAGGACACCCTTCATCACTTTAGCTGTCCTGGAACTCGCTCTGTAGTCCAGGCTGGACTCAAACTCACAGAGATCCTCCTGCATCTGCCTCCCTGAGTGCTGGGATTAAAGGCGTGCGCCACCACCGCCCAGCCTCATCATTAACTTTGTGAGTTGTGTTCCTGTTCTGAGAACATGGGAGACAAGCTAGAACCTACACAGGGTGTCACACACCTCTAGAAACATGGTCGTTGTGTTACAATTAACTCGATTGTTCAGCTTTTGTAAACACTTTGCCATAACAAAGCAAAAACACACTAATAAAAAATCACTCGAATACTTCAAGTCCATTATTGCTTGGGTTGAAGCTTCTCTTTTCATGTCTCTGCTCCTCAGTAGGAAGTTTGCTTGTGAGGATGGATTGTCAACCATGTTGATAGCCCAGGACAGTACTCAGCCATCTTTGCAAGCTTGTTTCTGTCTTTAGTTACAGGAAAGAAACCTAGCCAGTGGCTGAATGGATGTCTCAGTTGGTGAGGTACTTTCCTTGCAAGTGTAATGACTTCATATAGATTCCCAGAACTCATGCATACAAAATCCAGATGTGATACTGTACTTTTGTATCCCAGCACTGACGAAGTTGCCAAGGCAGATCTTTGGGGCTCACTGGCAAGCCAACCTGGCCAATTTGGCAAACCCTGGGCCAATGAGAGACCCTGTCTCAAAAGGGATGGGTGGTGTACCTGAGGAATGGCACCTGAAGTTGTTTTCTGGAGTCTACACACATGTATACACACACACACACACACACACACACACGCACACACACGCACACACACACGCACACATATCACAGCTAAGACCAAGAGTAGAACATGGCGAGGAAGAAGAGAACCTCATGGGATAGGTGATGGTGGGTGTCTTATTGGTGGCTGGTGGATGGGGGCATAGTCTTTTGATGGGGAGATATCTTGTACTCATAGGGCATAGCACTGTGTGTTTAAACTTCATCATATAGTCATAAAATCACATGGGGAGCTGTTTTTATTCTCATTGTATGGTTGGTGGGTATGAACCCCTGGAGGGACTGCTATTTCACAAAAGCCAGTCACAAAACCTGCCCTACAGTAGGGAGGCTCCTCTCACATATAGGATGGATTTTGGCAGTAGCAAGTTCTTTCCAAAGAAAAGAAATAATTGTTTAAGTGAATTTTTCTGGGGTAGTATAAATAACAAAGTCCAGTTAATGTCATACATCTACTATTTCTTTTCTTATAGGTAAGCAGAGCCTATAAAAATAAGAACATATTCTAAGTACAAAATGTCTACTTGTGATACATTTATTTGCTAAACTAAATTAATGCAAATCTACCTTACTATTAAAATAAGCCTTCTTTTTCAGAATACCACAAATGTTTACAGTATGAATGATATTAAGGGGTCTGTTGGGAATGCAGAAAATCATTATTTTACTACAGAGCACTAAAATTATTTGTAATGAAGGCTCACAGATATCAAGCAGCTCGAGGTAGAGAGGAATAATGATGGTCCAGGTCTCTCCACCAGCTAAGGAACCATGGCCAGCTGAGGGTCTTGCCGGAAGCAGTAGGAACACAGAGTGAGACCCCAGCTGCATCCCCAGGACACTATCAGAATGAGCCTGTGCTTGCCAGAGCCGTTTCCTCTGTGTTTTGTGGCAAATTCATTGTGTGTGTGTGTGTGTGTGTGTGTGTGTGTGTGTGTGTG
Organism: Mesocricetus auratus; assembly: GCF_017639785.1. Classification (NCBI taxonomy): domain Eukaryota; kingdom Metazoa; phylum Chordata; class Mammalia; order Rodentia; family Cricetidae; genus Mesocricetus; species Mesocricetus auratus. The sequence goes on along the minus strand of NW_024429267.1, from coordinate 54,612,906 downwards.
GTGTGTGTGTGTGGTGTGTGTGTCTCTGTGTGTGTGCCTGTGTCTGTGGTGTGTAAGTATGTATATCTGTGTGTGTCTGTGTGTATGCATGTGTGTCTGTGTGCCTGTGTATCTGTGTGTGAGTATGTATATCTGTGTGTTTCTGTGTGTATGTGTGCATGTGTGTGTGTCTGTGACCACATGTGTGTATGTGTGAGAGAGAGAAAGAGAGAGAGAGAGAGAGAGAGAGAGAGAGAGAGAGAGAGAGAGAGAGAGAGAGACAGTCAGACAGACAGACAGACCTGGGCCAATGCATTTGCTTCCAGTGCTGTCTTGCTCCCTAATATGCAAGATTTACTTAGTTCTTGAGATTCAAAGTCTAAGACCAGATGTCCGCATAGGTTTAGGGTCCATGGCAGGAGTGTGTTTGTGATGAAGACATTATGTCATGGAATTAGATGCTGGAATGTGACCAGAGTCTCCCAATCTCTTTTGATGGAGTGTCCCAAATGACCTAATCAACTCCCACTTGACCTGTTTAAGGCTCTGTAGTGCCTCACAGTGGCAGTCACCATCCTGGGCCCCAGGCTTCTATCTCATGAAACTCTGGGAATATAAACCATATATAAACCATTTTCAAGTCATACAATTGATGTATGATAGTTTGATTTAGAGCTTTGGGGTGTGTGTGTGTGTGTGTGTGTGTGTGTGTGTGTGTCATATATGTCTTGGCTTCTTTTTGCTTTTTGTTTCAGTTTGCTAACCATTTATCACCAAAAGTCACTGACGTACCTTGCAAGGTATGCTTCATGAGCATTTTATACATAACTGTGTGGGATTGTAATTGCATGCACCTTGATTATTCTATTTATCTGGGAACATTTTACTCAACCACTTGAAGAATTTTGTTTTTTGTTTTTTGTTTTTTTGCCCTGACATCAGTAAGTGCTTGCGTGCATGGGGTCCTGGAGATCTTTGCCTTCACTTAGGAAAACTTCCTCACCTGCCCCTCCTCTTCTGGAGGGATTGTACATCCTATTGTTCTGGAGGGTTGGTTCCTCACTAAAGGCCCATCTGTCATTGGGATGTTACCTAGGGCTGTTGGTTCTTTGGGAGGTTACATTTTGTGGTTGTTTCACATGTTGCTCTTATAACTGGGTCTTTGTCATGTTCTGCTTCTGTTCCCAGATAATACTTTGAGTCTTTTTGAGATGCAGATTAGGTACTGAGTGAGAATGAGCCCTTGCTAGAGCTGTCAGAGGTAGGCATGTGGAAGTGGTGAATCATGCTCGCCCAGGCCATGGCTGATGTCATCTCCTTCCCCTACGCACATCTCATGAACAGGAATTTTATTGATTGTTTAGATTAGCAATTTTATTGATTGTTTAAATTAGCAAAGTTGCTTTGGTCTGGACTCCTGGGCTCAGATGCTGGCACTCTACTTCCTTATCTTGTTAACCCCTTATGCCCCAGTTTTGTAACAGGAATAAGGAGAGTTCTTATCCTATTTTTATTTTTCTTTTAAATTGGGTCTCACTGTGTAGCATAGGCTAGACTCAAACAAACCCTCCTGCTTCAGCTTCACAAGTGCAAGGATTAGAGTCATATGCCAGTAAGTCAGGCCCTGCCTCATAGTGTGTGTGTGTGTGTGTGTGTGTGTGTGTGTGTGTGTGTGTATGTGTATGTGTGTGTAAGCATGAACACCCACCTGTGTGCATCATAGAGTCCAGAGATAATGATGAGTCTCTCTAATGCTTCTCTACTTCATTCTTTGAGACAGAGTCTCTCGCTGAAAATGAAACCTGACATTTAGATTGCAGTGAGACCTCGGAATCCAGATGTCTCCATTACCAGTCAGTACTGAGCTACAGACATGTGTCCCCATACCTGGATTTTTACATGGGTGCTGGGGATTGAACTCAGGTCCTCATACTTACACAGCAAGCACTTTATAGCGGAGCCATGGCCCCAGCCCTCATTTAGTGTTTAATATAATAAGTTAAGCCATATCTTCTTTTTTATTCAGGAAATATATTCTTATTGTTTAACCCAACAGTATGCTATAATAACGCCTGCCAATAGCACTATAAATTTAGGGCTTCCCCTGAGTGGCTTATGGTGATATTAAATGCTTGTATCCGTCAATTAGTGCCAGGAAGACGCACACATTTAGAACCAGGGCTGCTCTAGTGTTGAGAGCAGAAAGGCTTAAAGTTGGCCAGGAACTCCCAGCCTGCACCCAACATCTTTTGTCTGGCAGCAGCTGGAGTGGGTCCACTTACCCATTCTGATTAGCAGGTAAACTAGTGGTCGAGAGGACAGACTCTACCTCTATTCCTAGGGTGACTCTGGGCTTAGGAGCAAAGAGAATTTTCTTTCTCTCACTTTGTATCATTTTTCCCTGAAATTGGACTTGGGATGAAGGTCTGTGGGGCCCCAGTGAATGATATTCTGCTATGCTTCCGCCCTCCTCTGCTGTCTGTGGGAGCTGGGGATCCACTGCCCTCGCCCCTCTGCCATCTGTGGGAGCTGGAGAGCCACTTACTTGGTTGTATTTTCAAAGCTGTGTGGCAATGCCCCAGGGCTGCTTTTCAGAGAACGTGGTTTAGTAAGGCTTCAAGGCCTTGGCTGTTCACTTTGGTCACATAATGAGATGAGCTGCAGCAAACACATATGCCATTTGGCACGTTCTTACTAAGTACTTGGTGTATTCCAGGCCCTATGCCATGCGCTGGGTGGGTTTAGCATGGCTCCTGCTTTCCTAGTATTTACACTTGAGTGTTGGAGGACAGAGGTGCCGGGCACTTTCTCTTTGCTGCCTCTGCTCCAACCGCAAACCTCCTCAGCCCTTATCTGGACCCAGGGACTCAACCCAACCGACTGCCATCCACAGGCCAACAACTCTGGCTTGGTATCTACCTCTGAGGGTGCTGTGCAGGCATTTCCTCTGAACTGCCGCTTCCTCTTTGGGAAGGAAGGAGGAAGCTCCTGGGCTATGGTGCACAGAGCTCAGACACTTAAAGATTCACAAAGCCATCTTCACGGCTATAAAACAGTGACTTGCTAAGGAAGACTCTTTGATAGAACTGCCTATAAGCTGTGCCTGTCGGGAACATGGGCGCTCACTGGCCTTAGTCTGACGACAGTGTCCTGTTTGGAGTGAAGAGACATTTGTTCACATCTCCAGAGGAAATATCATACAATACATGGTTGTGAACTAAGCATGATTTGGATAATTTTTAACCTGACGGGAAAAAAAATCAAAAGAAGGGTATTTCATGAGATTTGAGGATTATCTGAAACACAAAGGATTCCTGTAGGTAAATTATTGTTGTGGCCATAGCAGTTTGATTCCTGTGCTCTATGTCTATACAACAGAACATTTAAGTTGGGGAAAGGCCCCATGCCTCAGGAAAAGTGTGACATTTATTATCTGCCTCCAAAAAGGGAGGTTATGCTAACCCCGCCCCTCATGTCCAGGTCTTAGTTGATGGAGCAGTGCACTTCTGGAGAATGCATGCAATGGAGGAGGGACTGAGGCATTTGCTCTCTGATTTTCTCTCTCCAGGAAGGTTGGTTGAGTTGTATTTTGAACGTCACAACTACTGTGGTGACAGTCCTCACAATTCAACCCCCATCCTTCCCCATGTGCCGGCACTGACTCCTTCCCTCACTCCAGGCCAGGAGTTCCAATATCCCCCAGTGGTCCAGAGGCTGGTGCATCCATCCCATGTTGTTCCAGGCTTTGCTCTCAGGCTTGGAAATAGATTTAGGTGTAGCTGTCTGTTAATTCCTTAGAGCCAAACGGATAAAACAATAAAGGAGAAGTTAACAAATTAGAGATTGTCATGAGTCCAGATAGTGAAAATAAACTGTTGGACACAATCTAGAACAGAGCTGTATGGAGGACTGGGGATGTGGCTTACAGTAGGGTGGATGTTCAGCATGCACAGATCCCTGGCTTCAGTCTACAGCACCAAGACAGAAACATCCTCCTTTCCACAAGTAATAGTGAGTAACCAGAGACTTCTCGTAAGGATGGAGCTTCCAGGCTGTGAGGAAGAGGCTGAGGAAGAGTTCTGGTAAGGTGAGATTTCACACGGGCAAAGCATCTGATACTGAGTTCTTTATTTTATAAAAGGATTTAACCTATTTTTAAGTATGTGCATGTGTGTGTGAGTTCAGGGTGCACAGAGGCCAGAGAGGCCTCAGATCCCCTGGAGCTGGACTTGGAGGCCATTGGAGTCATGTGACATGGTTGCTGGGAGCTAAACTCTCAGGTCCTCTCCAAGTGTAGGAAGTACTCTGGACTTTGGAGCTGTTTCTCGGACTTCTTTCTTTTCCACTTTTTCTTGAGGAAGGGGTCTCACTATGTAGCCCCAACTGACCTGAAACTCACCACACCCAGGCTGATGCTGAATTCTAACCTGTGGTTAAGTTATAGGAAGAGGCTGTGGTCTGGAAAGCAGAGAGCCATGAGGCATGTGAAGACCTAGGGTGAGAGCCCATGAGGCCCTCAGGGTCCCTGAGACTAACTCTTGTGCAGTAGGCTCTCTCATCTGAATGTGATGGTGTGGACCGCTGGGTCTCTCTAGTCAGAGAAAGGAAGTGGTGGCCCTGCTCATCCACATAGCGCTGTGTATGAAAATACTGTAGTCTAGTTTTATGAATTCAGCAAAGCTTGTGTTACAGACAAATGGGGATATTTAAGCAAAGATGGCATACAGTCTGGGCCAGGAGGACAGCTCAGTTGATCAAGTCCTTGCCTTGCGAGCACGTGAAGCTGAGTTCAACCGGCAGAATCCATGTTGAGGTTCTGGGCCTGGTACACGTGCACTTGCATTCCCAGTGTTGGGGAGCTGAAGGTAGGAGGCTCCTTATAGACAGTTTAGCCCAGTAAGTGAGCTCCAGGCGAGACCCGATCCCAGAGGAGGTGGCTGTATTCCTCAGGGTGACACCTGATGTTGGCCTCTGGCCTCGACATACATGGGCACACATGTGCAATCACACCCTCTCCCATGTTCATGTGACTTCTTTCCTTTATTTCTTTGAGAAACAGTGTCCCATTTTCTGTATTCACTTTAAAACCCATACGTTATCTTCTCTTAATTCAATTTTCCAGAGATAAAGTTCCATTCTGTAGCCTAGGCTTGCCTGAAACTCAACTGTAGAACTCAAGAGCTCCCTCAAACTCAGTCAACTCTCTGCCTCAGCCTTCTGAGTGCTGGGATAACAGGCCTGAGCTTCCACTGCTGGCTTGGATAATTATTTGTATCTGGTTTCTGAGAAAACCAAGTAGAAAACATCTTGCATGCTCAGAACTGTGACCTCATTCTGAGCCCACCGACTGTCTTTGGTCATGTCTTCATGGTGTCTCTTCGAAGCAATAGAAACCTTAGCTAAGACAAACACCTTAAGCCCAGGAGTATCCCTCTTAAAATATCAGGTGATTTCACAATTCTTGTTTGTCATCAGGAGTTTTTTTTTCTTTCAATTTCTGCATCCCACTTAGCCTGTGAGCCAAATCATGTGTGTTACTTTGGCAAGTGCAACACATGACTTAAAAGCTACAAACCCAAGTCTAAATTAATTCTTTCTAGCAGATTTTCTAGGTGCCTCACAGACAGCAAATGCCAGGGATTGTCTTTGTCCTCAAGCACCCCATGAGACTGGAGGAAATGCTCAATTTTCTGTTCCTAAAATGCTAGAGAAAACAAAGCTTATGCAGATGTAATTCAAGGAGGGAGCCAGGCTCTGTCCCGAGCATGCGGAACTGGGCAGCATCTGTGACATGGTTCTGGCTTTAGAGTCATGAAGAATACAGGAGTAAAGGATCTGTAGAATCTTCTGTGCAGCTAAGGAGAGTCAGTGAAGCTAGGCATGTAGCGGGGGAGTCCCTGAATGAAGACCCCGAGAGGCCATTGTGGGAAGCTGAGAAAATGAATTAATTGTACTGGAGACCATGGAGAGTTGGTGATGCCAGAGCCATGGATGTCTGCCAGGGAGAGCTGTGTATAGTGAGTGGAACCAGCCCAAGAGAGAGAAGTGTGTTGCAGGTGTCAAAACTGGAAGGGTAGAGCCAACGAAGCCGTTTTGATATTGGACATCGATCTACAGGGTTTGGAGTTCACCCTGCTGGGATTTGATCTTGCTTTGGTCTAATATTTCCTTACTAAGCCTCCGTTCCTCCCTTTTGGAATAACAATGTATAATCTGCACAATTGTGTGTTGGAGGAAGTATGTAATTTGCTTTTTTTTATTTTACAGGGGCTGCAAACAAGGGATTGCCTCGAAACTCAGAGTAGACTTTGAACTTTTAAACTGTTTTGAGACTGTGAAAGACTGTTGGAACTCTTGAAGTTGGACTAAATGTATTTTGCATTATGATAAGGGCAGGAACCTATGGGGGCCAGGGAGTGAAATACAGTGGTTTGAGTGGGAATGGTTCCCATAGGCTCAGGTGTGTAAATGGTTGGCTCTCAGTTGGTGACTGTTTGGAAGGATTAGAAGGTATGACCTTGCTGGAGGAAATGTGTCTCTGGGGTAGGCTTTGAGGTTTCAAAAAGCCTAAGCCATTTCTAGTTAACTTTCTCAGCCTGAGTGGTTGCGGATTGAGATGTGAGCTCTCATCTACTGTCGGAGCGCCGTGCCTGCATCCTTGCCACCATGTTTGCCCACCATGACAGTCATGGACTCACCCTCTGAAATTGTAAGCCAATAAACTCTGTCTTCTATAAGGTGCCTTGGTCATGGCATCTTATCACAGCAATAGAAAAGGAACCAAGATGCCTGCCTAACCCAATTGTGTGGCTGCAACATTGCATAGAAGTGTCCAGACAGGAAGGCAGGCTGACCTGGAATTTCACCTCGTGCCTCTTTGACTCATCCATGAGCCATGACAAGAGCTTGACAAAACTAGAGGAAGAAAGCGATATCTTTTCTCCCACAGTACCACTTACTGCCCAAGCCCATATGTCCCTTGGCCTTTCCTCCCCTGTGGACAGGGAATCTTGTACCAGGATGGGCAACTTTGTTTACCTTGCCTGTGGACTCTATGAAGCCTCCTAATGGGCATGTAGTGAATTTGGGATCTCATGGCTGTGCACTAAGATTACCAAAGCAGAAAGGGACAAAGGCGAGGAGCTGGTATCCGGAAATCTGTTGTCCAAAATGTAACTGTCCTGTTTTAACACCAGTTGCTGGGTCTGTCCCAGCTCCGTGTGGCTCCAGTCTGGTTTGTCATTATTTTCAGGTAGTTTTATAATTGCATGTATAACTCTTCATCTCTTCCTCAGTATGACATGAAAAACTTCTTCAACTAGAGCTGGGACAAGGGATTAGCTGGTAAAGCCCTTGCCATGAAGCTACGAGAACTCCAGTTTAGATGCCAAGAACCCGTGTGAAAAGTCAGGCATAGTAGTACGCACTTACGACTCCAGCAATGGCAGGATGGGAGGAGACAGAGGGACCCTGGGGTTGGTTCACTGCCTAGTCTCACTTACCGGTGAAGTTCCAGGGCAATGAGAGACCCAGGTAGAAACACCTGAGAATCAGGCTTGTCTACACACACACACACACACACACACACACACACACACACACACACACACACACACTCACACAGTTCCACAAACAAACATTGCTCCAACTAGTGACAGATTTTAAAAGCCCATTTGTGTATAGGTTATCTTTAAAAGATCAAGCCCCACCCCATCCCCATGTCTGCTCCAGCCCAGATCTTCTGGTTCATGCTCCCAAGTGGACTCTGCTCTAAGGCGCTGCTAACGATTAGAAAAATGAGCAGTTTGTCTTTTCCCTGGGCACAGCTGCTTTAATGAAAGGGCTCCAGAGCAGGCGTGGCGCATCAGCCGCGTCCTCCCTGAGCACGTGCTGGGATTCAGAAAGCACTGGGATGTAAGGGGACCGGCCTGGCCTTCTTGACCTGTTCATTCCACCTACAGGCTAATAGCTAACCTTGCCTGGCTCCCGAGTCAGTGAGGAACTGGGAGGCATGCTTCGATTTCCCCCCAGGATTGAGGGGTAGGGTTCAAGTGAGCTGCTTTAATGATAGGAGGAGGCTGTTGGCATGAAGAGGGAGGTCTGGGGGTGAGGACGGGCTGGCGAGTACTGGCTTTTTCTAAGGGTCACAAAATCCCAGCCCTTCCTGCAAGACTTCTCCAGGTGTCACAGAATCTTCACAGCAAATTGAGAGAGCTAGTTATCCATGTTAAGCCTAGAAATTTAATTTTAAAAGTTTGTGTATGATGTATGTATATCTCTGTGTGTGTATATTCATGTGTGAGTGTGGGCATTCTGGTGCCATGGTGTGTGTGTGTGTGTGTGTATTTGTGTGTGTATGTATATGTGTGTATATTTGTATGTGTATGTGTGTATGTATGTATATGTGTGTATGTATGTGTGTGTGTATATGTATGTGTGCATATGTGTGTGGGGAGTGTGTGCATGTGTGTGTATATTTGTGTGTGTATGTATATGTGTGTATATTTATATGTGTGTGTGTATGTATGTGTGCATATGTGTGTGGTGTGCGTGCATATGTGTGTGTACATTTGTGTGTGTATGGATATGTGTGTGTACATTTGTGTGTGTATGTGTGTGTACGTTTGTGTGTATATTTATGTGTGTGTATATTTGTGTGTGTATGTGTGTGTATATTTGTGTGTATGTATATGTGTGTGTATGTATGTGTGTGTGTATGTGTGTATGTGTGTAGGTCAGAGGACAACCATGGGTGTTGGCCCTCCACTCCACTGCCTTCCACCTTCTTTGAGACACAGAGTCTCTTGTAATTGCTGCTGTGTTTGTCAGGATAGGTGGCCCACAAGCTTTCCATGATCCCTGTCTCTGCCTCTGATCTCTCAGTAGAAACTCTGGTGTTACAGATGTGAGCTTCATATCTGGCTCTATGTGGACTCTGGAGACCCAAACTCAGGTTCTCGTGCTTGCACAGCAAATGCTTTACCCACTGAGCCATCTCCCCGTCTCTCAAACTTAATGAAATTTTAAGGCTCGAATTCTTTCATATAGTAAGAGACATTGAAATCAGTAAGAGAAATCCCTACTCAGCTCCTGCACGAGGCAGGTCCACATGCCAGTGAACTCTCCCGAGCCTAGACAGGGTCTGCTCACCTGTGTGGTATACAGTTTGAGACCGCTAAGGGTGCCGTTGAGTAGCACTAAGGCCATGTGTGCATGGCTGTCTTACATGCTTACAGCTTTGATAAACTTCAGGCTCCACATCAGGCCCCATAAGAGGTGACAGCAGGGAAGTAGCAGCAATGACACTGTGCGGTCCTCGGAGGTATGGAAAGTTCTCTCTGATCCCTTTGCTACCTTCCTGTAGGCAGTCACCTTTCTGCTTGTCATAGTGCGAGGTGACACTTGAGAAAGCAAATGCTTTATGGCCGCCACTGACACATTTCTTGTAGTGCTCCTCTTGCAATCTGGGGCTGCTCCTGAGAAATGAAGAGTTCCTTGGACCCTCTGCTGCATGATCCAGGCTATCCAGCCTGTAGACTTCGGGGTTCCCCTGTCTTTGGGAGGGAAGTATATACAGTGTGGATGTGTTGGACTAAGGATTAGACTCGTGTCGTAGGTGGGATTCAGAGCACAGTGGAGCAGAGTGCTGTGAGATTTACCGCGCTACTCAGGACGGCACACAGTGAAACCATTGTGAAATGCCTGTCTTTGGAATTTTCCATTTACTGTTTGGTTTTTAGCATACTTTAGGAAACCTTTGAAAACATAGAAAGCAAAACCGTGGATAAAGGGAAGGGGGTTACTATGTTACTACATACACATGTTTATATAAAATTTACATACAAGTTGTAAATATATTTATAAATGTAAGATGTTTCTATAGCATTGATACGTACAAGGGAATATTTTACAAAAGGAATTGGCTCATGTGATTGTGAGTCTGACATGTCTGAACCCTGAAGGGCAGGATAGCAGGGAACTCAGCCTGGAGTGCTGGGGAAGAGCCTCTCCTTCATTGAGATTCTGTACAGAGGCCTCCGGGAGGTTGGGTGCGCTCACATGACTGAGTGTAGTCACCTCTGCTGATTGCAGACATTAGGCGTATCTATAAAATACTCCACGGCAGTCCTCAGATTAGCATCTCAGATGCATACACTGACCCTCACACCCACGTTCTTGAGAGAGTGGAAGACACTTCCAGACCATGCCCCATGTCTGACACTTAGCACAAACTCTTTACACTTGCTGTATATGGTGTAGAATGAAATTAATGAATTCTGACATTAAACCAGAGGATTGTCTAGGAACCAGTAACAGTGTAGCAGCTTCATGGCTGAGTCAGCCAGGGATCTGGATAAGTAGTCAGCGGAGATTAGAGAGAAGGGAGGGAAAAGGGAGATTGAGTGTTGAGTCACTCACTTGTTGATGTTAAGCCTGCTATCTGCTACCTACAAACCAAACTGAGGATTAAGAAGGTCAAAGTTTGCCGGGCAGTGGTGGTGCACGCCTTTAATCCCAGCACTCTGGAGGCAGAGGCAGGCGGATCTCTGTGAGTTTGAGGCAAGGCTGGACCGACAGCCTCCAGAATAATACAGAGAAACCGTGTCTCGTAAAACCAAAAAAAAAAAAAAAAGAAGAAGAAGAAGGTCAAAGTTTATAGTCTGAGGGTGTAAGAGGTAGCTCAGATGGCAAAGTGCTTGCCACACAAACCTCAGAACCTGAGTTCCATCCTCAGAAACCATGTGAACACCTGGTGTGTGATTATGATCCCAGAGCTGTGGAGGCAGAGACAGGGAGGTTCCTGAGTCCAGCCTAGCCTAATTGGTGAGTTTCAGGTCTCCCAGAGATACTGTCTCAGAAAGTGTGGTGGATTGTATCCAAGGAAAAGTACCCGAGGTTGGCTGCTGTCTCCACATGCGTACATATACATGTGTGCCTGAACTCACATGGGACCACACACACACACACACACACGCACACGCACACGCAGGCACACGCACGCACACACACACACACGAGAAAGAATGAGAGACAGAGGCTAGAGAGAATAGATGGATAGGTAGGTAGGTAGATAGATAGATGATAGATAGATGATAGATATAGATAGATAGATAGATAGATGATAGATAGATGATAGATACAGATAGATAGATAGATAGATGATAGATAGATGATAGATATAGATAGATAGATAGATAGATGATAGATAGATAGATAGATAGACACATTATTGATCTGTTTTATTTGGGGTTTCTATTGCTATGATGAAACATCATGACCAAAAAGCAAGTTGGAGCAGTAAGGATTTTTTCAACTTACATTTCCGCATCACTGATCATCATTGAAAGAAGTCGGGACAGGAACTCAAACAGGGCAGGAGCCTGGAGGCAGGAGCTGATGCAGAAGCCAGGGAACGGTGCTGCTTACTGGCTTGCTCCCCATGGCTTGCTCAGCCTGTTTTCTTATAGAACCCAGGACCACAGGCCCAGGGATTGCACCACCCACAATGGAATAAAGAGTATGCCCTATAGACTTGCCTACAGCCCTATCTTATGAGGTATTTTCTCAGTTGAGGTTCCCTCCTCTCTGAAGACATCAGCTTGTGTCAAGTTGGCATGGAACTATGTAGTCCAGTCTGGATTCCGGAGGGGCTGGCACATGGGTTTCCCAAGGACAGGAGACCATCAGTCACAGCTCCTGCGGTTCAGCAGGGAGAGGACAGATGTCTCCTGGAACATCCTCTCTTGCACACACACCCAGAAACCGTGCTAATCAGCCATCGAGGCCTCCGTGGCCCAGTCTGTCTGACATAGGAAAGTTAAGCGCAGTGAAGACCTACTTTTGTACTGGCTCCTTCCTGAGAGCTGTGCCTCACTTTGTGTTTGTAACACTGGATTCATTTTGTCCCCATCCCCACTGTATAATCTTCAGTCCCACTCAGTGCTGAGCTGTGCTGCCCTAGTCAGCATCACTGTCAGTTCTGGGCATCTTCCAGCCCATTCCTCCCTCATTTTGACCCTCCGTTTCTCCATGTGTCATCAGGGAGGTTATGCCAGCCTCCTTCTGGGTCTCCTCCAAGGTCCAGAGAAGAGTGTGCCACTGTACACATGGACACCTGACACCTCCTGCCCCTGACTTCTCTCTCACAGATGCCCTTACGTTACTCCTTTTCATCTAAGAAGACAGCACCAACTTCTCATTCTCCGTGGAAAAGGCCATTAATGTGAGAACATCCGAGTCCTATCCCCAAGCAACCTAGCGGGCCATTTTTATTCAGTAGCTAGCTTTCCAAGGGCTTCCACCAGATAATGGGGGAGCTTCTAGCAGGTGTATGGGGGCTGGGGCTTCTCGTTTGTGCTGCCTGGGGCTAGGCATTGTACCCAGGGCCTCCCAGGGACTGTTGAGTCCATCTCTCACAGCATCAGCGAGACGGTCCCCTCCTACTCTACAGATATGCTTAGCTGACTCATGAAATGAGTGGTGGGCACAGGTCTGATTCCTGGCAAAGAATGAGGTGCAGAGAGGACCAGCCCACCCAAGGACAAGTCCAACCTTTGTCATGTTGCTCTACAAGTCTGGGGTGTGGAGGCAGAGAGGTTAGTAAGGGCAGCCACTTACAGGGGTGATGAGAGCGTTAGCTTATTTAGTTCTTCACCAGGCAGAGAAACTGTGCCTCTTCCAGAATTAAGGGTCCCTGCTGCCTCTTAGGTGGCCAGAGCCACATCAGGAATATTCTGGATGGTTACATAGGATGTGCATTGCCCAAGACTCCTGGGCTTTGGTAATTGGAGACTGAAGTCCAATTCATATTCCAGCCATAAGTAGAAAGTCCCAAAGGTCTTCATTGGCTCAGAGGTGGCTTCTTCTCACGTCATGATCCTGTGGTACTGGAGGCCTGGTTAGCCTCACGTCACCACTCACCCACACTCCCGTTTACTTCTGTTAGCTTTTCATGCACACAGAATGGGAAAAAATATTCACTAACCCCACATCTGACAGAGGGTTGATCTCCAAAATTTACAAAGAACTCAAGAAGCAAGTCTCCAAAACATCAAAGGACCCAATTAAAAAGTGGGCTGCAGAACTAAATAGAGAATTTTCAATAGAGGAGTCTAAAATGGCTGAGAGGCACTTGAGAAAGTGCCCAACATCCTTAGCCATCCGGGAAATGCAAATCAAAACAACTCTGAGATACCATCTTACTCCTGTCAGAATGGCTAAAATCAAAAACACTGAGACAATTTATGCTGGAGAGGATGTGGTGAAAAGGGAACACTCCTCCATTGCTGGTGGGAATGCCAACTGGTTCAGCCACTTTGGAAATCAGTATGGAGATTCCTCAGAAAAATGGGAATAAACCTACCACAAGACCCAGCAACTCCACTCTTAGGCATATATCCAAAAGATGCCCATTCATACAACAAGGATGTCTGTTCCACTATGTTCATAGCAGCATTATTTGTAATAACCAGAACTTGGAAGCAACCTAGATGCCCCTCAACTGAAGAGTGGATAGAGAAAATGTGGTACATTTACACAATGGAGTACAATCCAGCAGAAAAAAACAATGGAATCCTGAGATTTGCAGGCAAATGGATGACACTAGAAGAAACCATCCTGAGTGAGGTAACACAGTCACAAAAAGAGAAACATGGCATGTACTCTCTCATATATGGATTTTAGACATAGATCTGGGGAGTGCCAGCCTACAATCCCATGGCCAGAGAGTCTGGGAAATAGAAACTTCATTCAGTGGCTGATGGAAGCAGAGGCAGACTCCCACGGCTAAGTACTGAGCTGAACTCAAGAAAGCCAGTAACAGAGAGGGAGGACTGATGACCAAAGGAGTTAAGACTGGGCTGGTGTATCCCCAGAAACAGCTGACCTGACAAGGGTTAACTCTTGAATCCCAGGCATCAGCCTGGGAATCCAGCATGGGACTGATCAAGACCCCCTGAATTTGGGTGTCAGTGAGGAAGCCTAGGTAATCTATTGAGCCTTGGGCAGTAGATCAGTATACATCCCGAGTATACACATGGACTTTGGACTCCCATCCAACAATGTGAGATGAACTCTCACCCTGAATTCTTGTGGGGAGGGTCTAGGCCCTGCCCTGTATGAAATGACAGACTATGGACACCCCCATGGAGGGCCTCACCCTCCCTGGGGAAATGAGGGGATAATGGGGGAGTTGCGGGGAGGAGGGGAGGGAAAGGGAGAGGGACCAGGAACTGACTTGTGAACCAACCATGTTTCTAATCTAATTTTAAACATAAAAAATTTAAAAAGCGACCTTTGGTCTTTTCTAAGTATTTGCAGCTTGCTGAGCTGATGACCCCACCTTTGTACAAATCCTTCTGTGACTCTCTGGCTACTGCACCATGACTCCAAGTTCCAGACATGTCCCGTACTTGTTCACTAACAGATACTTCTTCACATTCCCTCAGTGCCCTGGGCTGTCCCCGATGTTGGCATTAGAATAAAGTAAATCTCGATGTGTCGGGGAGGGAATCTTTGTAACCAAGACCTCCAATCTGTGAGGGAAAGGGCTTATGTCAAATTTTTAAAAATCATAATACGTGCACACTGGGGGTGTTTGCAGCACTTTTGTAATCGCTTTGTTCATTTACTGCGGTGGGGGCTACCATGCGGAGGTTGGAGGACAGCCTCCAGGAATCGGTTCTGTCTCCTTTCACCCTGTGCAGCCCAGGGATTGAGTTCGGGTCGTCAGATTTGGCGGCCGGCGCCTTTACCCACTGAGCCGTCTCACCCGCCCTTCCATACTTTGCAAACGTAGTATTTCCAGCGTTGACTTATTTGGCAGTTCCCACAATCCTATGGGGGTTGTAATGACTTGTCTCCTCGTTTCCCCTTAGCTTGAAGCCTGTCGCCGCCATCACCAGTGATGCTGACATGGGTCCACAGCAGTTACAGGACAGCCACTTAAAACTGTGCAGCCTGAGAGATGTGGAACCCTCCTGACGGCTGTATCCATAGCAAGCAGGGGCTCACAAATGTGAAGCCAGGTGTCTGGACACCAGGGGCCCAAGCCGGGTGTCTGCACACCAGGGGCCGGCAGCAGTGTTCACTCATCCTGGTGCCTGGTCCAGAGGCCGCAGCTTGGCAAGGGCTCTGGGGACCACTGTATTGTTTCATTCACACCTTTGCTGGGGATGTGCCTGATTCTCTGAGAAGGAGAATGGGCAACAAGAAAGGGACAGCGGCCGCAAGATGGCTTCTCGGGGAAAGCCGCCTGCCGTCAAGTCTGGGGGCCCTGAGCTCCATCTCTGCAGCCCACATGGTGGAGGGAAAGAACTTTCGTTCTCAAGTTGTCCCCTGAGCTCCATGGCATGTGCACACACATACGGTCAACAAATAAACACACAAGTAAAATCTAGTAAAAAATTAAAAAGCAATACAGAGATCAAACTCAGAGGGAAAGTCAAGGAATTAAAATGAAGACAAGCAAACTTTCCTCTAAATAAACAGTGGTGTAATTAGTAAGTGAAGAGTTTCCATGGAGCTGTGGACTACCTGTTTGGAGTAGGAAATACAGGAGAATTTGATTCATTGTTTACACAAAGTAGCTTTGTCTAGTCTAGCCCCAAACTGTCAAACTAGTGTGTCCTTTAGCCTTGATTCTCCTGTGACACCAGGGTTATCACTGTGTAAAGAAATAGCCCAATGGCTTATTGTCTAAAGTTGGGTTTCATTCCATGGTACAGATAGAGAGATACAATGTGTCAGGGAAGAGACAAAGGTAGAGATGAGAGCAAATCATTGACAGCTGACAGAGTAACTTGAGATAGTTGTGGTAGGAACCCTTTTATTCACACTTAATAGTTGTTTTCTACAAAGGGAATGCTCTTTTATTTTTCCCTTTGTCTTCTTTTATACTTTTGCTTGGCTTTTGAGATGTGTTTCACTATGTAACCCTCGCTGGCTCAGAACATGGTATGTAGATGGCCTTCAGTTTGTGACAGCCATCCTGCTTTTGCTTCTCGTGTTCTGAGGTCACAGTCATGCACCATATGCCCAGCAAGAACATTCTTGATAGACACATAATATTGAACTTATTACTGATGTGTGTGGGGGGGGAGGGAGGGAGGGAGGAAGGCTAGGGAGGACTCACTATGGCATAATCTAAATATGATAATTAAAGAGTACTTTTGTTGTAATAGAAATATACACACACACACACAGCCTTGGAACATATGCCTACATTTCCCTCTCTATCATGGAACACATAGGAATGAGTGAAACTTTGTGCAAATTTTATGGGATTTTTTTTTTTATTTCCATTAGAAAAAGATTTCCTCTTCAACACACCCTCTGGTAAATTTTAAATTTTATCTAAATTAGGTTAAATCCCAACAGATAACTAAAAAGCCTATTGTTATCCTCTTTAAATTCAGTTCTAAGCAACTCTCTGTCTGAAGCTGATGAGGTTTCTGAATAACTTTCATATCCACAGTTTGTCAAAGAGTCATTGGATCCTTTGTTCTCAAGTGAGTAGGATGGATTTTGCCACCTCTCAGGTGAAATTTCTAGTTGACATAACTATGGAAGGGGATGTGGCTCATGGGAAGTAGTCTCTCTCTCTCTCTCTCTCTCTCTGTGTGTGTGTGTGTGTGTGTGTGTGTGTGTGTGTGTGGAGGGTGACTTGGGTCAGCAAGAATGTCACTCAACATTGCATCCTACAGAGCACAGGTTCACAACAGCTATCCACTCCAGGGTCAGTAATACCAAGATTTAAAGACCACATGACACCATTTTGTGGAAGAAAATACCTATTTTGGATGCATACATCAGGCTTTAACATTCAGTATATGGAAAAACATAAAAACAACAAAACCAAACAACCAGTATGAAACTACTAGACAACTTGCTTTTTTGAGATCAATGCAATATGGTTACGGCATCTTCATTGCTCAGGGTAGAGATTGTTTGAAAGCATTTTTAAGATTTTTTTGACCCAGATTTTTTTTCTCTAAAGCAGTTGTTCTCAACCTGTAGGTTGTGACCCATTTGTAGGTCAAACGACTCTTTCACAGGGGTCAAATGTCAGATATCCTGCATATCAAATATTTACATTATGATTCATAAGGAGTAGCAAGGTTACAGTTATGGAGTACCAATGAAAATAATTTTATGGTTGGGGGTCATGACGATGTAAGGAACTGCATTAAAAGATTGCAGTATTAGGAAGGTTGAGATCCACTGATCTAAAGAACTTGAAGTCTCTCCTTAGACCTATTTGAGCTGCACACAAATGGTACAATAAGAACAAACCAACTAGGACTAGGGAGTTTTGAAATGTTCATATTTTTCTTTAGTTAATAAAATTTCCCCAACCTTCAATGTTTTGATAAAACTCTAAAGACCTTTGATAAATAACTCAATTCATTTTTCTTGACAAGAGACATTTGAGTTCTTGTCATGTTGAAGCTGTGGTGCCATAGAGTTCTGGGCTCAAACAATGCATCTCTGTGCAGAACTTCCGCCTTTGATTCCCCGGTGGTTTGCATTCGGAAGGGAAGGAGGCACTGCTCAAGCCTCTCTGTGAGCTCTGTCCACACTGAGCTTGTTGGGAAGCTGTGGCGTAGGAACCAGCTGACCTATGCTGACCCATGGTCTTCCAGGTTACATACTTCCCAGCTCGTTTTAGGAGATGCTGAGTATAACTGAAACCACTGTCATGATTTCTCTTCATGGACAACTAATGAGTCCTTTGGTGGTAACATGGGTGTTACGTTTCACAACAGCTATCAATATGACAGGATCTAGACTCAACCTGAGAGGTAGCTCTCTGTTGTCCCTGAGTGACCTGAGAAATAACCCCTCCCCCTGGGTGTGTCTGTGAGTGAGTGACCTGAGAAACACCCCCTCCCAGCTGCTTCAGACTCCTCATGCCCTGATGCCTCCTTGTGATGGACAGCCTCCAGGTACTCTTGCTTCCTTCAAATGCCTGGCCAGGTGTTTTGTCACAGCCATGCGAAGTAGCTTTTAGTAATGTCAGCTGCTGCCCTCTTGCATCTGAGCATGCCCTGTTACCCCTGTCCTGGTGATCAGGAATTCCCCGGCACCTAGCCATCAGTACTGTCCTTGTTTCTGTCTGGCAGCAGCGCTCGCAGGAACCAATGATGACGGCTGTACAGGGATCCTGGCTCAGCCCCGCCCTCCAATGTTCCTTGTCTCTCCAGCACTCACACGCACAGTCTATGTGTTATTTGTTATTGTAGGCAAACATGCAAATTTTAAAATAACTAAAAGAAAAAAAAAGAATGTGGGGTGGTAGACATGGCTCAGTTGTTAGGAGCACTTGGTGCCCTAGGAGAGGACCTGGGCTGGGTTCCCAGCAGCCATGTGGTGGCTCACAACCATCCGTAACTCCAGTTCCAGGGGGTCTGGTGCTGCCTTCTGGCCTCTGTGGGCACCAGGCACACACAGTGCACAGACATACACTCAGGCAAGACACTCCTGCATGCAGAATATAATAAATAAGTCTTAAAAGAACACAATGTGTTTATGATTTTATCTACTATTGTGAAATTTTAAGAGAAATCATATATCTATGCATAAATGGGGATTTTTCAATAGAATGCGAGGTAAAATGTTGTTTATCGTTATTAGAAATATGAAAAACACCCTTTCATATTTTTATGTATTCTGGGTAATGTTTTAAATGATGCATATGTAACATTTTAACACATAGGGCAGGTGTGCATGCATATGCATATATGTAAATATTTGTATGTGTATAAATATTAGTTTCTTTCCCAGTTGCTTTTGCTCAGTACTTACTCTTTGTTCTTGTCACTGTGACAGACACCCACATCGTGACTGCTCATCTTACAGGATAAGCGCCTGGGCAGGGAGTTGATTAGTAAGAGGTTTTGTGTATTTTGAGGACATTTGATATTTTGCCAAAAAAATCTGCAAAAGAGGTTTGTTACTTTTAAAAATGTTCTTGTTCTGAGTTGACAAAGACTTCTAACATTCATCTTTGAGTCTTGGTTTTCTTTTCCTACATTTTCAGAGGTGAGCGTATTATTTGACAAAGATATCTACTATTCCAAATTAAAAGGTTTTAATTAGGAGTGGATATCGGGTTTCATGAATCCCTCGGACCATGTGCTCTATCAAATGTTTCTTGCTAATGAGTCCGTCAGGGCTAGAGACTGTATGCAGGTGCTTCCTGCTGCTCAGCCATCCTTGCCTTCCATGGCTACGGGCTTCCTGGAGTGTGAGTCTCCACTATGGGAAGGGGATTTTAGGAGATGGTCTGTCACTCAGGGCTGTTAGAAAAGACCAAGTACATTGTCCTCTTGTGGCCAACTTCTCCTGCTCTCCTCTAGCTGTAAACCTGGTTAATAGCAGTGCATAGTAATTTGCTGAAGCCTGAATGTTATACTGTTTTGAAATTCCCTCCACCTTCTCCCAATTTCCCAGAACAGGGATAGAATATAGCTGGGTTCTTCGCCATAATGTAGCATAGCTTCCGGTCCAATTTCCAGTTCTCCTCTGAAACCAAATATACTCACTCCTGACTGAACATATTTCTATTCACATGCTGCTCTTCAGTATTCTCCCCAGAATGGCCCCGTAAGCCCTGGGTACAGCATCAAAGCTCTCCCCTACTTGATGCTCCAAATTCTTCTACACTCCTTCCATATACCAGTTCCCAAGGCCCGTGGGCCAACAGATCAGGTTTCTCACAGTGAGCATTCCACTCCCAGGACTAATTATCTGTATTTGCTCAATTTCTCTCTGCTATGAGACAATACCTGACACCAAGCAATTTACAGGCGAGGAGAGTTTGTTTTGCCTCGTGGATTGAGGAGGCTAGAGCCCATCGTATTAGGGAAGTCATAGCCACGGGTTACTCCACGGCAGCAGGAGCGTACCGCAGCCTGCATGACTATCGGAGAGCAGAGAGATTTGGGATGGGACCAAAGAAAGCCTGTGACTTGTAACTCACCCCAACAATGCCACAGTCCTATGTGTCCCGACTATCCAAATCCTAGCAGTGCTCAGCTTCTTGCAGGCAGCTAGCGGCCAGGTGTTTAAACCCATGAACTGATTTTAATCCAAGCCATACCGTTATTCCAGTCGAAGTATCCTCAAACCTTTTCTTTTTAGAAATTAACACATCTTAAATGTCTTTATTTTATCTAGAGGTGTGGGGGCATGCATTGCCAGGAACACACGTCAGGGACAGAGGAGAGCATGCAGGGATCCCGCTCACATCCTTAGGCATTGGTGGTAGGCACCTTGACCCTCAAAACCATCTCAGACCTTGTCAGAAGTTTCCCACGGCTCCTTAATTTACAAAAGCAGATGTGAAACATTGCAAGTGTCTGTAAGAAGCTTCTAGAAGTGTTCCTTTGTAGTAGGAAACAGTCTAATTTGAAGCCCTGTGATATGTTAAACACAGGGGTCCAAAGTCACCGGGATTCAATGAAAAACAAATCTGAGTGTTTTTCAACAACCCCGGAATACACAGGCCCCCGTGGGAGTTATCAGCAAAGCGTTATCTGAGAGGGACTTTGTAGATAGCAGGGACACAGATAGCAGGATGCTGATGCCAACCGCAAACTTTAACAGTTAGCTTTACTAAAGCCATTTATTCCCAGCAATTCTCAGTGGGGTTGATCACACGTCTAATAATGTCTGTGAATCTGTGTTTCGGAGCAACTTTAAAAGGGAGGAAAACCACTCAGCATAGCATCCTACCACACATGCTTAGAGAGAAGCAGTAATGGATTGATGGCCTCATTTAAAAATTTTGAGAAGAGGATATTTTGACTCAGATACAACCAGGTTCTCCTAAGGTAGTAATCTCCCATAATTGCATCATCTGCACTGTAATGGTATGGAAATTGCAGATTGAATACAGCCTTATATTTCTGTATTTGATGAATATATTGCTGTAAAGCTCTACATAAATCACATTTAAAAATCAATGGGATCATTTTAGAGATATTAGAGAATCTCTCTGTGTGAAGGAATCCATTTGGGGAAGACTTTCAAGGACTGGTGTTTCACTGCCTAATGTACAGCATTTGAGTATGTATTTTCCCAGACTCCTTTATTGTAGTTCATCACTCAGACATCCTGGTTTGGCTTTGCCACATGGCCAGTGAAGAATCTTGCAGAAAAACAGATTGTAAAAGCAAAACAGTAGGGTGCATGTCTGTCACCCTAGTGCTGGGGGAGCTGAGGCACTATGATTGTGGGTTTGAGGCCAGCCTAGGTTATATAGAGAGACCCCCCCTCCTCAAAAAACAAAGAAGAATAAGATGAAAGCCAGGAGGAGGAGAAGGAGGGTGACCACCCTCACTAAGTATAGATTAGAGAAAATAAACCTGACTGGGTTTTGGTATCCAAGGTTACGTGGAAGTACTTTACAAAAGCCCGCATCTCCGGGGATATACACTGTAACTGTACACAGCTGAGTTCCCACCCCTAGACCCAACCATTTCAGAGTTGTTTTCTCTGAGTTTTCCTTTTTGTCTCCAAGGAAAACATGCTTATTCTGTCATTTATTGATTTTTTGTGTGTTTTAGATATTATGTATTGATATTCCTTAAAAACTAGGCTTTCTCATCATCTCAACTTAATCAGATCCTGCCTTCCACTGCCCATGGCTGGAAGGTATCATAGTTTCTGTACAGATCAGTATGTAGTTTCATAATATTTGTTACATAAGCATCATGGCGTATTAAGTTCAGGTTCAAGGGCTGGAGAGATGGGTAAGAGCACTTGTTATATAGACATGAAGACCCAGGTTTGGATTCACAGAATCCATGTAAAGTGTCAGAGGCCTTAGCATATGCAACTACATCCCCTGGACCATGGGAATAAGGGCAGGAGGCTCAGGGAGAGACCCTGACTCAAAAAATATGTTGGAGAGTGATAAAGTGGGGTACCTATCCTCCTCCTCAGGCCTCCGTGTGTTCAGAGACATGTGGACCTTTACACATACCTCTACACATGCTGTATACATACACCACATACATGGGATTGATATGTGAAGCAACCTTGTTTCTAATTTAAATTTAAAAATAAAAAGTAAAAGAATTTTCATAGCAAAAATATTTTAAAATTAAGTCTCATCCATATCTTTATCTTGAAGCTGAAGGTAGCAGAAGCAAGAAGAGAGATCTGGAGCAGCTCCTGATGCAACAGTATCGAGAGAATTCACCATATTAGAGTGATAGCAGGGGTCAAAGATTCAATTACATGAAAAGCTATAACCAGGAGCATGGTGGTCCCAATGAAATCCTGGC
The DNA here is from genome assembly GCF_017639785.1 of Mesocricetus auratus. Lineage (NCBI taxonomy): Eukaryota > Metazoa > Chordata > Mammalia > Rodentia > Cricetidae > Mesocricetus > Mesocricetus auratus. Next base: position 54,590,635 of record NW_024429267.1, on the reverse strand, counting down.
CACTTCCTGTAGAGAGACACATACAAGCCCCTTAGGAAAGACCAGCCTAGAGTCTTCGTTCCTCAGGCCTATGATGACTGGGGTGAGTGCCCGGGTGAGGCCTGGTGGCAGGACATCATGGAGGAAGTCTGCATGGAGAGGCAGAGGTGGCTGCATATCTAATTGCATTGGTTTTGTTTCTTTGGAGACAGCCTCGATATGTAGCCCAAGCTAGCGTTGGGTTTGGGGTGCTCTGGCGTCAGTCTCTGAAGAACTGGGGCTCCAGGAATGTGCACACACACCAGGCCTCTGCTTGCTTCCTAGCGGGCTGCTCCTCTGAGGCCCTGCTTTCCTCCCCTTGCCTAGGTTTGAGTTGTCCCACATCCTGGTCCTTCAGGAGCCTGTGGCATGAGCGCCCTCCTCCCCTGCACTGTGGGCACACTTCTTCCTGTCTGATAGTTTCACGGTTTCCAAAATGTAAAGTCTCATGTGTTTGGAGACAGGGACTTTCTACATAGCCTTAGCTGGCCTGTGACTCACTGTGTAGACCAGGCAGGCCTTGAGTTTATAGAGATCTGCCTGCCTCTGCCTCCAACGTACCCAGGATTACACTTGTATACCCTAACACCCAGCTCAAGTTTCATTTTCTCTCTTCCTATTCTGCCTTAAAATTTTCTTCTGTTCTTTTTGTCTGTGGATTCCCAGTCACAGAGATGATAAATATATTAAGATAATAGGTTTTAAGATAATATTGGCATCAATTTAGAATAGTCAGTTGGGGTCTCAAAATTTAGTCAAAAAAAAAAAAAAAAACAAGGTGTACAGGACAGGGGAGATGGCTCCATTGGCCAAGCACTTGCTACTCAGTGTGAAGACTAAGTTTGATCCCCAGAACCCAAACTAAAAAGGCCAGGCATGGTATGGTTCCCACTTGTATACTTGCAAGCCCAGCACTGGGAGGAGACAGGCGGATCCCTGGAACTCACTGGGTAACCAGCTTAGCCTATTTAGTGAGTGGGAGAGTGTCTAAAAAAAGATGGAGATGGTGCCTGAAAAATGACATTCAAGGTTGTCCTTCTGTTTGTGTGTTCATGCAGGTATATGCCCACACATACATACAAACATACATACATACATACATAAACACATGCACACAATACATACATACATACACACATACACATACACACACACACACACACAAGTAAACTAAATGTGTGGAAACACAACCAATCTGTAGCTTAAAGAGGCCACTTAGTCCTGTGAAGAAGTGAGAACATTCGACTCTTCTCACTTTCCTCACTCCTTCTGAGCTATGTGAAGCTGATTTTCCTTTTTGAAGTAGGAAGGGAAGGGAAGTCTATGTCCTTTGGCCCCAAGGGTCCTGGGTTCCTGCCAGTGCCTTTTATGAATGTTTATGAATGTAGCACAGGAAAATGCTACAGCCCATCCTTGACCTTATATGCCTTAAGGCACCTGGAGCTGAAAACGCAAAGGTAAATCAAAAGATGACCCCAGGGCTACTTTATTTGTTAATTGTGCCTTAAAAAATCTGAATTTTATCCTCAACTCCTGCAGGTAACAACCTACTCCAAGAACCCAAATGCTGATTTATTGTCATTATTCTGGTATGGGTTTGTGGGGAAGTTGAGTCTTGTCATCTGTGTAGTCTTGGACTGGAATCCTAACCAGGCCATTGTGGACGACACACAGTTTTATTCTCCCTGACCTTCGGTGGTTTTGCCTCCAGAGTGGTTACTTTTATAGCTGTCTAATGGGTTTTATTTTGAAAGTTAATATTAGGCAATATTTTAAGCGCTAAGAAAAGTGCTGCATGCACAGTAGTTACTTAGAAGATTAATCTCCTTCTTGAACCCACAGCTGAGGTTTCAGTTATTATTTTTCATGAATCAGGGGTCCTGTTGACTTTCCCTTGTTGTAAGCCTCAGAGTATGTACTTAGAGTTGCTCAGCACTTACTACATTATTTCTGTTCTCTCTCTCTCTCTCCCTCCTTTGCCCTCTTTCCTTACTGTCTTCTGTGTTTATTTATTTGGTATTTATATTTATGTGTGTGTGTGTGCGTGCATGTGTATGTGTGTGGTTTGTGCATATGAGTGCGTGCATGTACATGTGTGTGCGTGCATGTACGTGTGTGTGTGTGTGTGTGTGTGTGTGTGTGTCTATATGAACCTAAGTGGAGGTCAGAAGTTGATGTCCTGTCTTCCACTGTTACTCTTCACCTTATGTTTTGAGACCAGGTTTCACACATAACCTGTAGCTTGCCAATTTGGCTAAACTGGCTGGCCAACAAGCCCTAAGACCTGCCTGCCTTTGCCTTTCCAGCACTGGTATACGGACACTTGGGACACTTGTCACAGTGCTCAGCTCTGATGTGGATGGTGGGACCTGAACTCTGATCGTCATGCTTGTACAGCAGACCATTTACCCATGGGCCCACCTGGCAGACCCTCTGTCTTCTCCATTATACACGTTCTCACTATGTGGCCCAGCCTGGGATGGAACTCATGGCTCTCCTGCCTTAGTCTCTCAACACTGGGATTACTGGTGTGTGCCAGGCCTCTTCCCCGGCAGATGATAAAGTCACCTTTCTTTGATTTCTTTGTGATGGTCATGGGAGATGGCTCAAAGGGTAAAAAACTTACTGCTCAGATCTGGAGATCTCAGGTCCATTCATGGAACCCACACAAACCTATAAGGAGAGAACTGACAACACAGACTGGCTCTCTGACAGTGACACCCACACTGTGGAATGCCCTCATCCAATCATACACACACACATACTGCATTCACACTAATAATAACGAACCTAATGCGTGCACGCCACACCCACACTAATAATAACTAACCTAATGCCTGCACGCCACACTCACACTAATAATAACCAACAATAAAATTCATGGCATATGGACAAAGCACATAGAAGATCGTCCTTTCACGCCCACTGTCAAATTCTCCCCAGTGAGAATGTCTATTTGGAGCCCCATTCCTTATCTAGAAGGAGCCCTTTATTCCAGGGCTTGCCTCTAGAAGCTGTGCAGAGAAGCCTGGCTGAGCTCATTCTGTCAGTGTGGTCGTCAGGCCTGGCTCAATTGTGTTTGGGGCTTCACTTCAGTGATATGTTCCTTCTCAAGCCCCCTGATGGTGAATCATCATGCAGGCACTAATAATTTTTTTTTTAAAAATTCCATTTATTTTCCTAGTTTAAACTAGCTGTTAGGTTGGTACCACAGACAAAGTGGTCGCTGTGTCTGTCTGCCATGCTATTTTTGGTCCTGCCTCCTTTTGAAGTATTTTCAGTAACACCATGGTTTGTCAAATTTTACTTTCTGTAGGGTCAAGTGACTGTTAAGCACGGGAAGAAAAGGAGAGGAAAGGATTTGATATGAGAGCCACAGTGTGTCAAAAGAAGTCCGGGTCTTTGAAAAAAAAAAAAAGCAGGACAGGGATGGAGCCTGGAGCCCTGTGTGGGGAGGCAAAGCTGCAGACAGCAGAGCCACGCAGGCTTCTCGTTCGCTTGGGATGCGATGAATGAAAACGCTGCTTGTACTTGAGAATGGTAGAGTTTGGAGTGGTTGTGTTTCAGCTTGAGTGTGTGCTTGACAGTGTGTGTGTGTGTGTGTGTGTGTGTGTGTGTGTGTGTTCCTTTCCTTTTTGTCTTTGATGCCCAGCTGGTATTTTTGAGACAAGAGCATGGTCATGGACTTGGATTCTAAGGACAGCACAGAATCCCCCTGGCTTGGTCCTCACCCACCGTCCATCCCAAGCAGAGTAGATGCTATGAGGGTCAGGTTGTGGGAGCCGCCATCATCTAGTTCCGCTCTGGGTGAAGAGCAGAGCTGGGTACCTGAACACCCTTTTGTGATATTGTATGGCAATGGGAGGCAACATTCAATCCTCTATTTACTTCCTCCCTGCTCCTTATTTTTATTCCAAAGTTTTAATAGACAAGCACATCTGAAATCAGCTTCCCTCCCCCCATGTATTTATTTTAGGCAATGACCATTTTCTTCTTTATGTGCATGAGTTAAATTTACAGATTAGAGTGCTTCTGTTTTGATATGCCTAGTGGTGAGCAATTAGTACTTCAGACACAAGGCTGTGGCTTCGCTGTCTGTTTATGGCAGTTGTTGGAAGTGGAATTTACACATTCCCTTCCTCTCCTTCTCCTCAAAACAGGACAATAGGAGTACGCTGTGAAGTTCCTCCTGCACCCTTTAGATCGATCTGGTCTTGGTGCCTGCACTAAAAGGCATCTCTTCTTTGTTCCCTGATTTGTGGCCCCAGGAGGAATTCTCTTCCCTCCTCTCCTCTCCTCTCCTCTCCTCTCCTCTCCTCTCCTCTCCTCTCCTCTCCTCTCCTCTCCTCTCCTCTCCTCTCCTCTCCTCTCCTCCCTTCCCTTCCCTCCCCTCCCTTTCCCTTCCCTTCCCTTCCCTTCCCTTCTCTTCCTGTGGGCTCTTTGCTATGGTCACCAGACAGAGCTGGTCTAGATTGGTGTGTGTGTGTGTGTGTGTGTGTGTGTGTGTGTGTGTGTGTGTGTGCGTGCTATGCCTCAGAGGTCAGTGGAGAAGATATTGGAATCAGGCTATCACTCCCTGAGTTACTCCCTTGAGACAGAGTCTCTCACTGAACCTGGAGCCCTTTTCCCAGTTTATTTCAGCACTTCCAGGTCATAGTTCATCACTGAGGGATGTGAGGTCAACAGAAACCATGGAGGATGCTGCTTGCTGACTCACCCTATGGCTTGCTTAGCTATATTTCTTAGACAGACAAGACTACCTTGTCTGGGGAATGGTTCTGCCCACAGTGGACTAGGCCCTCCTACACCATTAACAATTAAGACAGCTCCCTAAAGACACACCCACAGGCCAATCCGATCTAGGCAATTCCTCAGCTGAGGCTTTTCTCTCGGGTGACTCTGGGGCAATGGTTCTCAACCTTCCTAATGCTGTGATCCCTTAATATAGGTCCTCGGGTTGTGCTGACCCCGAAACATAACATTATTTCCTTTGCTACTTCATAACTGTGATTTTACTACTGTTATGAACTGTAATGTAAATATATGATATGCAGATGATCTTAGGCAGCCCCAGTGAAAGGGTTGTTTGGCCCCTAAGGGAAGTCTTATGGACAAAACAGCTGCTCTAGGCTATGTCAAATTGACAAAGTTAACTAGGAAAGTATCCTTTATGTTGTTTTCCCATATGAGGGGGTGTGTAGCTTAGTTGGTAGAGTACTTTCCTAGGATTGTAATTGTACAGCCAGCATCACATAAACTAGACATGGTGGCGTATGTGAGTAATTCCATAACTAGGGAGGTGTGGAGTCTGGGGGTTTAGAAGTTCAAAATTATCATCAGCCACACAGGCAGTTTGAGGCTAGCCTGCAATATATGAGGCCTTGTACTAAGAACAAAGCACCATAGTTCCCAGGTAGCTGGGTTTGGTGATATACACCTGTAATTTCAAAACAGGAGGAATCATGGAGCTAGCCCATGCTACATATAAAGTTCCTGGCTGGCCTAGTCTACGTAGAAAGTCTCTGTCTCAATAAAACATATCAAAACGGAAACAAAAATGTTGGCAAGTGAAAGATGAGTTCGGAAGATGAAGGGGTAATTGATATAGGTGCCCCAGAGTGCACCTTGCAGAGCGCATGGTGCAACTTGCCTTATGCTGGGACTGAGCAGTTACACCCCTTCATTCTACACAGAACCCACTGCATCTCCGTACCACTCACACTCCAGCCTCCCTACCTCCAGAAACGGGGTTCTCTCTAAGGGTTTTCCAGATTGAGGTCTGCTGTGAAGAACTAGGAGCCTCGGATACTGACCACAAGCTGTCTGCCACCCCATGCTGAAGTCCCTGGTTCCCAAACACATCGTGTACTGGAATGCATAGACATTGCACACTGCCATCTCTTCCAATGTCTTGATGTGTCAACTGGGACCACACATAGCCCTTAAGAAGCAGCTGTGGCCATCATGTAGAAAGCTGTAATGGACGCTGTTCATTGCTTCTATGGGAGTTTGTTTCTGTGAATCCTGTGGAGCGTTTGGGTTCTTGCATTCTGTCACTCAGACTCTCTTAGCGATGGCATCATCTAATCAATAATTCACTCTTTCCCGGGGAAGATGGACCAGTGGGTAAAGCATTCGTGTGCAAGCTCGATTATCTGAATTCAGATCCCCAGAGCACACACAAAGTTCACACAGTAGTTCACATCTGTAAGCCCAGCAAGCCTACCCGGAGATGGAAGATGAGGACAGGAGAATGACTGGGAGCTCTGGGTCCATTAGCTTGGTGAGCATATCAGCGAAACACAAGAGTCCCCGTCTCAGCAAGGCCAAGGCCAGAACTGATGCCCAAAGTGGTCTTTGACCTCTACATATGCACCATGGCATGCAAATGCTCACATTTGTGCGCATGCACACACACACACACAGAGACACAGACACACACACGTCTTATTCTTTGTTGTTAAATTGAATATATACTTTTAAATTTAGTGACACAAAGAAAAGGGATTTAAAAAACAAAAACAAAAAAACAAAACAAAAACCCCGCTGCCCCTGAAGATTTGGCATTCTGGGAGAGAGATGCCTGATCTGTACTAGTTGCTCCTTTTCTTGGGTTGATTTTTACCCTAGCCTTGACTTTCTGTAAGTGCCAGCTGTACCTAAAGACACACAGGGTGGGCTGGTCTGTAGAATAAAAAGTCAACAGCTAGTATTCACACATGTGTGCTTTTATTAAAAAAAAGAGAGAGAGAGAGAGAAACCTATTTGCCAGACCATAAGCTGAAAAATCAAAGCCGTGCTAAATTTGAGGTGAGAATAAAAATGAAAAGAATAATGTTTTTTATTATGTTTGTGTATGGCATATCCTCCCAAAGGCTCATGTGAAGGCTTTGTCTTCAACCAGTAGATCTTATCACTGAGAGGTGATCACACCCCCGAGGGGCTCTGCAGAATTCCCAGATGGATTTATACGTACACGGATGAATGAGGGGTGGTGCACTGTGGGAGGTGGACTCTGAGTGGAGGAGTCTGTTACTGGGGCGGGCCTTTGCAGGGGATATCCCTTCCGGAGTCTCTTCATTCTCTCTGCTTCCTGGATGCTGCAAGGGGAGCAGCTTTTCTCCCCTACCCTCTCCAGCATGGCGCTCCACTTCCTCCTGGACCAATCCGCCAGGGGATCTGCACTTTCCCTTGGGGGATGAATATAGAGGATGTGAGTCATGACAGAGATGTCCTGTGGGTAGGTACATAGGATGGCTCAGGAAAAGGGGTCCCCAAGACCTCAAGAGGTGCATACCCAACACATCGCTTTAAAGTGAAGGCACCTTTAAGAGTTGTGCCTGCCAAGCTCCGAGGATGGCACAAGACAGCCGCGTGTCGCATAGGTTCATCAAACTCAGCAGAAGCTAAAAGTGAGCCTACCACTGTCTGCGGGAGGCAGCTCAGACAAGTGCAATGGAGGGGACCAAACAAGAGCTGTCCCAGGAAGTGGGGATGGGCAGAGAGCCGCCCTGCTGCCACCGCTGCTGCCACCACGGCTGCCTCTGAACAGGATGTTTTGTTCCTGTGTGTGGTAGTTCCGTGAAATCAGAGGCGCTCCAGCACGCGTGAGCACTCCTTTGATGTCTCCCTTTTCTGTGGGACGTTCCTTTCCAAGATGAAACTTGGCCACCGTGCTCTGTTGAAATCCAGCCTCCAGGAGACTCACAGGGGAGCTCTGAGGAGAAAGAAGCGTTCCAGGGAGATGTTTTGAAATCCTCTGAGCTACATGTAATCAGTGCAAACTTTACATGTATTCTGACTGCATATTAAGTGCACTTTAAGCAGTAATGGCCCCAAAGGCACTAGTCCATTATGAGAGCAAACAGTGGTTTAAAACAGAAAAGAATCAAAAGGGACAAAGATGCCAGAGTTGGGGCCCCTTCATTTGTGAGAAATGCGCTTTTGATTGATGTCTACCAAAGACCGTATTTAGCATAGCATAGTTCCGATGGTTAATGAATGTTCAGAATAGTAATTTAGAACATTTGGGGTGATATCCCCAGGCAAGTTTTCCAGTACCTCTTTTATTCTTCGCAATATCTGGAACATGAAGACTGAGAATGGAAATAATTGTGCCGGTTTGCTTGTTCTTTCTCCCATGAGTGTGAGCATTCATATTCTATATCAGCAAGAACAACTATTCTCCTGAGTTCTTCACTTCCATTTTTAGTCACAGGGATGGAACCGTGTGTGTGTGTGTGTGTGTGTGTGTGTGTGTGTGTGTGTATGTGTGTGCGTGCGCGTGCGTGCTCCCCTATATGCAAGTAAGTGCACTTAGGGGCCAGGGGCTGACATGGAGGACTTCTTCCCTTTTTGTGGGAAGGTCTCTCACTGAACCCGGGTCTCAACAATCAGATTAGAAAGCACAAAGGATCCTCCTCGCTTTTCTCCCCAGAATCAAAATTACAGGTACGTGTTGCCACACCTATTCAAAAGGACAATGGGACTCTGGCCCAGTCCCCATGCTTGCCACGCCTATTCAAAAGGATGATGGGACTCTGGCCCAGTCCCCATGCTTTCGGGGCAGGGCCTTTCATCTGTGTGACAGAGGACACAGCAGTGATGACCTCAGTGAACCTGTCTCTGAATCTTCGTCTCTGGGGTTCTCCTAGAGGCAGGAGTCACATCTGGAACAGCTCTGTGCCTAATTCTGATCTGTGTACCAAGATGAAAAGGCTATATTTTCATTTTCATGATCTCTTCTTTATGTTTATATTTGATTCCTTTCCGTCACACGTTGTGCACTGTGGTATTTAGTAACAAGACACCACATGGATAAGAAACTGCTGAGAGCTATCAGACCATGACAACCTAATAGTGTCTCAGCACTGTGTCCAGTGTGTCTATGCAGTGTAATTTCATGTGCTACTTAGGAAAATAAAAACAAGAAACAACACCATTATACAGCAGACCACTAATTTCAGGCTCCGCTGGCAAACAAGTAATGCCGTGCCATGAAATAAGCTCAGAGGAGCCTTCTGTTACGCCCTGTTGTGGCTGAGAAATATTGGTCATGTAATAACTCGGTTAGCGCATTTGTGCTAAATTAGATAAAGATATCTAATAAGACAAATGAGCGACGAGAATCAGAGTGCGCTGTGGCTTAGCAATGAAATATGTTACCTCTCTAAGGTGCCAAGCAGTGTTTGAGGCACCATGCAATGCTTATGCTAAACAGAATGGCACTTAACTCGCATTAAGGACCCTTGAATGTGCATAGATTTCTTTTCTACCGTGGGTTCTTTGTTACTGTCTGAAGATCACTGAGCGTCAGTTATGAGCTGACACTCTTATGGAGGAGTCACAGGGTGTTTTAGTTAAGTCTCTTGGCTTTGACAAAACACTTGACAGAAATAACTTAAGGAAGGAAGGGTTTGTTCCAGCCCACAGTTCAAGGGGATCACTCCATCATGGTGAAGGGGATGTGGCAATAGGCATAGGATACTGGCATCATGACTATTGAATGCACTGTGTGTGTGTGTGTGTGTGAGAGAGAGAGAGAGAGAGAGAGAGAGAGAGAGAGAGAGAGAGAGAGAGAGAGAGAGAGAGAGAGAGAGAGAGAGAGGGTCCCATGTGTGTGCAGTCCTGGGCCTTGTAACCATTGCTGAGCAGTGTGCACTAGATCTAACTAAGGGCTTCAGCTGAAGCAGAGGAGCTATAAGGTAATTTTTCTGGACCAGATGGAGTGAGGATGGTGGAAGGCTTCAGATTTGCCTCCATTCTCCATACCTGAAGTTGAAGCCGGGACGCAGTACCCCTGAACTAGCTGACCCACCTTTCATGTCCCATGTTGTCCTGAGGGTGATTCACCGTCTAGAATGCCCAGATTTTGTTTGCCTGCTCAATGCACTCTTCTTTCACTCTTTGATGAACAGTGAGGCTGGTAAAACCCACCGTCCCCCAATAATCACATCAATGTCCTTGCTTAATAGCTGACTTGGCTCTGCTACATTTCTTACAAGTCAAACCTTATCTCTCCCACCCCTACATTAACGTTAGGTTGGGATACCCAAGAGCCTTTGCAGATTAGTGGGAAATTAGCCATCCCAGTGACAACAGAAGGCTGTAGACAACTATCTGGTCTTAATTGGTCATCAGCCGCCAGCATGGTTTGCTTAGAGTTGCTTAATTGAGTTATAATGTTAATGTATGTGGAATTTCAAGGTGGAATAATGCTTCATTGGGTTATGCTAAGAGAACCAAAAATATCAACCGATGTCCATCATTTTTGTCACCTGTTGGTTGCAAGGAGATACTGTAATCACCAGTTGTTAACCATGCATGTTCTTTTGTTATGCAACGGGGAAGCACTGCTACTAATAGTTAATTTGACCTTTAAAAGGGGTTTCTAAAAAAATAACCAGACATAGACTTTTTTGTTGTTGTTGTTGAATGAGTGGGATTTGTTCTTTGTGCTTGACTGGTAAAGAGTTTGGGAAAGTCCATGGTTATTAGTGGGGCTGGATTTAGAGGCACAGTTAGTCAGAGGGGTGTGAGGGTGAGGAATTACAAGCTAATTTAAGTTCCCTATGCTTTGTGAACCAGACCACTCTTTGTTTCTGTTAATTGCAGAGAAAATGGAAATTTCAGGATAATGAATGGCACCATGGGGTCTTGTATTCCATGTCACAGACAATGCTCACAGGCTGGTGGAGACATCTAACTTCTAGTCATCTCCCTAAGGGATCCAGAGCAGTGGAAGTGCTCTTCTCCCTCAGTGATGGGGACACAGATAGACCAGGATCATGCAGAAGATCCCTAGGAAGTTAGCTGGCCAGTTTTCTCCTTAGCAAAGTAGATTTTCTTGTATCATAGATACGGGTATTTGTGTATGTTTTGGGGACTGTCCCCAAGGCACTCTCATGTTTCAAGACTGTCTGCCATCCCTTCCCTTTCTTACAGAAGTTCCCTTCTGTTTCCACGGAGCTCCAAAGGGCAGCTCTTCAGAAATATAACCTAAGTACAAAGCGAGATTCATACTTTGCCTTCAATGCCCTACCTTCGCTTTTTTAAATATTTTCTTTGCATTTGGCCTACTTGATCCCACACATATTTGGGGCATATAGGGGAATGCATATTTCTGCCGTGAGTCTATCCCTTCTGTATTTGAATTTGCAGGAGGGAATGCCACTTAGAAAAGTTTGATTTAGTGAAGGGATGGAGGGCAACTTTGTGTTTGAAGTACTTGCCTTCTCTAATGACACTTAAGAGATGGATGGTTGGCCTTGTGTCTGTGTAGGCTAAGAACCCAGCCCATCTTCAGAAGAAAAGCGGTTCAGAAGAACCGGCTAACACATTACCTTTATTTTGGTGCTTCTTAGCAGGAGAGAACTGTGAAGATACCAACAGCACTCCTTAGTGTTTAATGTGGATGTATCTGCCATGCTGAGGACTCAAAATGTCTTGTGGCACTTTAATTCTTGAAGGAAACTGAAAATAGAATGGAGTGAGTGAAGTAAACATAGCAGCACTCTTCAGTCATACACCCCCTTCCGAAATAAATCAGAAATCTCTTCTCTGTGTCCTACCACATAATGCCTCCCAACATCTTAATGTTTGCCCATGGATGAGACTCTCTGAGGACTAATGATAGAATGCCCCTTTCTGTGGGGCTTAGATCTAATGCGCAAAAGGGACAATTCTTTTTCAAGAAGTGGAATGTGGACTATGGTCACTTTTTGCTTTTAGGAATCAGTTAAAGTGCTTACCCATGTGAGCAGCAGGTGTGAGGACCAGATCCCAGGATACACATAAATGCCAGTTGGACGTGGTGGCCCCCCGTGTAATACCAGCTCTGGGGAGGCAGAGATGGGGGATCCCTGGAGAAAGCAAGCGGTGCAGACATGTTTAATTGGTGAGCTCTGGGTTCAATTAAGAGAATCCTGCTTCAATAGATAAAGTGGAATGCAATGGAGGGAAACTCCAACCTCAGACTCATGCCACCCCACAGGTGTGCACACATATGCACATGCACCTGTGTACACACTCACATGTGAACATGTATACACACACACACACAGAGACACAGAGAGAGAGACAGAGAGAGAGAGAGAGAGAGAGAGCGAGAGAAGAGATGAAATGAGAGAGAAATGAACTGTCACATTGGAGTCTGGTGACAGTCAAATAAGCATTTGTTGTATCCTCAAAGCAAGTAAAGTTTTGGGAAAGTATTTCAGAAGTATATAATTTTAAACATTTATTTAATCTCCTTGATAAATGTGCGCCATACGAGCAATTCAGGGGAGGATGACTATCAGGATATAATTTTTAAATAAATAAATAAGAAGTTAAAATTTTCTGTTTGTGTGTGTGCCTACTAGCCTGTATGTGCACCCACAGAAGCCAGACAAGGGCATTAGGACTGCTGGAACCCGAATTATAGGAAGGTGATAGGAGCTGAACATAGGTCCTCTGCAAGAACAGCAAGTGCTTTTAACCATTGAGCCGTCTCTCAGACCCCAGAATGTTAGTTTTAGAAATAAAACCAAATAAAACTGGCTTACAACAATAAGGGAATATACAGGCTCAAGTATGTGACATCAGAAGGCCAAGGTGAGTCAGGTGACATTTGGCCCAGAGTCATTAGGACTGTGACTATATCTTTCATGGCTCTCTTGTCCCTGCCCCCACTGCTCCATATCTGGGTATCATTTTGACTCTGACTGTCTCCATAGTAACGAAGGGCTGCTGTAGTTCCGAGCCTTCCCCTGTCCACATGTGACCCTGTTCAGACAAGGGAACTATATCCTTGAAAGAGCATGAGATTCATTCCGTGCGGCTGGCTTATGTGGGTCACCTACTCACCTGTGGATGGAGTCTGTGTTTCCAGAATTGATCTGACTGTCGCAGATAAGTGGAAGATGTCAGGGAGAGCTGAATAGGTACTTGGGGATACAGCTAACAGGTAGCCATGATGTCACCTCAGAATTAAGGTTCGTTTTAAGTTTCCCAGGTCAGAGAAATGGGATCTCATGTCCAGGCTTCCCGCAGTTCTTGGTGACCGTTAACGTGTCATTATGAGCATTTGGTACTTCAGCTGACACAGCAAGGCGAGGTCACTCACTTCACTCAGAGTGCAGCGTGGTGTTTCACAGGAAGCATTCTCACCACTTGCCCCCTGAACCTCAGTGCACTGAATCTCACGTTTTCTCTCTTCAGGCATCACCAAAAGGAAGAACAGCCAGCCCAGCAGTCCTGCAGGTCACCCCAAAGTCCCTTCTTAGTATTTTGCTATCTGCCATGTAGATTTGCTTGGCCTCCAGATGTGGCAGGACCCCTCGTTTCCTGTGATCCCTGTAGACAAACAGCAGGTTTAACTGGTTTTCTCAAGGCCTTGCTCAGTTACAGGAAGCAAGCAGCCATAGCAAACCACAGATCTGTGAATGGGCTGATTTGTGAATGGTTGTAGTGGAACAGGGTCAGCTGCCTCTCCTGACCATCTCCAGGGAAGATGTTCCCCAGGCTCTGCACTCAGAAGTAGGCTGGTAGTCTTCTCCTTGTCAGTTTGACTGCCGTGACCGTCTACTGAGATAACAGGTATCCCTGAGTGAAGAGAGTAGCCTCCCAAGCTGCCCTTAAGCAACCCACTTCTTCACTCTGTCCTCATGATGGTGTAATATCCACATAAAATATTAACATATACCAAACACTTTTATCAACCATGCTCCCCACTGTTTTTCACACAAGATTCTTCAACATTCTTAACACTGTTAATACACTAATAAAAATTTACGAAGTAAATAGATTCAGACATGTGAAGAGCCACATCAAGATTTGAGGGATCCCATGGTGTTCCCTCCAGTATCCAATCCTTTCTTTGACGATAACCGTGTGGTTTAAGAAACAATGGCTCCATAGGCTCACACATTTGAATGCTTTGTCTCTAGGGAGTGGCTCTAGTTGAAAAGAATTAGAAGGATTAGGAGGTAGGAGGTGTGGCCTTGTTGGAGTAGGTGTGGCCTGGGGGTTAGTTTTGAGTTTTCAAAAGTCCATGCAAGGACTAGACTCTCTCTCTCTCTCTCTCTCTCTCTCTCTCTCTCTCTCTCTCTCTGTCTACTGATCAGGATGTAGCTCTCAGCTACTGCTCCATTGTCTGCCTGCCATGCTCTCCTCCATGATGATAATAAAGCAACCCTCTGCACCTGTAAGCCAGCCCCATGTAAATCTTTTCTTTCATGGTAGTTGTCTTGATCACCGTCTCTTCCCAGCAGTAGAACAATGACTAAGGCGATAGTCACCACACTGTCTTTTAACAGCACTTATTAATTTAGCCTATTTCTGTATGTCATTTGCATGGAGTCACATGGTCTGTACTGTTGGTGCATGAATCATCCATTTCTCTATGTGAAGTTGCCAGTGTCTAATGTGTGTTACTTGTAGTGATCCATGGTATGGGTGCTCTGCAGTGTTTGTAGCCTTTTTCCTGTTATTTCTGGGTTATTCTCAGCTTTTTAAAAATTATTACACACAGGACTATTTTGAAGTTTTAAATACACTATCCAGTACCCATTTTCACACATTGATGTTAGTCTAAATTCTTAACAGTGGAGTGGTGTGTGAGAGGGAGAGTATCTAGTAGTAGTGGGTATGGATAAGGTTTCTCAGTGGCCGCTCAAAGGTGCGAATTCTCCCCATCAGCATATGAAAATCCCTTGTATACATCAGACTAACCTTGTGCGTCAGTAGTTCTGTGGCATAGTTCCGATTTTATCCTTTTTAAGACATACTCTTATTGTTTGAGAATCTCGTGCATGTGTGTAATGTGTTTTGATCTAATGTACCTCCCAATTCCCTCCATCCCTGTAAGTTCCCCTTTCCCCTTCACTACTTCCCCTTCTGACTTCATTTGCTCCTATTTTAAACCCACAGTGTGGGACCATCTACTGGGACATGGGTAGCCTCCCTGAAGGAAACTGACTCCCCATACCCTGGCAGCCATGGACTCTTCCTCTACCCAAGCTGGGATTTTGCTGGCCTGTTCTAGTGCAGGTCTTGTACGTATGGCCATAGCCCACGTGAGTTTGTGTGTGCAATGGTCTTGTCATGCTCAGCAAATGCTGTTTCCCTGCAGAACTAAGATCTGAGCCTTAGACAAGGCAAGCAGCTGAGATTGCACACTATTGGCTTATCCCCCAAGGCAATCTGACCTTAGCGCCTGCATATGGTTAGCCATGGTCCTCTCTGCATCCTCTAGGTTAAGGAGATCACCACATACAGATGAGCCTTGACTTTGTGAACCCCCCCAAAGTTCTTATGAAGAAAACACTAGCACAGTGGATGCCCCTTTTATGTCAGTTCCTCTTGTGGCCAACAGATGGCACTAACAGTAATTAAGACATCACTGGGCTCCCAAGCAAATGAACTAAGGTACAGGTTTAGAGAACCAGGCTTTTCCGTTTTAACATTAAAACAAAACAAAACAACAACAACAAAAAAACACAATTCATGCAAATTATACAAAATACTGGTTTGTGATAACATTTTCATACATGCATTACTGTTTCCTTATTTTTCCATGAACCAGAAACCTTTGTCTTAATTACCAAAATATGCATCCCTGTTTTCTTCCCATTACATCTCTCCTGGTCTCTCAATACTTACCTCGTGTGCTGCTCTGTGCTCATGAACTGCTCTGTTCCTCAGGACTGGAAGTAGATCGTATTCATTCTTAGTCCCAGAGTCCCACACAGTGCCTGGCACAAAGCAGCTCTGGGTTTGGGGACTGAAATCCTCCTAGCAGAAGCCAAAAGGTACAAGGTAACTCCTGCTCACGTGTCACGTAAGCTCAGCTGTGGTTGTCTTGCTGTTTGCTCTGCGTGTTCTGATCCCACCCTGTGAGCCATAGAACAGGCCTTATGATGATGCAGGTCGATGGTGAGGGTCACTTGCATGTCCCCTCTTGGTGAAAGACTAGGGGCGATCTGGCTGCACATCTGTTTTGCTGTGACAGTTTGGGGGCACACCATGCTGCCCACTTGCCCTGGCCCAGGACCCACTGGGGATCGTTAATGAGGGGGAAGTGTTATGTCGGGCTAAGGTCAAGCAGCAGAGCGCCATAGCACAAACCTGCCTATCCCATGAGAGGTAGATCCCTCCTTGTGATTGCTAGTCTTGGCTATCAACTTGAGAGGGTCTGGAATAACTCAGGGGACAAACCTCGAGGTGAGTCTGTTCTTGCTGTGGTAGCCCCCAAAGGTGGCTGTGGCCACTCTCCTTGTGGATTTCACTGTGCTGGTTGAGGAGTTAGATTCTATGGTGGCAGCTTTCACCTGCTGAGCCGTCTCACTGGCCTCTGACATTTTATTTTTAAAAATAACCTCAGACACAGATATTTATGGCGGCATCTACAGAATAGGGAGCTTTTCTATATAACTATGAACTCTATAAATATGAAATTCATATATAATTATGTTTCATGTTATGGTTAATTTTATTTCCATGGTGAGGGTGGCCAAATTTGAATTATCTTATATCTGAACACTCACCAGTTTTTCTGTATGATTTGTGTTCTTTCCACAGTAGAATCATGCTTTCTACACACATGATATGTGTGATTGCAGCTGAACGTTTGTAAGATTGTTTCACTCACAGCATCTCATTTGAATCTACCAGAAGGCCTCTCAAGACGATGGCCTTTAAAAACATTCATTCCTGTGCTAATGCATAATAAAATGGGGTTTTCCAGAGGGCTCAGCAAGAACTTACCATGCAATCTGTTGGCTGGAGTATGATCCCCAGATCCCGCAGTCAAACCTGTTCCTCAAAGTTGTCCTATGACCTCACACACACCCTGCAGCATGCATGTGTGTGTGTGCATCCATACGCACAGCACTACCTGCAGAAAGGCACCAGATGATGGGCCTTCCTCTGCAGGGACCAAAGAGTTCCAAGGCAAAAATGATAGGGCCAGGGGCCCTCGTCCTAGCTGCAGAGTTGCATGCTCATTGCCAGGGTTCCTCAGTTTGTAGACCAACAGCACATCCGGGAGAGTCGAAAGCTCATGTGGCACCCTAGTAACTTCTCCCACAACTACAGAAATTAGGTGCTAAGTCCCCCAAAGTAGGAGGATTCTCAGCCAAGAATGTCGTTTTAAAGACAAGGATGGTCAGCCAGGCCTGATAATACAGGCCTGTAATCAGCTGGGAGGCTGAGGCAGGAGGATCAAAAGTTTAAGGCTTACCTGGGCTTCTGAATGAGTTCAAGACCAGCTTGAGAAACTTAGTGATATCCTACCTTAAAATAAGAAGTAAAGAGAGTGCTGGAAGGAGACCTCTAATAAAGCACCTGTCTAGAATATATAAGCCATGGGGACTGATCCTCAGAAAGACTACACATGGGTGTGTGCATGCATTACAGCAACACACATGCACGTACACACAGACACGTCACAGCAACACACACACACACACACACATGTCACACACACACACACCAGAATATATGAGCCCTTGAAAACTTTCAAAGTTCAGGCTTACTAAAAGCAATTTGTACATCACCATCGACAAGGACAGCATCAACAGGAGTCTGCATGTTTAACAGAGAGCCAGAGTCTCCCTCACACAGTTCACAGCAAGTAGTCTGAAGCCTGATGTTTTTTCTTTGGATATTGGCTCAACACAAGGTCGTTGCTTCCTTGTCTGCTGCACTGTCCACATGTTCAGTGGCTTCCTGGTTTTATGATTCAGACTTACTGATTTCTGTTTCCTGGTACCCACATCTGTCAAGTGGCCCCTCTTAGACAGCTCTTGGCTTTCTTCTTTTTCTTGGATGAGCCGGGATTCAGCAGCTACTTTATCTTTCCTTAGTTTGATGAAGGCTCCCAACATGACCCTCTTCCCTCCCAGCATCTCCTTTGCCTCTAGTTTAAGATAAGCCCCCTTGCATCTTTGTCTTTCCTCTAAAAGACTGCCCTGGCATATTCTAGAACCCAGACTTTTGCTGTTACAAGATAGGATTGTGGACACCACAACTTTGCACAAGATTTTATGTCTCTTTAGGTAAAACAAGCACTATCAACATGTATGCTGGCCTGTGAATTGGGTTCCATTGGCAAAGTACATGATGGGTCAGGAAAACCAGAGTTCAAATGCACACAAAGCCAGATGTGGTGGTGACACATGTTTTTAACACTATGCTGGAGAAGTAGCTTGATTCCAGTAGCTTGCTGGCCGGCCAGCCAGCCTGCCTAACCCAGAGAGACCCCATCTATAAAACCAGTATGGCAACATAGTGAGGAAGACAGGTGAGATTGACTTATGACCTTTACGTGCATCCCACACATAGCCATATACACATACGTACAACACACACACACTACATATACATATACACATACATACACTACACACTACATATACACACACTACACATACACATACATACACAACACACATACTACATATATATACACTACACACACATACATACACAATACATACACACATACACACTACACACACACACACACACTACAAAGATACTCTTGAATATAGTTTCCCAAGCTGGGTCTTGAGCCTGTCCTTGTGTATTAAAGGAAACCTCAGGCTCAATAGAGCTGAGAGTCAGGGAGGCCAGTCCTGGGCAGAAGTTATTTCCAGGGAAAGCCTCCTTTAGGACTGAGGAGAAAGCAAACATGTTTCTTCCTGTGATTTTATTCTTGTCAAAGCTTTCTTAATTAAAAACTGATGATATATTCCCCTGAGCAAACATTCAGTCTGAAGCTAAGCAGATGTGCTGGCTTCATCAACTCTCTTCAGGAAGAAGGAGCCCCCAACTCAGATCTGTGATAGATGCCCCAACCCACACCCCACCAGTGTGTCTCACTCTAGAAGAAACTCATTTATTTTAGGCTGCCAAGTTGAGGGGGAGTAACAGGAGACGGATATTGATCTGCAGGCAACAAATGAGAGACTGCCAGAACAAACAAACTTAGGGAAACCAAACCCTGCCCCCCAAATTCCCTGCTCTATTCAACAACTCCTTACTCCTCTTTCCTTTGAGAAAATTAAATAAAGAAAGATGTAAGGGAAGAAAACATGGCTGATTTCCCTTGTATGTTGGTATGTGGGGGGGGGGGGAAGAGTTCTGGGTAATTGTGAAGGCCAGAGGTTGATGATGAATGTCATTCATTAGGTGCTCATCATCTTTTTTCTGGAGACGGGGGTCTCTCACTGAACCTGGGACCCACAGATTTAGATAGACCCTCTAGAGGTCTGCCTGTCTCCACATCCCCAGTACTAGAGTGACAGGCATGTGTCACTATGTCTGCCCTTCTTGCGTATGTGCTACGGTCTGAACTCAGGCTGCTTTGCATACATAGCAGACCCTTCACCAACTGAGTCATCCCCCAGCCCTGTTACTTCCCCCAGTTCCCTTCCATCTGAGGAAAGATGTTTACGTTTCCAGAATCCGTGTCAAGGAAAAGACTCTTCCAATTCACTGGTACTCCTTAGCACTTTGAACATCTCTAATCTTTCTAATGAGGGTCTTCATGGCAACCGAGCTCCCCCTAGGCTGGGAGTACACAGGAGCTGGGCACAGAGTGGAATGTGAGCTAGAAGGACTCAGCGGCTGCCTCTCGATTCACCTGGAATCCTGCGCACTCAACCTCACAGCCCTGCAATGAAATCGCCCAAACATGTTATCTGGAAACGAGTTCCTTTCTGGTAGAGCGGACCACCTCAGGGACTGCCCGCTTTGTGGACTTGCTTTATTCCACAATGTCTACTTTTACGAGGAGAGCTGAACTGCCTCAGAGAAAGAACCTTTTGAGCAGCTCATAAAACACATTCCTCCAGAATACTGGGGTTGTGGAACAATGTCAGCTATGTAAAATGGCTGTCTTCCAGAACGTACCACACCATACTTCCATTTTCTAGGCCTGCCTGATAATTTACAAAGCTTGCTTTTAGTTATGATTTTTTTTTAAATTTTGCGTTGGTTCTTTGAGAATCTTATATGATGCATTTTGATGATGCTCTCTCAACTCCTTCCCCAACTCCTCCCAGATGCATTCCCACCCCTTGTACTCAACTCTTACGTCCTCATCTTTTTCTGTTTTTAGTAACCCATTGACTCCAAGCTATGCTGCCTACATACTTCTGGGTGTGGGGCCATTCACTGGAACATGGCTGACTTACGAGGAACCATCCCCTCAAAGAAAACTGACTTTTCCCTGCTCTAAAAGTCACCAACTGTCCACAACACTTCAGTTAGGGGTGGCAGCTTGTGAAGCCCCTCCCACTTTGTGTTGGGGTATTGACTGGCTTGATCTCAGGCAGATCTTATGCAGGCGTCTAGAGCTGCTGTGGGTTACTGAGTGTAGAATCCTGCCATGTCCAGAAGACTCTGTTTGGTGTGTGTGTGTGTGTGTGTGTGTGTGTGTGTGTGTGTGTCTGTGTCTGTGTGTGTGTGTGTGTGTGTGTGTCTGTGTCTGTGTGTGTGTGTGTGTGTGTGTGTTCTCTATACAGGGACAGTTTCTCTGTAGAGCAATAGTGTACTGACACTCAGTCTGTGCACTTTGATCACTTGTGAGCTTCAACATTAACAGTTGTGGTCTGCACGGGTATAGAAATTCAGATACAGAGGGCTGTTTGACACCATATTCATTCTGCAAAGTAGTAGTAGGAAGTTCATCCCTGGGGCCTTTCAAAGCCATCTCTAAGATCTTATGGGCCTCTAATTACCCTGTCCACCCAGAGGTCCCGAAGAAAGCCTAGTTGAATTCCTCTGTGTTTCACAGCTTATTGAGGACTTTTGCATGCTAAGGTCCTTAGTGTTACAGACACAGCACATCCAGTAAACTGAGTTGTTAGAGTATAGTTGTATTGAAACAATATGAACTTAGTTATTACTGCCCCGGTGGCTCTGAGAAGGGCTTTAACCACCTCTGTTGCAATGGTTGGGAGCAGTTATGATAGGTAGGAATTGTTCACAGATAGACAGTCCATTTCTTCGTAGGTGCTATTGTAAGCCAGTGTTGTTTCTCACAAGGGCTGTGTTTCCTCCTGCACTTGGTGTTTCCTCCAGATCTGTTGCAACATCATAATCACTTGAAGGATTGTTCAAATACAGATTGTGTGGCACCCCATTGCCCAAAGGATTGGATTCATGAGTCTTGGTTGGGGCACACAAACTACTTCTCTAAGAAGTTCCTAGGTGTTGTTGAAGTCATGGACCACAGAGAATGCACATTCTAAACAGTCTTCTTCCTCCCTCTTGGTCCCTGACTTAGGGTTTCTATTGCTGTGAAGAGACACCGTGACCATGGCAACTCTTACAAAGGAAAGCATTTCACTGGGGTGGCTCACTTACAGTTCAAAGGTTCAGTCCATTGTCATCATGGTGGGACCTGGCAGCGTGCAGGCAGACACGGTGCTGGAGAGGTAGCTGAGAGTTCTAGTCTTGCTCAGGCAACAGGAAGTGGTCTCAGACACTGGACATGGCTTGAGCATATATGAGGCCTCAGAGTCTACCTCCACAGTGACACACTTCCTGCAACAAGGCCATGCCTACTCCAACAAAGCCACACCTCCTAATAGTGGGTAGAAACTGTCCATTCACAATATCGTGGCACCAAGTGTGTACTTTCCCATGCCCTGTAGCTCTGAAGTTTTTCCAGGTATATCCTATAACTTCCTTTGATTCCAACACTAGCTATCCAGAGTTAGGGCAAATTCCACAAGATGACACCTCTCTGCAGACACGAGCCCCAAAAGATGGATTTTCAGTTGCCCACATTTGTGCCCAGCTCAGCTACAGATGTGAGGCTCCCGTGTGAAGGTCTCAGGTGTGGGATTCAGACGTGGCACCGAGATGAGCTGTGGGCTTAGGAAGACAGAAGAGTTGTTAGTGACATGGACAGTCAGACAGACGACAGCATGGCAGGGACACTGAAGAGTTCAGGACCCATGCCTACAGACAGACAACGTCTGAGGAGGAGTCAGGGTGACTCGGAAGAGTCCACGTCCCTGCTTACTGGGGCTCAGAGCAAAGGGAAGGGTGTTTTTTTTTAGCATAAAACCTAGTCCCAGGACCATCCTTAGGTGCAGGAGTTTTCTTGGTCACCTCAGAACTCAGGAAGACATCCTGCTTCTTTAGTGGTGTATTGAGACAGATGACACTGTTTAAATGGGTACACTCACGAAGAGTCACTGGGCAAGCCGCTTCTAGTGCCACGCAGTTCAGGACTATGCCACCATCTTGGATGTACTCCTGGATTCTGAAAAGGTGTTAATTAGGGTTTCTGTTGTTGTGATAAAACATCATGACCAATGGCAACTTGGGGAGGAAAAGGATTGTTTTAGTTTTTGCTTCCAGGTAACAGTCCATCACAAAGGGAGGTTAACTCAAGCAGGGCAGGGGTCTGCATAAGCAGTTGATGCAGAGGCCACGAAGGAATGTCATTTACTGGTTTGCTACTCATGGCTGCCTCAGTCTGCTTTCATATAGCAGCCTGGACCACCAGCCCAGGGGTGGCACTGCTGACAGTGACCTGTACCTTCCCAAGTTAATAATAGATCAATAAGATGCCCCACATGCTTGCCCACAGGCCAATCTGGCATTTTTTCAATTGAGGTTCTGTTTTCCAAAATGACTCTAGCTACTGTCAAGTTGACATAAAACTAGTCAGCACAAGGTCTTATTATGTAAGCTGATTAACTCCATCATTGACCATCAGTGACTAATTCAATCTCCAGCACTTTGTTCCCCATTCAGGCTGGGGATAGGAAGGTGAAGTCCTAACTCTCCCTGATGTCCAGTTCCTGCCTGAGGCTAGAAAGGGATCCAGCTACCTATTACTCCATTAGCAAAGCAAACAGACAAAGTACCCTGAGTTCTTGTATTGGAACCAAGGATAGGACCGAGTGTGATAACAAAGGATGGTCCTAGGGCTTTTTAGGAAGACAGTCTCTGGAATAGGAGAGAGGAGAGAGAGAGAGAGAGAGAGAGAGAGAGAGAGAGAGAGAGAGAGAGAGAGAGAGAGAGAGAGAGAGAGAGGAGCATTGATCTTGTAGGTCCTAGACAGATGGGGCCCTGTTCTGCTGGGATTGTAAGAAAAGCGTAGGAGAGTAAGAAAAAGAACATCTATGCTTAACCTTTATCTACAGCCACGCTCACTGTTTTACCCACCAAGGACCACATTCAAACTCTGTGCTTGATGTCTTGTCTTACAGCTTGGCAGCTCAGCGCCACAGCCAGCACTCCTCCACCTCCAGACTCCCACCATCTTGTTTGACCGAACAAATCAGAACCCCTGTATTCTCGATCAGACAGTATGATGGTCACATTAACAATACCAAGTCTGTGACTCAGTAAACCCAACTGCTTGTGTCTGAAATGCAGACTTCTGTATGCACAGTAAGGTCGAAGCTTTAAGAAACACATTTTTGGTTCGATAGAAGAGGAGTTTTTTCAGATAGTTTCGTGCACTTCTTTTAGGGGGTGTCCTTTGACATGGGCTGTTTCCGGGGGAGATTTGGCCCCCTCCTTGAGTTGCATGGTTGTTTGTGCCTTTTCTTGGAGCTGTAGCCATCCTGGCAGGAATGAAGGTTTCCTAAAAAGATGCTGTGCCCCTCCCTTTGGCTGTCAGACTATTGAAATAATGGACCCTGTGATATTAGGATTTTCACAGGACCCTTATGCTGGGAATGGGTTGTGAGAACAACCAAAGGTGGAGCTTGTCTCCTGGAAGATGTCAGCCTGCTCTGACAGCTTGTTAGACCATTATGTAGGTGACTGGAGCTGAGACACTGTTGTATCCCTGGTAGGCAGGACCATGCTTTGACCAAGACTACTTAGTTATACATGCTTCTTGCCTTCTGTTGAACCTGAAACCTCGACTCTGAAGACAGATTTTAGGTTCACTGAGCCTCTTGCTCCTCTTTCCAGTGTGCTATTTGGCTAGATATCCTTTCCCTACTTTTAATCATGACTTTGATAACTTGGCCTGTTGGTGGCTGGGGGCTGAGCCTGGGCTTAGACTTTGACCCTAACAACTCTGGTGATAGAACCTGTGTGAAAGGAAAACCGAGTACCTCTTAGTTCATGATAGGTGGGGTTATAGCAGTGATAATCCCATTCTAAGCCCAGGTTGGTATTGACCCATCTACCCTGGCCATAGCCTTGCATCTCAATTTGCCTTTGTACTTGTGTGGGTTTAATGAGTTAGGGGAGCAAGCATCACACAGGCAAAGAGCTGTTAAATTCTTGTTCTTCATGACGCCACTCTGTAAGCAGTTGGGCTCTGAGATGAGAAATCACAGTACTTGTCACTCAGGTTTCGTATAGAGAGATGCTCCGAGAGTGAGGATTCATTTTTTGTTTTTGAGACAGGGCTTCTCTGTGGAACAGCCTTAGCTGTCTTGGAACTCACTCTGTGGACCCGGCTGGTCTCGAACTCACAGAGATCTGCCTGCCTCTGTCTCCCAAGTGCTGGGGTTGAAGGCATGCACTCCCGCACTCAGTGTTAGAGTGATGTTTTTTCCTCCAGGATTCTGAAGACTTTCCAAAGAAGCCTGGCTCTGGGTAGTGCTTCCAAACAAAACAAAGTCAGTGTCTTCACTGGGTTCCTGCCAGATTCACTGGCATGCAGAAGTAGCTGTGATAATTAAAACTGAGGAGGTGCCCAGCCAGGGAGGGATTTTCTCAACTTGGGGTTAAAATGACTTGAGACAGTGAGATGGCACAGTGGGCTGGGGGCAGGGAGAGGTTGGCACAGGCATTTGTTACTTTCAGGTAGGCATTAATTAATGAGCCCCCAAGGCTCCAGTATGAAGTTCCAAACCCAGAACCACTCAGACGGTCCTGGCTAAACTCAGTCGGACACAAAACAAGACAAGAGAGCATGAGTGTGGGAAGGGGGTCTTATAAGTGGGAAAGGAGATAACATGACCAGAGTGGGGATAATAGAGGGTGGGGTTGGGTATAAACAGTGTATTACACACACATGTGTGAGATTGTCAAAAGACAAATTTAATGAATAAGAAAAAGTTGAAGTCTTGTGTATGTGCGTGTGTGTATGTGTGTGCATGTGTGTGAGTGATTTTTCACTTGAGAATAATATTTAATTAGATGTTCAAACTTCCAGATAATCTTTTGTTCACTATTTGTCATGAATTTACAGGGGAAAAATCAATATTCTACAGTCTGTCTTTCATCCCAAGAAAGTTGAAAGACTTTAGCTGCAAAGGGAGATCAGAAGAGGGACAGATGTATTTTAAAGAGAGGCAAGGTGGGAGGGGGAAGAGGAGAGGGAGAGAAGAGGAGGGAGCTGAGGAGAGGGAATCCCATCTTTCCAATGTCCTTTGGAAGTACACACTATCTCTTTTCGAGAGGCCATTGCTGTTAATGGGAGACCGAGGAGAAAACAAGACACAGGAATGTGAGGTGTGGTTTCCTAGTCTGCATCATCTAGGAGAAGAGATCCCAGCTGCAAGCATGGCAATCTGTAGACACGGAAGCTGCAGTTTTGTCAAAGTTCAATGACCCTTTCAATCATAGCGAAACGTCCCTTCCATATATGCATCCCACCAGTCAGGGCGTGGCAAGGATGGGAACCCCGTGCCTTCCTTCCCAGGACCCTTCCTAGGCACAGGTGTGCTCTCTGCGGAGCAGTACACAGCTTGAGAACCTTTCAGAGCTAGCTGCATCCCGATGAGGACGGCAGAGGTTTCTGCTTTCCCGCTTTCCCAGTGTTTTAGTGCTACAGGGCTTTCATTTTCTCAGTGGTCACAGGGCCCAGGGCAGAAGTTTTGCAACAAAAGACAGATTCAAAGGGAGCCATGCACGCTGTTTGACCAGACTCCAGGAGACTCAGTGTCCTTAGAAGGAAGACTGGGACACTGTTCTTCAGTGGGGTCTTCTTTTCATCTTCTCTGTGTGTTCTGTGAATACATGTGTTTATGTCCACATGTATGAGGACATGTATGTATGCATGCATGGTTTTGCATGTGTGTGAACACATGGGTGCACATGCATGTGCGTGCCTGTGTGTGTGGAGGCCGAAGGTTGATGCTGAGACTCATCCTAAATCAGATTTCCACTTTATTCTCTGAAGCATCGTCTCTCAGTCAAACACAGAGCTCACAGATATGGCTACGCTCACTAGGCAGCTTGCTCTGGGGTCCTTTGTTTCTGCCTTCTGTGGCCAGAATTACAGGGGAGCCCTCCTACTTACCTGAGATACACATGGGTACTCAGGGTTTGAACTCTGGTCTTACTTGCAGAAGTGTGTTTACTTCTGAGCTGGCTCCTCTGGCTCTTTGCTTTGGTTTTGATGGGAAGTGGACAGTTGTATAGAATTATGCTAGGGAAAAATGGGGGAAAAGTTTGGGAGGATCCAGAAATGTTCCTCACCCATGACATGGAAAAGGCGCCTTCTGAGTGAGGATCTCCCCAAGAGAAGATCCAAGATGCCTCTTGCGGACAGTTTCTCTTAAGTCCATTGAGCGTCAACACACTGCATTGCACATAGGCGTGTGACGGGTCATGCTTTCATACTCTGGTGCTGTCACCATGAAATGATTTTATTCTGTTCAGTGGCTGCCACAATTCTGCTGTTGCATACTCTGCTTCTTTCTGTGTGTAAGCATACATGTGTTCACATGTGTACATACATGTGTTCAGGCGCATGCATCCGTTTGTACTGCCAGGAGTTTCCAGTACCACCATTTGCTGTGTAGTTAGTGTCTTGTAAAGTGCTGGAAAACGGAAGACATGGAGGGGAGGGTGTTGTGAAGAAGCAGCGATTTTCTTTCTACACCTCAGAGAACCATGATGGGAAAGACATAGGGTAGTCAGACCTTTGATGGGAGGGCCTAATGCCTTTATCCCCCAAACCCGGCGCAATCCTGGCTCGCACGTCCTGGGCCAACACTGGAAGACGATCACAAGCCATCAGGAGGGCGGAAGGCAGTAGTAGAGACTAAGGTGGCAGACAAACATGCGGACCCTGACTTGAGCATTATGCCTCGGACACACCCTGAGCACATCATGGGAGGCCTCGGAACATGGACAATTCTTGTGTGCCAGTTGCAGAAAGCAGGCACGGTGAAAACATAAACTGGTGGGAAGCAACCCCAGAGACACGTGCTCAGTTCCTGCTCGTCCCCAGCTCCACTCGACCTCTTCATTGCTCTCTGGCCTGTCCTCAGAAAACTGCCTCGTGGCAAGACCTGCCCAAAACCGGGCAGACCAACACTCTGTCCTCGATGGGCTGCTGAGTCCTCATCTCTCGCTGAGGATCCGTGGATAGTTCCTGCTTGCTGGGAGAGGAGGCGCCTTTCTTTAGTGGTCTGTGTTCCTGTGAATAACCCGTCACTCACACTCATGTAAGAAACCCTAGTTAAATTCTCTCTCTCTCTCTATCTGTCTCTGTCTCTGTCTCTCTCTTTCTTGCACGCACACACGCAGCAGCAGCAGATGAGGGTTAATCAGCGGGAGATCAGCTGGAAAGAGAATGGAGCACAGAAGGGCAATGGTCCCATATGACCCAAATCACTATACACACACGTATGGTGATACACATGAGGATGTCATAGTGAAACCCATTATTGTGTATAATTAATATATATTCTAATAAAACAATGCAAACCATGCAGTGGGAAGTAGTTGGGTTTACCATTAGAATGTGCTTGAACAGTGGTGCTTTTCCACATCATGTAGCTATTTTTGAGCTTTGAGTTGGCTGGACGTGGCAGAGGGGGGCAGCCTTAAAGCCTTCTCTGTAGAGCCCAGAGGACTGAATGACCTGTGCCTAGTGGTTCATGTCCACACTGGAGAGGAAGATGGACGCTGAGCAGGACCTCCCAGGGCTGTCTGAAGAGGCCTCTGCTGAGGGCCTCACATCATGGAAGCCCCCCCCCCTTCTCTCTGTCTTTCTCCTCCTCTCAACTGCTAAGAGATGCAGATTGTCTCACAGGATCCAGCCTTCAGTTTGGCAGCTAAGCATCTTCTCTCATGCTTACTAATACCATCGGGGCCCCAGGGAAATGCCTCCCCACATCTTGCCCAGTGTTCTCAAACAAAAGATGACTGCATCTGAATGCTGCCTCGAAGATTTGTGGGTTGCCCTGCTCAGGAGCCTGTTGAGGATCCGAGCTGCCGAAGCACTTAGGTAAGACAAAAGACTAATTAAATTGTGAAGCCTTCCTCTCAGCAGGAGAGCGGGAGTTGATTTTGTAGAAATGCACTTTTTTTTTTTTTCAAAAGGACTGTGCGTCCATTTGCTTCCTGTCAGGGTTCTGCAGCTGCTCATGAATTAGTGCTGCTCTTGCAGCAGTCACGCCCGGAGCCTGAAGAACATTTTGAAATATTAACAGCGACCCATTCTCAAGTCACTGGTCCATCAACAGAGCACCCGGATGTGTGCAGTAACAATTACATGCAGCCACGTCTGGTGTTTTGCTGACTTACGGTTGCAGAAGAGCCGGGACTTCACACACGTTAAAAACAGCAACGGTTGTAAGGTGTTTTCAAGGTAGAAGAGAACGTACTGTACTTGACCATTTACCACTTCATGTCTAGCTTTGGGATACTGAATATGTGATTTAGAAGTTTTTATTTGTATTCCTGTCTCAGGGTCAGGCAAGTACTAGGGCCGGAGCTCTGTAAAATAGCAGGTTACGAGGCTGGGGAGTCGGCAAAGCACCTCTGGACAAGAGCGAGGACCTGGGAGGGAGCCACAAGGCTATGCCCAAAACAAGCCTCTAGACAAAGGCCAGTGCAAAACTGCCGGAGTGGTACACAGCTAGGACCCCAGTCTTGGGGAGGCAGGATCCGAAGGATTGCCGAGCCGTTGGCCAGCCAGTCTAGACCATAGGTGAGCTCCAGGGTCAGTGAGACACTCTGTCAGAAATATGGTGGCAGATGACTGAGGAAGACGCCTGGCATTAACCTCTGACCTATGCATGTACGTGTACTAATGTACATCAGCACCTGACTACACGGGCACATGTATGAGCACCCAATAACCCACCCACGAAGTAGCACATTCTAGTAGTTGCCTTGTAAACGTTAGCTTCCTTTTTCTCCAAAGAACTGTGTGTCATAGATTAAGAGCAGCCGTGTCTCCAATGCTGCGACCAAGGGAGATGCATAAAGAACAATGGGGACAACTGGCCCACCCTTACGTTGCCAATTCTTACCTCAGGCAGCAGCAGCAGCAGGGCGATGGGGTATGGTCCCCTAAGTAGACTGGTTTTAGTTTTGTTTTTAGATAGGGTCTCACTATGTTTCTCTGGCTGGCCTGGAACTCACAGAGATCCGCTTGCCTCTGTCTCCCAAGTACTGGGATTAAAAACGTGCGCCACCACACCCAATGTTATGTCCTGACTTCATAAAAACAGCAGCGTCATGAGTCTCCACAAATTGGCTGGCTTTGGGGCCTGTTGCTTTGAACTTAAGTGGCTTCTTCATCTAGAATGGATGGACGTTTACTTAGTGGTCAGGCATTTTTTTTCTTTTTTGTCACCATCTAAGGATCGCTTCTGTCTTGAACAGCGATAGTGGCCATAGCAGTAATATCGGCTGGCCGTAGAGCAGTGCCTTGCAGTGGACAGCGCACTTTTATGCATCTTAGCACCTGTTAACAAGCTGAGACGCAGAACTGTGGCTGCTGTCATGCTGACAGATTGAGCTGCAGAGGTAGTGGGGGTGTGGTGGGGTTTGCATCTCGGCTGCTTTTATATCCATTAGAAAACTAAAGCAGTACATTAATTTCCATATGAGTTATACATTTCCAAATGTTTTAAATTGTTTTCTTTCCATGGAAATGAAAATATAACCGTAACTGTCATCTTTAGAGAATATTTATGTCATAACATCATGTTTCTCATTCTGACAAACAAGTAGCTCACGTGATAGGGAAGGTATAATCTGATGATTAGAGTAGCTAGGCTTCCAAATTTTAAAAATATCTGTGTGTGTGTGTGTGTGCACCTGTGCATGTGTGTGTGTGTGTGTGTGAGAGAGAGAGAGAGAGAGAGAGAGAGAGAGAGAGAGAGGGAGAGAGAGGGAGGGAGAGAGAGAGCAGGGGGTGCATATGCCAGAGCATATGTGTGGAAGTCAGGTGTTGGGTCCTTGCCTTCCATGCTGTTTGAGACACTATTTACTTTTTTGCTGTAGGTATATTCTAGCTGGTCTATGATCTTCTGTGGATTCTCCCGTCTCCACCTGCCATCTTGCCCTGGAAAGCAAGATCTGTAGACATGTGCTATAATATCTGGCTTTAAGTCAATTCAGGTCTCCATGCTTGCACAGCAAGTACCTCCCTTTACCCTAGATTTTAATTTTTCCCAGAAGTCTTTAAGGGCACCATATATGTTATCCACAATGTATGTATGGGATCTACATAGAGGCCATGGGGAGGCAAGCAGGGCAACCTGGGGTTCAGCGTGCGTTGCTGATGTGTCCAGGGCCTCTTCCCATCTCCTTGGCAGTAGCTGCACTTATCCCGTCTGTGTGGCGTGGGTGGACTGCTGGGTGTGAACGTGTTGAGAACCACTCCCTTGGGGAGTAAGAGTTATCAGACTCCCAGACCGAAGTGGAGAGGTCGTAGGAGCAGCAGATCCACTTGTTCCTGCAGTGAAGTCAGACCGGCACACGTCTGCTGTGCTATGAGTCTCCCAGGGCTGCGTCACGGCAGTGGACTCTATGTGGTCTGCAAAGCCTAAGAGCGGTGCTGAGGGCTTCTTTGTAGAAAGCTAGGTGACCCTTTTTAACAGACTACGTTTTTGGGGCTCTCCAATAGAAGTGGCAGCTCTAAATTTCTAGGAGTATTCAGTTGAAGAGAGAATAGCAGCTAATGAAGTCATGGAAGAGTTGGACAACCTCTGCAGTGGGTTTCGAACATTCACGTTGTTATTGGGTAATGCTGTATTCCCACTCTGTGAAAGCCTAACAACCAAGATTGATTGCTAATTGCAAAGGGAAAAGGTAACTTGCTAAGGGAGAGATCTGGAAGCTCCTTCATTCACACAGCAAAACCACCCTCAGAGAAAGGGACGGCGATGTGACATGCCTCTGAATGAGAAGCCACCAACTCAAAGGATTCTTGTCAAAAACTTTTAAGATGAATTTAATCAAGTCGCACATATGAATACCAACGATGCATGAATAAGTTTAATGCTGGGAACCAACAAGCCTAAATCCCAAGCCATGAGAGAGTTCTCCATTGTGTGAGAGAAATCACAACCTTGCCTGGATTCAGGGTTGAGCACAAAGAAAGCCAGGCAAGATATTATGAGCAGAGAGGAAATCTGAATATGGTCTAGACATGGCACATTATCAGCAAAATAGTTGGTAATGTCTCTTGTTAAGATGGACATATTGTGGTTAAACAGTGTGCATGGAAATTTTATGAGTTCCTTCTGGTGTCTGGGACAAACACATAGAAACCTCCCATGTACTTAGGAGCTGGAGAGATGGCTGTGTTTTACAATACCTACTGCTTTTATAGAGGATCCAAGTTCAGTTCCCAGTACTCACATCAGGTACCACACAACCTTGTGTAACTGTGGTTCCAGGGCATCCAGTGCCCTCTTCTGGCCTCTGTAGGCAGCTGCACTCACTCACACACACACACACTCTCTCTCTCTCTCTCTCTCTCTCTCTCTCTCTCTCTCTCTTAAAAATGAAATAAAATCTTAAAAGTCCTGTGCAAAGCATTAACATCTCAAATATAAGTACAGGCATAGAATTTACCATATTGCATAGTTCCCAAGCACAGAAACAACTGTTAATGATGGGATGGAGAACCCACTAAGCTGGCATTTCACAGGAGGAAGGACGAGCTTCTTGGGCTCTGGTCAGCAGTGCTGGGCAGTTTTCCTGCCAGGTTCCCTGCCCAGCTTTTAGGGGAAAGAATAAGACATAAGGCATCCTCTTTCCATGATTTTCCTCCTGCTGCAGATGTTCCTTCCCTCCTAATGGTGATTCATCTTCCCTCCCGGGAATCCACCCAAGCAATATTTTTCCCTTGTACAATTTCACCTTCCCAGTTGGCATCCATCATCCCTGCCTGTCAAAATCTTTACAGTTTTGATTGGCTCATTCGGTGTGCAGTTACCATTCTCGGGCATGTGGTATCGGAATGGTTGATGAGCCCACTCGCTATGTCTTTATCTAGGTGGGTAATAAAGAAATCGACTAGCAAACCCAACCCGTTGCTGCTTCCTATCAGATAAAGGAAGAGCCTCAAAGTCTTCCCCTGCTTCCCCCTCCCCCTTCCCCATGTCATGGTGGGTCTGTCTGCTCATCGGCCCTGCTCATCTGCCAGTGGCACATACCACCTGTCAACTATGTCCCTGGAATCCTTTGGGCATCAACTACTAAAGATATCATCTGTCTGGGTATCTCTTTAGCTGTGGCTGCTATGGCCTGTCCAGCGTGGGCTCTCAGAGGCTCCCCCAGGTGACTAGGAAGGGGCCTGTAATCTTCTCTCCCGAGAGTGACAGAGAGTGACAGTGTGCTCATTCATACTCGGCAGTTCGAGGATGTCCTGCCCTGGAGAGCCAACAGACAGAAGCCTAAAGATGGTTCTTTGCCCAGTGAAAAAAGTATATGCTCGTGCATGCGGAGGTCAGAGGTTGATGTCAAGTGTCTTCCTTCCTGTGCACTCCACTGTATCTTCCAAGACCTTGCCTATTTGGCTAATCTAGTAAGCCATTGTGCCCGTCTCTGCATTTTGAATGTTGGATTTACAGATATGCCAACATATCTACCTAGTTTTAAATGGGTTCTAGGGGTCCAAACTTTGTCAAGTACTTCATCCTCCAAGCCATTTCCCTAGTCCTGGGGATAAATTATTTTAAAGCATTATTATGTATATGCACACACACATATGCCATTCACATTTAAAGTGTGGAATTATAACCCATAGTGGCTCCATGGGAAACAGTGTGGGAGCAAAGGTAACGATCACAGTACATTAAATAACTCTAGTTTGGTTAGTGCATACCTTGGTCTCCTTGTCTGTGAAACCCCATGCTTGCAGGTGCCTTGTGATGATTAAGCGGATTAAATACAAGTAAAATAATGATGGAAATGCCTGGCAGGCAGTCAGTGCTCTGTGCAATGGGAACCCAAAGTAACAGTATTGTGATTCATATTAAAATTATTGCTATTATTATTACCACCATGATGGCTTCTTTTGTGTAGTTCAATTCCTACATGAGTGTGTTCTCGAGGATTTGCCTATAATTAGGATGTGAGCAAAACAACTCTCCTGGGCAACTCAAATGAAGTCCACAAAACAACGGCACTGGCTATAAGCCCGTGGAAGGTCTTTGTTCAGAGCATTTACTCGGGTTTTGTTTTTGTTGTTTGGGTGCTAGGGACCAAATTTGTAGCCTTGCAAAGCTAGGCAGGTGTGCTTCTGAGCTGCAATGTCAGCTAATTAACGGGTTTTGATCTATTTGGGGATCATAGGAAAGTGAAAGCATCAGAAATCAGAGGAGTTGGCCGGGGCTGGGATTTACTGATAGCTTTATGATCACAGGTGGAAGTTAGCATAGGGCCCATAGCTTGGGAAAACTCACTCGATTCCTAAGCACGACTGCTATGAGCGGTCATTTGTCTAGCACCTATGCGTTGAGTGGTGGCTGTGTGTTAGCCATTGTTCTGGACCAAGAAAAGGCAAAAGTGAGTGTAAATGCCAAGACTCTAGCCCAAGGAGATTGCATGCTGTGCCAGAGAGCGAGGTGCAGAGGAAGGAAATGCATCTAAAGAATTCCGTTCTTTCGTAGCAGAGAGAAAATGTGATGGAACGTGTAGCAGAGAAAGCATGTGATAAAATAGGGAAATCCCACCCCCTGCCCATCACCATGGGTGAGTGATGGGGTAGTGACTCCTTTGATAGAGGGCTTGTCCTGCAAGCATGAGAACCTGGGACAGCCTTTCACACGTGAGAACCTGGACAGCCTTTTACACGTGAGAACCTGGGACAGCCTTTTACATGTGAGAACCTGGACAGCCTTTTACATGTGTTTTGTTTTCCTGGGTGAAGAACTCATTGCTGCCTGAAGGCAGAGCACTGAATTTTATTGTGCTAAACTCTATCAGGGTATTAGCTATGTATTAGTTCATTATTCATGTGTTAGTTACTTTTCTTGTAGCTATGATGAAATCCTTGGCGACAACAAAGGAAGGAAGGAAGCACTTATTGCAGCTCCCCCTTTGAGGGTGCAGTTCACCATGGCAGAGAATGCATGGGGGCAGAGCTTGAGGAGACAGCCAGCTGGTGGATATTAACCACCATGGTTGGAGTATTAAATATCCCTGGTGAGAGGAAGTCAAGCTTCATACTGGTCATACCTCTCTGGTCATAGCAATGGACCCTGTCACCTGTATTCATTAGCAAAGCTGTTGCAGAACCCTCCCTCAGTCTCTACAGAATCAAAGGTTCTGAGAAGGACCTCTTGTTTTTATTTTTGCTTGTTAAATTGACATTTTATACATTAACTTAACAAGCACAGCGTGTCTCCTCCCACTTTGAAGAAATGCCCCCGCTCATTCTGTTGGCGAGTGGGGTAGTTACTCCCGCTCTTGTGTGTGGGATGCCTCCACAGCCTTCTTTGTAAAGCCCCTTGGTGGGAGAACCTGCTGAATCTGTAAAGGTGCTATTATTTACTCTTTTAATATTCCTGAGCAGTGGCACTCGCACTGCTGTGTGTTGCTGAAATAAAGCCTTGGGTTGACGTCCCGCAGAGCCCTGTGGTCTATCGGCACAGGTGGTCCTTGCCACATTCTGTCTCACTTTCCTCTGCGCCCCTCAAATAAGAATAGCATGTTAACATCGGGGCACTGCTGAACTCCTTCAGCAGATGGTGTCAGAAATGAAGGGAGGAAGGGAATTCACCTGATGAAAATAATATCCAGATCCTGTGTCAATTCCCCAAAGCCTGGAGAAGAGCTTGAACCTGGAAGCCCCAGCACATGACAGCTCTCTCTGTCTCTCTCTGTGTGTCTGTCTCTGTCTCTGTCTCTGTCTCTCCCTCCCTCCCTCTCTCTTTCTTTTCTCACTCTCCCTCCCTTTTTGTCTTTCTCTCCTTCCTTTTGCTTTCTTTCTCCTTCTTTCTCTCTCTTCCTTTCTTTCCCTCCCTCCTCCCTCCTTCCTTGCTTTCTGTTTTTCAAACAGTTTCTCTCTGTAGCCCTGGCTGTTATGAAACTCACTCTGTAGACCAGGATGGCCTTGAACTTACAGATCCTCCTACCTGTGCTGCCAGGGTACTAAGATTGAAGGCTTGCACCACTACCACCCGGCCATGACACCTATCTTTCTGTGGCTGGAATGTTGAGCTGGGCATTGATGGCTCCACTTAAAGAAGGGTGCAGGGACTAAGGAGATAAGTCAGTAAAATGCTTGCCTTGCAAGCATGGGGCCCGAGTCTGATCTCCATCACCTGATGGAGGATAACTGAACCTGGTGCTGTACCCCCAAACTCTCAGTGCTGTGGAGAAGACACAAGAGGGCCCAGTAGGCTTGCTGGCCAACAAGTCTAGCCAGATAAGTGAGCACCAGGCTGAGCAAGAGACCCTGTTTCAAAACCGAGGTGGATGTGAATGTGTGGAGGCCAGAGGCCACCGTTGTGTGTCTTCACCTGTCATTTCTCATGTGGTATAAGTGACATGGTTTATCAAACTCTCACAAGCTATGCTTGACACTTCCTACCATCTTTAATCCTCCCCAAATTCTTCACAGACCTCACTGTACTTCCCTGCTGCTGAAGAGACACCGCTGAATTCAATGGCTGCATCCCGCTTCCAAAACAAGGGGATGGCCTGAGCTCTAAATCCAAGGCTTAATGAGTCCAAGCTCCACACTCCAAGTACTCTTAGGACATTGATGACTTTGTCTCAGCCAAAATAAAATCCTAGCACCACCTAAAATGACACTTCAAAACCCATACCTCTGCTTGACTTTCTGGCTAGTGTTTTGACCTGGGTAATGCATATGCATATGACCTATCTATCTGTGAGCAGCAGCGAGGAAACTGCAGAGCATAGCGGCACTGATGGGTCTAATGAATGCCATATGTGGGCACCCTTTACCCAAAGACCCTAAGTTTACACCTTATGCAAGGTTCTGGAGGTCAACGTATGTGGCAGCAGCTAGATAGCAAGTCATGAAGGCTCTAGAAAATCCCAAGACACAGAGGATGGAGTAGAGAACTTCAGGTGATTCAGAGCAGCAACCATTTCCCATTTGGTCCTGTCTTATGATTATTTTGAACATTTAGAGGCCTAAATAGGTTATGTACCTGCCTATCAGCTAAGACCCAGCTTTGTAAGAGAGCTTGAAGTAGATTGGAGGCTCTAGGAGACTTCCTAACCAGCCAGGCGGTGGGTGGCATGTGTGCTCCTATTGCAATAGTCTTATTTGCTGCCGGTGGGAGAACGAGAAAACAACAGCTCTGTGTAGAGATGTCTTTATCTGCCTTATCTGTTTTCCTGTCTAAGAGCAAATGTCCTTGCTGTGGAGGTGTCTCAGTCAGCGAAGGACTTGCTGTGTAAGCATGAAGAAATGAGTTTGGATCCATATCACCCACGTTACAAACAAACAAACATCAAACTCAGAACTCGCTGTCTGTGATCCCAGCTTGGGGAGATGGAGACAGGGGCATCTGTGGGGCTTGCTAGCTAGCCTAGCTGCATCTGTGAACTCCAGGTTCAGTGAGAGAGCCCTTCTTAGTAAATAAGGTAGACAAAGATTGAAAAAGGCCTCCAGTATTGCCCTCTGATCTGCACACGAATATTCACACCTGTACACAAATTTTCACGTAAATATTCACACACACCTGTATAAATTTTTATACTTTAAACTTTATTATAAAAATAACATTGCAAAATTTAAAAATCATGGTATTTTTTTGTTGTTGTTTGTTTGTTTTTTAAGCCAATATCAAGTGTCCCTTGGCTTCTTTGGCATTGTTTTCTTTCTAACACTGACATGGAGATATCTATCATTGCCCTGCAGCACTGTTTTACAAAAGATAAACAAATTCCCTCAGCATGTCCTAAATTTTAAATATGAAAAGAATTCTGTGGTTTTTGGTTCTTTTTCTTCTTCTTATAGTTTGAAGATAAACCAGCACGCGTCCCTATTGTCTTTCCCCTAAGCTATTGTTGCCTGGATTCTTGATGTGCACAAATGGTTCTGAGAAACACATTGATTTTTGTTTGAACTCAGTGGTGCCCTCATATCCGGGCATCACTGATATTAACATAAATCCCAGCTAACTTAAAACACACGAGGTCCTGGACTGGTGTGATGTTGTTCCCAGATTTGGTCCAGCATTCATTCCCGATCCTGAGAGCACCCTGGGAGCTGGGTGATGGGTCCATCCTAAACTGCTTCCTTCCTTCACAGACCCAGGTGTGCTGGGAGGGGAGGGGTTTGTGGAGGTGCCTAGGTATGTGCATGGGCTGAGTGTGTGGCATGTGAAGGAGTTACAGTCATGCACTTTCCTGCATTTTGGAGTTCTCACTGGCAAATTCAGTAACATTTATAAACACGATAGCAACACACTGATTTTTTTTTTCCAGCATCTCTGCCTTTCTCATTTGGCAAAACGCACATTATTTTCACAGCTGCCATGCTAAACTTCAGGAATGAACCATTGGCCAAACCAGGATTTTCCATTAATCTTAAAGATGACAGTGTAATGTGAAACTTGGTATGTTGTAGTGATTTCCTCTAGGACCCTGACCTCTGACCTCTAACTTCTAGATTTCAGCTCAATAGGAACCTGAAATTTCTTCTGAACCATTATGACTCTTTTTTGTTTTGTTTTTACATTTTTTAATGTGTGTATAGGGACACACACATACCACAGTACACACAATGCAGTCAAAGGACTCTGTCCACTGTGTGGCTCCCATGGCTTGCTGTAAGTATCCTTAGCCATTTCCATCTTGCCAGCCCCAGCACTGACCCTCACTGGCCCTGTCAGCTTCTGTTCCTCATGGGACCCAACATTCAACAGAACCAAGTTGTGCATGGAAACCTGAAAGAGACCTAGATCACAGGCTTAGCTGATAGGTGTCATCAAACAGTCAGACATCTGGTAACCAATTCAGTAGAAGCAGGGTTCCTGGGTTTCCACTGGCATCAGACCAGATGCAGCCGGGTCCAGAGGTGCCTCAGTATTTCCTGGCTCCATTTTCAAAATCAAAGCACCAGAGACTGGCAGCTTCATTCACTGACTCCCGTGTACAGAAGCTCTGCTGACTCATCCTACCCTATTTAAAGGAAGTTTTCAAGCTGCTGAAATGACTCAGCAGATAAAGGAGCTTGCAGGCAGCCCCAGTGACCTGAGTTATAGTGGGTCAGTTGTCCTCTGATCTCCATACATGTGCCATGCCACTTGTACACACACACACACACACACACACACACACACACACACTCGATGTTAAAAAGTACTTTTCTGTGATTGGAAATGATGGGGGATGTCCTTCTGTATGCTGTGAATATATTTTTTCTCTTGTTGGTTTAATAAGATGCTGATTGGTCAGTAGCCAGGCAGGAAGTGTAGGCGGGGCTACCAGACCAGGAGAATTCTGGGAAAAGTAAGGCAGGGAGTGGGTCACAAGAGAGATACCATGGAGCTACCAGGAAGACAGGACTCCTGGGCACTATCCAGTAAGCCCAAGACCATGTGGAAATACATAGATTAATAGATATGTGTTAATAATTAAGAGAGAGCTAGCCAATGAAAAGCCAGAGTCATTGACCAAACAATTAATAATTAATAGAAGCCTCTGTGTGTTTATTTGGGACTAAAGGGCTTTGGGACCAGGTGGGACAGAAACTTCTGTCTACATGGAAATGTAGACCCGTGTTACTGAATGCCACATATAAACAGATAAAACTACGTAGGAGACAGAACAGCATGGCTAAGTACCAGAGTATACTTGATGTGGCCCTGTTGCCTTTCACCAAGGGTGATGACCACAGTGGAGAGTCTCAGAGGGCTATGCAGGTAGAAACTGGAAGTCACTGGAAGTCTTTGTGAGGAGGGCTCATTGCAAGTTCCATGCAGGACATTCATCCTCCACTTAGCGAAGAAGGTCAGCTGAGATCCCGAGTGCTGTGGCGATGGCTCATTTGATAAAGTGCTTGCCTGGTAGGCTTGAGGAGCTGAGTTTGAACCCCAGAATTCATGTAAAGAAATTCAGCCACCATGAGGAACACTAGCAGTCCAAGTGCTAGGGACGTTAAGAGAACCCCTGGAATTCATTGATTAGTCAGTGTAACCTACTTGGTGAGCTCCAGGCCCAGAGAGAGACCTGTCTCAAATGACCCATGTGGACAGCACCCAAGGAATGACATCTAGTTGTACTCTGGCTTCCACATTCGTGCACACATATGCATGTACATCTGTAGAAATACACACACATGCATACACACACGCTGATTTCAAGTTGAGATGTCTGTTGTCTTAGTGTGCATGGTAGACTATAAAGTCCAAGGAAAGTGGTGACATGATGTCTGCACATAGGGTACCCACAAGAAGGGTCCAGAGCCGTTCTAGGCAGCTGTTGGTCATGGCCATGGTGGCCGATCAGATGCACATCAGCATTTGGGCAGGAGGAAGAAGAGGCAGCATCTTAAGACTTGGGAACGATGGAAGCAGCTTGAGCTTAGGATGCCAACCAACAGAGGTTCTCCTAATGAGGCATTGCCTCTATCCATGGGGAAGACGAGAAAGCAAGGTGGCAGGAAGGGACACACACTCAGAGAGGAGCTCAAGGGTGATGTCAGGCAAGACCCCGAGAGCAGTTCAGAGCTGGGCCCGCAGGGAGCTGATGACTTCCCTGGGAAGGTTTGTGTTGTGGGGTCCTTCATAACAGCTGCTGATGACGATTGTAAAGGGAATTCTGTGCGTTTTGTTTTCGGCAGTGAGGTAATGCCAGGCTCGCATTAGAAACAAGCATGGACTTGTTTGTGAGGGAAGAAATAAGAACTGCTGCTTAATATTTATGGAAACATAATTAAACAATGGAAGAAGCTGGGTAGTTTTTCCCTTGGATGCATCAGGCATTGGGTTTTCAAGACTAGCCATCTCTTGTGTAAATCTCCTCCTCTCTTGCTACCATGGGTTTTTCTTTTTGTACGCGTGTGGGCACGTGCGTGGCTATGTATGGTGTCTGTGCACATGGGTACACACTCACCAAGGTGTCACTGGTGGGGGTCTTCATCATTGCTTTGGAATGAACTTGATACAGACACATTTGAAAGCAGCAACACTTCTGGTGTTTCTGGTGTCTACTTGATTGATTATGGATGCTTAATCCTCATATAGGAAAAACCAAAAGCAGAAGGAAAAAGATCCTTGAAAATATGATGGAAATGGCTAGAGAGGAGCTCAGCAGCCAGGAAGATATGTTGCTTTTGTAACTAGCATAACACCTGGGAGCTCAGAAATGTAACTCTAACTCCAGGGAATATTACTCCTCTTCTGGTCTCTGCCCGCGCGCGCGCGTGCACACACACACACACACACACACACACACACACACACACACACACCTAAAATCATTAATGTATTATTCTAATATAAATTCTCCTGGAAAGCTTTGCTTATTTTCTGGAAATTAATTGAACAAAGGTACTTATGTCGATTGTCCTCTACCAAGTTCTGCTTTCACATTGGTAGATTCGTCTCTGAGATTCAAGTCACCAGCAGAGTCACCTTGTGACTCATTGTTTGTTTTAAGGGAGGTTGGTAAGCTCGACTCCTTCATCCCAGCCCTTGGCTCTTTAACACAACCGTAAGCACAAAGACATTGGAGTCAGAGCACTGACGTTGGTCTCTGCCTCTGCCTCTTACTGGCTCGATCTCTATTGTGTGTGTCTCATACTCAGCACAGTACTGGTTTATGGTTGCTTTCCTATACATATTAGCTGCTATTGTTTGTGGATGTTTTGTTTCTTATGCATGATGTAAGCTTGACATCATCCATATGTATTAAATATAAAAGAGATGCAAGAGATAACTTCTCTTCCTTCAGAGTTGATCATATTTACCAACTGCATGACTGGTGATTTTGAAGTGTCTCTATTCTATTCTCTCACATCCACGATGGTCAGCTGTAACTGTCAACTAGACACACCTTAGAGGAAAGTCTCAGCGAGAGCTTGTCTGGCCTTAGGCATGCCTCTGCAGGATTTTTCTCTCTGTTGGATTGAGCAAGGTGGGAGACTCAGCCCACTGTGAGTAGCACCACTCCCTGGGTTTCCATCCTAGACTGTGTAAGAGCAGGGGCGGTGAGGAGAGCACTAAGCATGCCTGGGCTCTCTCTGCTCTCCACTGTGGAGGTGAGGAGAGCACTAAGCATGCCTGGGCTCTCTCTGCTCTCCACTGTGGAGGTGAGGAGAGCACTAAGCATGCCTGGGCTCTCTCTGCTCTCCACTGTGGGAGTGAGGAGAGCACTAAGCATGCCTGGGCTCTCTCTGCTCTCCACTGTGGAAGTGAGGAGAGCACTAAGCATGCCTGGGCTCTCTCTGCTCTCCACTGTGGGTGCAGCTGCTTCAGCTTCCTGCCTTGACTTTCTTGTAGGATGGACCAAAGCCTGAAGTTTCTCCCCTGAATTGTTTCTATCATGGCGTTTTGTTATAGCTCCAGAATGAAACTAGGGTAACAGCCATTGCTTTACTGTCCTTAAAGTTTAAGGTTCACCATGGTTAGCAACAGCCTTTTCTCCACAGTCCTCTCATTCCAGTGTTGTTCCTTTAAGGGGACAGAGGTTTTGTGTCCCGTGGTTTCCTACTCCTCAGTCTGAAGAACAATGGGAAGATCAGGCAATCACATATTTACTCCCTTGTTGCCCAGAGATGTAAAGGAGAGGCGCTCCGCTACTTTCTTAAACTTAAGCCTTTATCAGTGCTGTATCTACCCAGGGTGATGTAAGGAGCAGGTGGTCAGAATGAATGCTGTGATCTGTTGGTGATTATCCAGGCCTTTGTAAGGCTTTGTTCTATTGGACTCTGACAACACGGAGCACTGTGATCCCAGATCAATGCCGGATTTTTCCTACACATCCGTCAAGTGATTTGGCAATAGATTTATCAGCAGACACCAGATGAGTGTCCTTCAGTTCAATTTTGAACTGTGGCCACTAGAAGATATTGATTGACATCATCAGATTGAATGAATGGAGGGCTCGGTCCCGCAGGGCTGTTTCCATTTGGGGTGGCAGGGGCAAGTACCCAGTTGAGTTGTTGCCTTCACTTCCAGCCAGCCAACTGAAAGTCAGCACTGTCCCAACTCTGCCCTTGGCTTTGGTTGCCTTGCTAGAGTGGATCACAGAGCCTGGGGAAACGGGTTCACCAGTACATCACAAACAGTGCTACAAAGAATACAGACAGCCACACAGTGGAAGAGCAGTGTGAGAAGTGCGTTGGAGAAGAAGCCAGAACCTCCTAGCCCTGCCGTTTTCCAGGCTCTTCTCCATGTTTGGCTCTTCAGAGCCTCTCTCTGCATTGTTCTATCTGGACTTATGGTGGACAAAGATACAATTGACTGAATCTATGCCACTGACAATCGACTTAACTTTCAGTCCTCTCTCCCTCCCCCAAAGGTTGGGCAATGGTGCGGAAAGTCCCTTCCTTCCCATCATGCTTTGGTCTTTCCAAGAGCATCCCTCAACTTGAAGCTTCTAGGGACTTCCAGGCACCGACCCTCCCCTTAACTTGCACAAGACACTCATCACCTTGAAGATTCCAGGACTTTTCAGGGCTGTATGGAGTTACTCAATTTCTAGCTCCCTGTCTCATGCTCAATATGCAGATTTATTAAGCTATCACAGGACATCTGTCTTTGAAGTGGATGAGGAGCCTGGGATGTTTATGTCTCATTTTTTAATCCCAAGTGTAGACCTTTGCCTTTCTTTGAATGATGGATGCTGGAATACTTTGGATTTTGCCCCACCTATCTTCCTGGTGAAATTTCTGTCCAAATGCTTCCATCTAAATTTTCCCTTTAACAATAGTTAAGGCGCATGCCAGGGATTGCTTTTCAGATCACCTGAATCACTTCACCTATAACTTTATCTCTTGAAAATGAGTTGAGTTACTCTTCTAGGTGCTTGGAAGTTTTTTTTTTCTGTAAGTTTGGGCTTATCTATTGTTGAATACATTGTATGTGCAACCATTTGTTTAGCATAGCCCCCAGGGAGCCTTCTTTCTCTGTCATCCTTACCTGTCTCAAATTACATAAACTCCCAGGAGGCAAATATGGTCTCTTCAAAATGCATTGTGCAGTCTGTACACAAATGAGCAATTAATTCACTGAACACTGACACTGGGACAATGCACAAAGAACCGATGGTATCTTAAGTGATTTAAATAATGTCTTTAGTGTAGCATTTTTCTCCAGTTTCCCCACTAATAAAAACTGTCACATGATAGGAGATAATACACAAGGTACACCAAGGTTCTCTGCACTAAAGTCTCGGCGAAACTGAAATTGTTACTAGATTAGTCTTAGTTATTTCTGTGTATATCTACATGCTGCCATTGTCAGAGGCTTGTAGAAGGCTCTTTAAGTGTCTCTTAGGAGGTTAAAGGGCTCAGAAGTGACTATAGTATCAACAGAGGAGGTAAAAGATTCACAAGGACCTGGGTCAGGGATGGACAAACATTTTGTGTAAAAGGTCAAATGGTAAAACTGTTCCAGTTCTGATCTCTGCCACAGCTATTCAGTCTGTTCTTACAGTGTGAGGCAGCTATAGACCACATGTGGGAAAATCATATCTGTGTCTTAATAAAACTTTATTTACAAAAGAGCCACAGATTAGCATGTGGGCTGTGGCTTGCCAACACCTGATCTAAATGATTAGACTATATTCACTGACTTGAACTGATTCTTAAATATGTTGTAAAAAGTAAACCAAGGGCAGGAGAGACACAAGTTCAATGTGAAAATCAGGGTAAGGTGTATGCAGCACAAGTACAAGGAGCCACGTTAGAATTCCCAGCACCCACATAAAAGCCATGCGTGTCTGTAACCCCAGCTCTGGCGATGGTGGGGATCACTGGAGTTTGCTGGCTGCCAGCCTAGCTCCAGGTTCAG
Organism: Mesocricetus auratus; assembly: GCF_017639785.1. Lineage (NCBI taxonomy): Eukaryota > Metazoa > Chordata > Mammalia > Rodentia > Cricetidae > Mesocricetus > Mesocricetus auratus. Next base: position 54,546,500 of record NW_024429267.1, on the reverse strand, counting down.
TGAGAGATCCCGACTCACAGGAATATACGGGAGAGAAGAGGCAGCCATTCATCCTCATCTGACCCCTGTGCACCCCACGGCACAAGCACCTACATACACACTCTACCCCATCACACTCACATACACTCACACACACACACACTCACATACTCACTTACATATACTCACACACACTCACACACTCACTTGCATATGCTCATACTCACTCACATACTCACTCGCATATACTTACACTCATACTCACATATACTCAGTCTCACACACTCACTCACACACACACTCACACTCATACACAATCACTCACACACCATTATACATACTTACTCACACATGCACTCTGACTCTCACACACTTACACATACACTCACTTATACATACATACTCACACTTACACTCACCCTACCCCATACATGCACCCTACCCCATCACACATACGTTCACACACTCACACTCTCTCACACATTCATGCATACATTCTCACATAACTCATTTACACACACTCATTCATACAACATACTCACATGCTCACTCACACACACTCATATGCACACACACACTCTCTCACATGCACACACTCATACACGCTTGGGTACACACACATTCATACTCTGCCTTATTCTTTTGAGACAGGGCCTGCCGCTGCAGCTGGAAGCCAGTAGGCTCCAGTGACTCACCTGTTTTGGGTCCCTGCCATGGGTGGGGTTATAAGTGTGTGCGTGATCACAGCTGCCTTTCACATGGATCCTGGAGACTCAAACTCAGGCCCTCTCACTTGTAAAACAAGGGTTTTCCCACTGAGCCATCTCCCAGCCCAGGAGAGGAGATATTTAAATAGAGAAAAATTCACGTGGGTCGTCATAGATTGGGGAAGTGACATCAGGATCAGGATTACATAGAATCTGGGGTACTAACTTCAGACTGCCTCTGAAAGTTCAGCACACTAGTGCCAAGGCTTACCTTAAGTACACCTGGTGGTTCCTGTGGCTCCTATTCCACTGCTGGGGGACTGAGTGCCATGATGAATAAATAAATAACAGCAATGCCCTCTTATTATAGACAATAAAGTGTGCAGGTCTGTTTGAAGGTATCCACATGGCCGCCCTGCCCTTGATCCTTGGGTAAATTAATTGCTCTTCTGAGGTCAAAGGGCTTCCTTCCTTCCTCCCTCCCTCCCTCCCTCCCTCCCTCCCTCCCTCCCTCCCTCCCTCCCTCCCTCCCTCCCTCCCTCCCTCCCTCCCTGCCTCCCTCCTTTCTTTCTGATACAACAAACAACAACAAAATTCTACCCACCATGCTCAGAAGTCAGACGGTGTCCCTGCGGCTATGAGCTGCAAACAGCCCTATAGCATTCAGCCTGGAACAGCAGAGTGCCATGTTCTCCACAGAGGTGCAGTCAGTATTAATTTTATTGGGCATAATGGGATGCCCAGCGCGTAGTCACAGTGTTGCCAATGGCAACACCATAGTCCATCCAGGTACCAAAGTAGACTGAATGTGAAGGTTTGGTGCCTGTGAATCTTGGGGAACTGGGAGCCTGCTGCTCTCTGAGAGGTCAGGGGATCCAGACCAGTGTGCCAAGTCACACTTGCTCCCTCCTCCGCTGTAGGCCTGGCAGGTCCCTTTGGGATGCTTTCACCATGCTGTTCTTACCAAGCTGGAGTCCCTTGAGTGTGGCACCAAAGCAGATTTAGTTTCTCTCTGTGCCAAGCGTACAGGCTGCACTTACAAGATGGGGCATTGCCTTTTAGGATCCCTTGAAAAGTTCTTTCCAAAAGAGCTATTCCAGAGTTTATTTGGAGCAGGGTCTCCAATTGCAAAATTGATAGAAACCCAGTGAGTTGGGTGTGCTAGTCCTTAGGCTGATGGTTCAATTCTGGCTCAAAAGACTTCATTTACTCACTGGGCGCAGAGGCAATAGCTACGATGGTGGAGTGCTTGGCTTACATGGACAAGGCCCTGGATTTGATTTCTCGGACGATGTGTATCATATATATGGGAGTGGTGGAGCAAGTTTAAGGCTAGCCGGGGCTATATGAGACCGTGACACGGCACACGCTTTTCCCATGCTTGTCTAGTTTTCTGTGATCTGTGCATTGGTGCTTTATAATTAGTGGTAAACTGCAGACTTGGGAGCCATCGAGAAAACTCCAGAGAATTTAATAGAGAAGATGCAGGTGACTTAGGGCTTTTTAGGAAAGGACTTTGGCCAAATTTTCAGGTCTGGTAAGGATTTCTGGAAGAAGTGATGCTCAGATAGTAATGGGACATAGCATAGCCAAGGAGCCTTCTGAGAATTGCTAACACAGTGTGTTCTGTTCTGACCCAAACTCACCCAAAGTGCATAGGTAGAGTTACCAGCATCATTTTATGGGTGCATCTCCCAAGATAAAGTGGGTTTCAGGTCTCACAGGAGAATGACAAGTCTTGAATTGGGTTAGGAAACGACTCCAAGGCTGTAGTGTTCCACACAGTGGCCATGTACATGGGAGGTAGACCTGCCGGGCACATCCTCTTTTGGCTGGTGGCAGTGTGTCTGAGTTCAGGTTCAGCCTCAGTTTCTCCCCTGCGGGCAGAAAGTTCTGTAGGACAGCACTGCCCCGGGTTGTCCGAAAACACTTAAAGGCACACTGCAAGATCTGTGCCAGGGTGACAAAAACTTCAATGTCATGCGTTTCTCTGGACTCCAGCCTCCAAGACTGTGGGTTACCACCCTGTATGAGGCCACCTGACTGACCGTGGGAGGGAGCAAAACCAGCAACTTTCCAGAATTCTCAAAACCCAAGTATCCATCAGACTCAAGAGCATTCTGAAGCTGGTGCGTTTCTGACACTGCTTACCCGGGCTGTCCGAGTCGCGTCCACGGCAGCCTCAGTGCTGAACTCACAAGTGCGGCCTGCACTGTGCGTGCTGTGAAGCCAACTTTGTGGGGCCCTCTCTGGCCACACTGGGGTCTGTTTAGGGGTGTCCTGCTCTCATGCAAGTGTTGTGCATGCACCACTGCGTTGTCACACCCAGCATGGGCTGCTTAGGTGGTGGCGGTAAACTCCATGATGTGGGTGCTGGGAACTGAACCTGGGTCCTCAGTAAGAGCGTCAAGAGCTCATGACTGCTGAGCCATCTCCCTGGCTGCCTGCATCGCAAATCCCATCATGCTCCCAGGTGTTCTGTGCAGAAGCTGCAGAGGTGCTACGGTTTGCCGTGAGCAGCAAGGGGAGCAGGGTGCCGGGGCTTGCTGTCTGTACTACGATCTGTACCTGATTCTCATGTCAGGGTGCGTTTCTAGTGGACCAGAAAAGGAAGGCAGCCTCTCTTGCTTATGGCAAGCCGATCTGAACTCACAAGCCCTCTTGTGGTTTAGGGAGTTTACTCTCCACGATTCACGTTAATGACGTTTTACTGCTCAGAAAGAAGTGGAGAGAGGCCAGGTGGGGACCGCTGTGAGCTCATTTAAGTACATATGCATTTCCTTCCTCCCAGGACTGTCCTGCTAGGACACAGATTAGTAGCTGTGGTTGAACTACCTGACAGGGATTAAGTAAGCACTGGCCAAGTACAAGCAGCTAAACCTGGAGACCTCAGTGAGCGTTACCATACTTTTAAGAGTACTGAACTGAAATGGCTTTGTCACTGACGGTCCCGGTAAAAATTCATGGGCCATGGACGACAACAAACATGCATGGAGTGATTTGCTTTCTCTAGACTTCTGAGAACATGAGGACTGCATCATCTGCTCAACCTGCCTCTGCCCCATGCATTTGGCCCATGGCTGTGCTCTCTGGTTCATGAGTGTGTTTGTCCTCTGGTCAATGTCTGTGTCCTCTGGTCTATCTCTGTGGCCTTTGGCCCATGGATGCTGCCTCTGGTCTATGGCTGCCACCTCCGTTATGAGCTATCTGGCCCAATTAATGGTCTGTTGGCGGTATTAAAGCCTGTTGTCCTGGTACTGCAATTAAAGGGGCAGGTTGGAGCCAAGCTTCTCACGTGAGCTTGGGATTGAAAGACACTGAAAAGGCAGGTGACTGCCCCACACTTCCATGTCTTTCAATCTGACCATAAATCAATAGAGAATGATTTTCCCACTGTAATTTTTCACTGGCTTTGAACTTGGGTAATGAGCATCCCCATCGCAGAGTGAAGCTGATTCTCCAAGATCTTGTTAGAAAGAAGATGAAAATTTATGAAGGTGCTGAGAAACCAACCTATTGCTTTTCTTCTTCTCCTCTACTTGTCATTCCTCTTCCCTTCCCTTCAACCCTGTTGAGTCCCAACTTTCCCGTGCAACAGATAGCGTTAGGGAGATGTAGAAATCCCAGGGTGCCTTGACCTACTTTCCAGTGTCTGCAGACTGCACGTAAGAGGATGCTATCATATGAGGCAGCAGATAAGAACATCCTGGGAGCAGGATACGTTGGTCTGATTGGCACCAATTATTCCTGGTATTTGTAGAGTCTACTGGCTTCACATAAAAGAACAAAAATAAAATTTCAAGCAATTCCTGGTGCCACTACCACCCCCAAAGGCTGCCATGAGTTCTGTGGGAACTGAGAACCCTGGGTAGACAGATAGGCTTAAAGAGGGGGCACATTGGCAGATTTCCTGGCCCTGACCAGGACTGAGGCTTATGCCAATGTGTGCACTGGGATACAGCTGTGCCTGATGAAAACCTAACTCACAAACTGTGCAAAAACAGGTTTCTGAAAATTTAAAATATTTATATAATTTTAAAACAGTTTTTCTTGGGAATAGACTCACAGCAAGGGGCTTGTTAAGATAAATTTTTATAGACATTCCAATGAAGCAAACATGCATGTTTAGCTTCATAACATAGTACACAGAGATGTCCCCAGGCTTCATGACATAACACCCCGAGATGCGGTGGTAGTTTTAAAGAAATGGCCCCCAAAGGGAGTGGCACTACTAGGAGGTGTGACTTTGTTGGAGTAGGTGTGGTCTTGTAGGAGGAAGTGTGTCACTCTGGGGGTGGGCTTTGAGATCTCATATGTTTTGAAGGTACCTCCCAGTCTTTCAGACCACTTATTCTAGCCTGCAAGTTAAGATGTAGGATAGTAGGCTACTTCTCCAACATCATGTCTGCCTGCATGCCACCATGTCGTACCATGATGGTAATGGACTAAACCTCTGAAAATGTGAGCCCGTCCAATTAAACGTCTTTCCTTTATAAGAGTTGTGGTCATGGTGCCTCTTCACAGCAAGAGGAACCCTAACTAAGACAGGTGCCCACCAGGCTTCATAACACAGAACACAAAGATGCCCACCAGGCTTTCTATTTTATGTATTGATTTGTTTTTTGTTTGTTTTGTTTTGTTTTTGTAAGAATCAAGGCCACACTCTATAGCTCAGTTCCAGCCTGGCCTGGAATTAACTCTATAGCCTTACATTCAGGCGATTCTCCTGCCTCAGTCTCCCAAATGCAGGGGCTGCAGGCATGAGCCTCCATGTTAAGACTATGCCCTTGAAGATACTCAGTTTGGGTAGTTGTATGAGTATGGGCAGCCCTATACATTGGAGCAAGTTATTGCTCCTATAATCTATTTAACATGAGGGTCAGATACTAAGAGTTCTGTATCCCAACCATATGGATGTTTGGAGTTACGATAAATAAAACAAAAGTTTATCTGAACATTAAGTATGTACTGGTTAGTTGTATCCATCAATCTGACACGATCTTAATGAGGGATTATATAGATTAGGTTGGCTTATGGGCAATTCTTTGTGCGATTGTCTTGATTGTTCATTGATGGAGAAAGACCTAGCCTATTGTGGGTGGCACCATTCCCTAGGCAGGGGTCCCAAACTATATACGGTAGGAGGATGCTGGATGAAAGCCAGTGGGCTGCTGAGGTGCATTTGTTTCTATCTGCTCTTGACTGAGGATGTCATGTGACTATGAATGAGTTCCTGTCTTGACCTCCCCTCAATGATGGACCTGGCATTTTAACCATGCTGTCCCCACCACACACCAAGAGATCCTTTTCCTCCCCATGTTGCTTTTTCTCAGGGTTTTGGTTTTAAATCACAGCAACATAAATGAAACTAGAAGAGTTGGGAAACTGATAGAGCCTTGGTAAAATTGGGGGATCCAGAATTCAACGCTACACACTAAAATCAGAGCAGCTGGGAAAAGTGCCCACTGCAGAATCGCTCTGCCAGTTTACAGTATTGGGCAGGGTCTCCTGCCAGAACTGGCACAAAAAGAGACACTCTTGTAAAAGGAGCCCAATTCTATGCTTGCTGCCTAGGCCAAATGTTTCCTTCTTTTCTGCCCTAAGCCTGTCTCAGGTATACCTCTTTAGCAAGACATAGATCATAAGCTCTGTCCTAACTGCAAAAAAGTCTGGGAAATCTATGTGTTGAGTTTCCAGTCCTTTCTACCTGGAAGTCCAGTCGGAAGGTTTGGCACATATATATGGTAGGGATTTACCCTCACCAACCACCACAAGGAGGAAGTTTATCCAACAACCACAATAAATGTCCAGTGCTGGCCCCTCTGGTGGTTAATGAGACTATGGGGCACCTAGTGCTGGCACCTGTCTGAGGAGGAAGGGCAGCTATGCAGAGCATCGTCTTGGTCATGCCTGAGTCTCAAAGGTTCTGTGGTTACATAGACAGGATAGGATGGATAGGTGATACATAGGATAGGCTGGATAGGTGATACATGGTCAGCATAGGACGGATAGGTGATACAGGAACAGACAGCCTTCAGATCTTAGTGGTTTGGGCTGTGGGGGTGGCTCAGTTGTGCAGCATGTGCCTTATAAACATGGGGACTGGGTTAGATTCCAGATCCCACAGAAACAGTCAGACATAATGGTGCACACTCATCATCCCAGTGATGGCAAGACTCGAGGTAGAACAGGTGCATCCCTGGAGCTCACTGGATTGCTAGCCTAGCTTATTTGGCAACATTACAAGATAGCAAGAGACTCTGTCACAAACAAGAGATGGGAAGGCACCTGTGGAGAGACACCTGAGACTGTCTTCTGACTTTAACGTGCACACGCCTACACACACAGGTACATGCATATGAGCCACATTTTCGGGGTCTTGACATGGTCATACAGAACTTGTGAAAGTCAGATCTGTGGATGAAATTAGTAGAGACTTAAAAAGTATGCTGCATAATTAAATTGTTTTCAAGACTTGTCAAAATAGTGACAGCAAAGAACTATCCTGAAACCTCTGAGCATGGAGACTTGGGTCACATGGCCTGTGACCACATGTCCAGATGTTCCTGGGTGCTTTACTCCTTTGGGTGACTCCGTGATTTAATTAGCTCCACTCTAATTAAATAGTGACATTAGGATGTCCCATGATCCTGCCCGCATTTGTCAAAACTGGGCAGGAAATCTATGAGGGCCACAGAGACTGGGACACACACACACACAGAGACACAGACACAAGACACACACACAGAAACACACACCACATCACTACACACACACACACACACAGTCACAGACACACACCATATCACTACACACACACACAGACACACAGACACACAGACATACACACAGACACAGACACATACATACAGACATACACACACAGACACACACACAGAGACACATACACACAGACATATACACACAGACACACACCCACAGACACACACACATACACACAGACACACACACACACACAACATCACTACCACTACCACCCACACCATCACCATCACCATAAACCCCACACAAGCTACCACACAATGACACACACATGAATGCACGAATGTGCATTTGCGATCCAAATGAATGAAATATTGTCTTACAATTTTAAAGCTGTTTTGCCAATGGGATATGCTCAAATGCTCAGACAACTAAATGTTATCCCTAATGGGATTCTGATCAGTTTTTCCTCCTCCAGGAGTCTGATTTGCCTGCCAGTGTGGGCTTCTATGCATGCCTGTGCCCAGTGTACTTTTACATTCGGGGTAGAGATCTTCAGTAAAGCTCACAGCTGTGTCACTAATGTCATGTGTGTGCTTTTCAGATATTTCCAATTATGAATTGAAATAAAGTGGTCAGTTTTGATGATCTGATACAGAAGGAAAAACTGTCACAGAAAAGTGAGAGCCAGGTCATGGTAGGCAGAGTAGGAGCATCTGACATCTGTATTCCTTTTATTTTTTAATTTTAGAAGTTTGTTCTCTCTCTCTCTCTCTCTCTCTCTCTCTCTCTCTGTGTGTGTGTATGTGTGTGTGTGTTACGTTCGTGGGCACACATTTGTGTGCTATGTAGTGTACTTGTGTGTGTGTGTGTGTGTGTGTGTTACTCTTGTGGGCACACATTCATGAGCTATATAGGTGTACTTACTTGCGCACATGGAAGCTTTGAGAGACCGAGAGACCTTGGCTGTCTCTACCATTCACCACCTTATTTTTTGAGGCAGTGTCTCCCAGTGAACCTGGGACTGACCACTTCAGTTAGATCAGCCACCAGGTCCCCGGGGTTCCCCTGTCTCTGCCCCTTATCCCTGGAGCTGTAGGTGGCACTGGCATCCCTGCCTTTTGTGAGTTTGGAGATCCAAACTCAGGTTGTTGTGTTTGTGCAGTAAGCACCTTGCCATGGGACCGTCTCCTGGCCTCTTTGAGCTCTTGTTCTCCAGTGAGCTCCCACACTGTTGTGTACATTACATTGATTGAGCTCCTTACATTTCCCGTCTAAACCCAACATTTCTTGCTTTATTATCTTTCCCCGCTCTGCTACTGAAGGTCTGCTAGGAGCGTTTAGTTCCAACATTGCACCTGTGTACAGTGCTCTACGGGAAAGAAAACTACAGCTCAAATCCTCTCTCCAGTCCTTCCCTGTCTATGGGGAAGGAAGTGCCAACCATGGCATATATAAGAATGGTATTGCCACAATGAATGATTAATTGGTTGCTTTCAGCTCAGTGAATGGCATAGATTTACGCTCTACCGTCTGAAGCAGCATTCAGCAATCTTTGACCCATGGGTCAAGTGTGACCCTCTGCCCTGGGCCTTTTAAATTATTTTGTAAATAAAGTTTTATTAGAACACATCCATGTCTGTTCACTGACATTATTATCAGTGGCTGTGTCCCTCTTGTGTCAGCAGAGTTGGGTGGGTGTGAGAGGGATTATTTATCTAGAAAAGACTAAAAAAGTAGCATTATTTTACTTTCTGGCCTTTCACATAGGGAGTATTGTCATCTCTGCCCTTGGTGGTTGGTGACCAAAGGTTTGGATTTGAGAATATTTAGAAACTTTGCCTTGGAGGGAAGTGAGGCTGCTACAGAACAAAATTCTTACTGTGTAGACACCAAGAAAATTCCCCCAAATGGCCAGACTTAGCTATCAACTGCTAAGGGGTGGGGATGGTGGGAGGGTGCATGGCTGGGGACCAGGGGTCATTATGCAAATGTAACTCATCTCTTCATGAGCCCATGTGCTTGCAGATATAAACTGTACTAAGGCCCCAATGTAATGTATACATTTTAGTGACTTTATGAAATTCATCAGTCATAGAGGCATTTTTTTCACTCTGTTTACCAGAAAATGTGAAACAGAGAATTGAGCAGGTTTCTCATCAATCTGATCAATGTAGACTGGAAAGTTGCTTGCATTTGCTTAGGAGGAGGAGGAAGAGGAAGAAGAAGGGGGAGGAATGAAAGAAGATAGAGAAAAGGCAACCCCCCAAAACACACACCTTCAGTGTATCAGCATTTATGTATCTATCTATCTATCTATCTATCTATCTATCTATCTATCTATCTATCTATCTTGGAACCGCCCAGTTATTGGCTCCAGTTTTCCAATCTAACCATCAAAACCCCAGCCTTCTTGAGTTTTCCATGTGGTTGGTATCTTAAGATCGTCTCTAATGAGTAGATGTGGGGGGGGGCTTTTGCAGTAGGCGGCCAATTTTTTTTTAATCTATTTGCTTGCTTAGCCTTTTTGATCTGTCACCTATAGTGTTTAAATTTCTCCCTTGAACCATTTAAGTGCCCGCATAGAAGCACACAAAGAAAAAAAGAGAGTTTGAGGTGTGTGTGTGTGTGTGTGTGTGTGTGTGTGTGTGTGTGTGTGTGTGTGTACGACTGGGTAATTTGGAGAAACAGCACCTTGTGGTGTGAGGACAGAGGGGCAGGACCAGTAAACAACTCCTGGGAAAGATGTCCACCAAGCTGACAACCTGAGTTCCATCCCCAAACCCCCTTGGAGGAAAGCGAACAGAGAGGTGCTTCAAGGAGGGCCATGGCTATTAAAGTTACATTCAAGAGTAACATTCCGAAAACCCACAACAGCAAATGCTGGTGAGGATGTGGGGGGAGAGAAGAAATCTTCACTGCTTGCATAATTATTAAGGAATTCCAATATGGAGGTCTCTCAAAAAATGAAAGAGAAGAGCTATAACCCATAACAGGTCATAGCTCAGCTGACCCACCCTGACGCATTTCCAAGGGGCTCTGCATTCTGTTTCTGGGACACTCACACAACTCTGCTTGATGCTGCTCTGTTCCCTGCAGCAAGGAAAGGAAGCAGCTGACGGATGAGTGGGTCCTGGAACTGTGTTAAATAAATACTCTGGAATTTTATTCTGAGGCAAATTAAAAAGAAAATTTGAAATCTCCAAAAATCGATGACTATGAGAAGCACAATACTAAGTAAGATGACTAAGACCCAGAAGAAAAAAATTACTTTTCCTGTTATATGTGGATCCTCTCTCTCTCTCTCCTCTCTCTCTCTCTCTCTCAGTCTCTCTCTCTTTCTTTCTCTCTGTGTGTGTCTCTCTCTGTCTCTGTCTCTCTCTTTCTGTTTCTCTGTGTGTATGTGTGTGTGTGTGTGTGCGTGCACGTGTGCGTGCACGTGTGTGTGTGTGTGTGTGTGTGTGTGTGGGCAATATTCTTTTTAAGGAGTAAACAGTCTGAGGTAAAACATATCCCTTCTAATTCCCACTTTCCTGCACATTTGCACACATGGCTTGTGCATTTATTTCCTGTTAAAGGGTTTTCATTTCTGACCTGTATATGTGCACATGCCTGTGGTATATGTATCTTGTAAGCATGTTCAGGTGTGGGTTGGGGGCACATGTGGAAGCTCAGATTGACATCAGTGTCTTTCTTGATTACTCTCCTCTTTCTGTGCTGAGTCAGGGCTACTTAATTGAACCTAGAGGGGAAATTCCAACATAGTTTTATCTAGTCCTAACTCAGAGAGTGAAGCAATTTTTAAAGCTACCACCATGTGACCCAGCTATGACACTCCCAGGCATCCGTCAGAGGACACTACAATTGCCAAGTGACCCAGATGTGCCAATCCTGGTCATAGGCCACAGGACCCCACAGCAAAGCATCAGGACACCGTCATGAGTTCTTGACTGGATATTATAATGCAGCCTGGTTCTTTATTGGTACTGTGCATGGGAGTCCTCAGTGTTGTCAATACAGATGTCTGAATGATGCTGTCAGGGCATCCAGACCTGCTGAGTCTTAGGGTTTCTATTGCCGTGAAGAAACAGCATGACCATGGCTACTCTTATAAAAGGAAACATTTAATTGGGGCTGGCTTACAGGTTCAGAGGTTTAGCTCAGCATCATCATGGTGGGGCATAGCGATACGCAGGCAGACACGGTGCTGGAGAAGGAGCTGAGAATCCTACATCTTGATCTGGAGGCAGCAGGAAGTGAACTGTCACGCTGGGAGCAGTTTGAGCATATATGGATCTCAAAGCCCACCTCCACAATGACACACTTCCTCTATCAAGGCCACACCCCCAAGGAGTGCTACTGCCTATGGGCCAAGCATTCAAAAACATGAGTTTATGGGGGGGGCCACTCCTATTTTAACCACCATAGCAGGTAAGGCTGTGTGTGTGTGTGGGTGCTGACACAGTCGATAATCTACCAGGGTCCACAGCAGCTCACACTTTAACCAACCCCCCTCCCTTATCCATCCCACTTGTACCTTAATCTCTGCCTTCCCTACTTTTCTTTGTTACATAGCATAAGTAGTGCGTTAACTAAGCCTGCTTCCCCTGGTGCAGGGCCTGCTAAGAGAAGGTACCTCCCTGTCTGGCAGGACTGAAGCTCATCTCACGGGCCCCTGCAGAGCTGCACTGTCTGCCTGCTGCTGTGTTAATAAAGCTCTTACCTGAAGGAAAATTTGACTCAACACCTTCCTCTCAAACCTCCCCCTCGCCAGCCCCCATAGATGCTGTGATACTGTAGCTTTGCATTTACCACAGAGGAAGATTCTGGTCTCTCCGTGTCACCTTCCTGCTCACACAGCCTCACGTTCACTCTCCTGATCATTTATGCAAATGGCGTATGGATTTATTTATGATTTTCTTTAAATTTTTTTCATGGGCACAAGATTGTGGCTGGGGTGGGGTCAGGGCATGTGAAGGCCTGATCCATGTATCTTCCTCAATTGCTCTTCCTTTTATTTAATGAGACAGGGTCGCTTAATTGAGCCTGGAGCTCGCTGATTGGCTAGACTCCAGCTTGCTCTGGAGTTCTGCTCTCTGTCTCCTGAGTGGGGGATCACAGACAGCTGCCATGCCTGCCTGGCTTGCGTGTGGATTCTGGGAATCTGGATTTCAGTCCTTGTACTCGAGTGGCAAGTGTGTGATCCACGGAGTCCTCTCCCCAGCCCGGTGTGTACACTTTTAAGACTGGCTTTTTAATTCAAGAGTGAAGGATTTTCTTCCTCCTTGTGTTCTGATTTCTCCAAGGGTGACTCATGCATTCTAAACCAGAGCTCTTGAGGCTCTGGGAGAAGAATTTTGCAGGGAAAACAGTCCTTCAAAACCCATGACCTGCCAAGAGCATTATTAAAGTTGGCAATTCAGAGTTTATCAGTAGTCCATGTTGAAGAGGAAGGAAGAAATGGCAGGAAGTACCCAGACGGGTCTCTCTGCTCACTAACTGCTTAGTTGGTGTTTGGACTTATAGTTTTTACAGCTTGAACATTAGACATCCAACAGGGAACAGCTGCTTTAAGGAAGCAAAGTTTTCTTAGGTTGGTTGTGGCCTGAATAAGTATAGCCTTGCAGTGGGGAGAAGCCCTCACTGTGGAGAGAGGCCCTCACTGTGGAGAGAGGCCCTCACTGTGGGGATGCCTGGCAGTGGGCCTCTGTGGCAGCATGAGTGTGAGCCAGTTGCTTGTTCTTCACATTTTAGCAGAGCAGGAGGCAGGTGGGAAAGGAAGAGGGGTGTGCTGTGCTATACACTGTGCAAACGTGTTGCTGTCGTTGTTAATAAAAGCTGATGGGCCGATAGCTAGGCAGGATTTTTCAGGGCAGAGAGAATGCTGGGAAGAAGAAAGGCAAAGTCTGAGGAGTCACAAGCCAGACTCAGAGGAAGCAGGACACATAGAAAATGAGGTAACAAGCCATGAGCCACATGGTAGAACTTAGGTAAGAAATACGGGTTAATTTAGTAAGTTGTAAGAGCTAGTTAGTTAACCAGCCTGAGCTATAGGCTCAGCATTTATAATTATTGTGAAGTCTCCGAGTGGCTACTTGGGAGCAGCTGCTGGGACACAGAGAAACTCTACCTAAGGGCTGGCCCATGAAGCTCAGTGTCCTCCTCAAGGTGACCCACTTCCACTAGCTAGACAGCCACCTCCCAGAGATTCCACAACCTCTGAAAACTGTCACCATGGTGACTGAGTGTTCAAACACATGACTCTTTTGGTAGTGGTGGTGGGGACAAAAACCTTACATCCAAACCAAACATATCAAAGTTAGAGCCCGGTGCAGAAAGACACTGGAGCATTATGGAGGAGAGGCCTCGGAGAACCTAGTTTGAGACACAAAGAGGTGTGTGTCATAAATCTAGTTGAGGACACAGAGCCAGCAGAGGCTTCCTGCATCCAGGGGGTGGAGTCCTGATGTCGAGATGAGTAGGAGCCATAGGTCAGGATGTAGAAATATCATTCTGTAGATGACTGACATCTTCATGAAGTTTGGATTCCCCATGACTCCCTTTCTTCAGTTATCAGCAGCTTTCAAAAGCTTGATGAGTGAAATGCCAGGGAAGTACTGGCTGACTTGTGCCTTGAAGAAAAAACAGGTCAGCATGGTGGCCTAAAGGGAGGTCATTCTAATTAAGAGGATTTACTTACACAAAGATAGCATTGTAGAATATTCCAGAGACTTAGCAAAGCAATATGTTAAAATCAATGCTTTGTGGGGGTTAGTGTGAAGTCTAAACAGCGCAGGCTGGCTTTCTGTTTCTCGTGTCTCCCATTTTCACATAAAGGTATAATAAACTGTTTATCAGGTCACAGACCCTGTTGGTAGAAGGGTAGCTCTTTGGTTGAGTGTGATGAAGTGTTTTAACTAAGCAACTCCTTGGCCTAGAACTACACTTTAGTGTATACAAACTTCTGTGAGCATTGTTAACGAGCAGAGTCTGGGGCTGGGGAGATGACTCAGTGGGTAAAAAAGCACTTTGTATGTGAGCGTGAGTGTCTGAGTTTGATGTCACAAACCCATGTAAAGCTGGTATGGTTGTTTGCATTTGTGAATTGATGTCCGTGATGCCCGAGGACTGCAAGTTTTAGTTTTTGCATCTTTTGCCTTCAACAGCAGTGGTATTGCAATTTCAAAGTATTTTCTTATTGCTGACAGTAAGATCAACAAGATTTTTGAAACAGAAATACTAGTTATGAGTCATCGGATCCATGGCCTACATATTACTAAGCAGGCCCAGGGAGTCTTATGACACAGGAGAAGATAAGTCAGGCACCCTGATGGGAGAGATGTGGACACCATTCCAGGAGAGGGGTGTGTCCAACAGTTCTGACTGGAACCCCAGCCCCAGCCTCCCCCAAACCTCTGTAGTGCAACAGATTTTCACTGTGTTTCCAAGCTCACTATGAACTGCCTGGCACCTTAGCATGCTTTGCTAAACACAGACCTTTATGCGCTCACTACAGCATTGTCCATGGGGTTGCCACCTCCGATTTCTGCCTAGTTCCTAGGCCAAAGCAGGAAGTACTCCTTTGCCAGAAGCAAATTCATCGACACCAGAATAAAAGAGGAAGAGCACCCAGGCTTCTGCTTATCCTGGTGGCTGTGCAGGTATGGAAGCCATGTGACTCATGATTAGGATGGTGAGTGTTCTTATGGAGAGGTAAAACATGGACTATAGACTAATGAGGGCTTCTGCAGGGCTCACCACGGCTGAGGCAGGATCCCCATCCACATTTGCAGATGGATCTCAGTGCATCTTACACAGGCAACCTTGGGCAGCCTCTTAAGTAAGCATGGTGAGTGACTCGGAACAGGGCTAGGTGATTAGAAAATGGGACGACCCATTTATTCTGTAAACATCACGCTATACTGAACTTGGGACTACTGAGAAATAGCAATAATGCATGGCATCAGTTGTATGCCACAGGCTTTTATTGGTGTGTGTGTCTACCTTATACCCGTGAGATAAGCAGTTGAAAGCGGTGAAAGAACTGGGGATGGTAGTACACATCGTAATCCCAACACTTGAGAAGCTATGGTAGGAGGATGGCAAACCTGAGCTAAGCCCTGTGACCTTGTAGCAAAAGGTGAGGTTTCTCATTGTTTGCTGTTGTTGCTACCCTGGAGTCGTAATAGTTACTCAGTGATACAGTCATCCTGCCCAGAGGAGTTAGTCTCATTAGGAAAGGGACAATTAGAAATAACCACTTTTAATACATAGTACATGAAATGAATGAGCTCATAAAGGACCGAGTGTTGCCTCTGGAAGACACAGGGTAGAGACTGCAGGACTCAGAAGGCTGAAGCTCGTTTTGGATTGGAGAATGAAGGTATTGGGTGGAAAAATACAAAACAAACAAACACAAAGCAGCAACAACAACAAAGACAGAACAAGAAAGGAACTCTAGGCAGGAACATTTACCCAGTAGCATAGAGGAGGAGGAAGAGGCAAAGGGACAGGGCCTATGTCTCTAAGACAGCCTAGACTGAGCTGGGCAAACCATGATGACGATTTTCACTCTGCCCTTTTGGAAGATTAGAGGGGCTGGGAAGGTGTGGTCTTAGAAAGTTTGGTTCAAAAATGCCTAGAAACCAATAATTCTAGAATTGTTTCCACATCTCACACGTTAGGAATTTTGATAGTTTTCTTCTCCTAAGGAGATACATATAATGAAAAAGCAATAACACTTCTGCTCTGTGCTAACTAAGAAAACCTGACTCTACTTACTTCTTAGTCTTTTTGTGGTATGTTTGATATTTGCAATTAGTGTTTTGTTCCTAAGGCACCAATCTCACACGCTCACTGTTCAGAGCAGCAGTCCCTGAATTCAGGTCTATCCACTGAGCAGCCAAGTGTCCGTAACAATTTCCAGGGTAAAATATAGATTAGTCCAAGGTCCTGGAAGGAATTTCTTCTTAAGTGAAGTTGCCTGTAAGTGACTTCCCTGAGAGGCTGAGCTTAGTGTCAGTGTTAGATACAGGGCAACAACCTGTTCTCTTTTCTCCAGTGGGGCAAAGATGGCTTAATGACAGAGATGCCACAGTTTTGCGGTTTATGAATAAAATGAGCTGAACCCTCATCGAGGAAACTGCACTTCTGGGTAAAGGGAAGACGGCGAAGAAGGGAGGAAGCTCTTTGGGGAAGAGTGGGGGAAAGCTAAGGGAGAATTGGTTCTGAGCAGGTTTAGGATGAGCTGATGACACACACACTCACACACACACATACAAACACACACACACAGGGGGGACAGACAGACAGACGACAGACAGACACTGATTCTATGTGGCCGGCAGAAATCAAGCACAGAACAAAAACCCTTCTTTCCATGCTCACAATTAGAGTAATGGACAATGGACCATAGATCAGAAGAACAGGCCCAATAACCTGATTTAATTTGTGTTATTTTATCTTTGACAATGTTCTTTAACAGAAAGCCAGTTTTCATTCTAGTGATAAATGAATCATTTTTCAATTCTGGTTGTCTATTTTAGTAAACTTGTAGACAGCTGTAGTAGTCTTTTCTGTTTCTCTTCATAGGTGTAGTAGTTGTGTGCTAGCTAAGTGTGCACATGTGTGAAAGTATGTTAGTCACTGTTCTGTTGCTGTGGAAAGACTCCATGACCCAGGCAACTCTTAAAAAAAGAAAGCATTTAATTGTGGACTTGCTTCCAGTTCCAGAGGCCTGGTTCATTATCATAGTGGTAGGAAGTATGGAGGCACTGGAGGAGTGTCTGAGCCCTGCATCCTGGTCCACAGGCAGAGGGGGTTGGGTGACACTGGGCCTGCCTTGGGCTTTCAAACCTCAAAGCCTACCGCCAGTGACACACTTCCTCCACCCAGGCCATACCTCCTAGTCCTTCTAATCCTTTCAAATAGTGCTATCCTCGGCTGACTAATCACTCAACTATATGAGCCCATGGAAGTCATTACTAATACCACAGGAAGTCAGTGGCTGAGGGTAGGTGTCTTCATCAATCACTCACCACTTTTATTTTTTTCCTGTTTTTGAGAAAGGTCTCTCACTTCACTTGAATAGCTGTCCAGTGAGCTCCAGGATTTGTCTTTCTCTGTACCTTTGGCACTGGATTGCAGATGAACATAGCCATGCATGCCTGGTCTTTTATGTGTGTAATGGGATCTGCATGTTTGTGCTGCAACTAGAGCACCACTAGAGCCACCCTCCTGCCTGCCTTTACCTTCATATGCTTCACAGGATCAGGGGAATGAGTAAACACAGGGAACGCTTCCTTACTCTCCTCACCACCACACCTTGGGTTTTCAATAAGTGCATCTCATTATCTTGTTCTTGTTATTTTGGGATCAGCTTGTGCTGATAGTATTTGACAAAAGTCAATGATTATCTGAAATAATACGCTCCATCCTTCGCATTAAAAAAAAAAGATCATGAAATTGGTTACTGACTGTTTGTGTCTGATGGTAATGGAGATTGGGTTTGACCTGTTGCTGTACATATCAATAGTTAATCCCATTATTGTAGAGAAAATGAGCCTATTAGCCTAATTTTACCAGAGGAACCTGGTGGGGTGGGAGAATATGTTCTCCAGTTCTCAAATGCAATTAGGAGAGTCCCAGGTAAGAAATCTTGAATGGGGATCTTCTCTAAATGTGAGTTGAACACATTATTTTGTCGGTCATTATCTGTGCGGGAGCAGTTATGAGATCGATATATTTAGAAGCTCATGAATTTCCTAATCTATTCAGTCAAGCATTCTAAGACCCAAGCATATCATAGGATAACTTGTCAGATGTATATAAAGATCCTAGTGTCATAGTCCGAAGCTACAGCTCAGTTGGTAGAGCTCTTGCCCAGCATGCACAAAGCCCTGGGTTCCATCCCCAGCACCTCATATGCTCCATGAGGTGGGCATGCCTGTCATTCCAGCACTCAGAAGGTTAGAAGCATGAGGGCCCAAAGTTCAAGGTTATCCTCAGCTACACAGAGAGTTTGAGGTAAACCTGGGCTACGTGAGACCCTGTCCCAAATAAACAAAAGCACTCCCAAAATATATAGTGTGTTTGTTGTCATAATTTTTCTTAAAGTCTTGCTACTTTGTACCTCATTATTTTATCTTTCACCCTGTAACTTGCATTCTTCCTGCCAGCTGCCTGGGTCCCGTTGCCACGTTAGCCCCCAAATAACACACAAGATACCATATTAATTCTGAAGCTGTTGGCCATTTGCTATGGCTATCTCTGACTTGATTATTGAGCCATAATTACTAATATATATTTTTATAAGGACTTAGGTTTCTGAGGGTGCCCTCCTGATGCATCCCTTTCCTCCAGGGAGATCACACGATGACAACTCTCTTCACTACATTTGCCACAATCCTCCTAGACTCCTAGTCCCACCCCTCCTGCTTCTCTATTGGCCAACAGTGCTTTATTTATATCAATCATTGGTCAACAGTGCTTTATTCCTACCAATCAGACAACATACAGAAGGACTTCCCCCATCATCACCCTTCTTTTTTTCCAACATTGGTAAGCAAAGTAACACTCAGAGTCTCCCTAATTGTTCAACAGTTCAAAAGTCTTCGAATGATTTCTGGCATTTTAGAGCATAGGCCACAGGCTTGATGACTTCTTTCATGACAAGGGTTGTGTGTCCACTTTAAGGCTCTAATGCTCTTGAAACTGTCAGAAAGCACAGACCTACTTGGTGTGACAAGCCAAAGCATAAGGTTGGTCAATTGGACACCCCAAAATTTCTGTTCAAATCTATCAAGGATTTTGTTTCCAGTTAGGAAAGAAAGCTTACAGACAAGCCCCCAACGCAATTGTGCCCCACCCCCACCCCCGGCACATGAAGGCACACTTCTGCACTGGGAACATGTCACAGGGTAGATGTCTCTGAAGCTCTGGTTCTCAGTGAGGAGGTGGAGGCTGGCTCTCATAACTGGGAGTGGCCTGACGTCAGTGCCTTGGAAATTCCTGGAAAAACTTAAGCAGCAGCAGGGAGACGGGGCCATAGGTCAAGAGCAAATGTGAGGAACTGAGTTTGATCCCCAGTGCCATGTAAAAAATCGAGGCATGGCAGTGACCATCTGTAATCTCAGCAGCAAGGAATTAGAGATAGTAGGATTCCTGGAGGTTGGTTGTCGGCCGTTCCTGATGAGTCAGTGAGCTATAGTGAAAAGACACATGGTATCCACTGCTAGCTCCCACACATATGTGCACATGCACACACCCTACACTCACATACATGCACAGGTCCCACATGTACACACACACCAGCAAACCCACAGACAACCCCGATTGGCACCTCTCTTCCTGCTCCTCAGGACGCTTGTCTGCCGTGTGATCGCCGCATGTATTTCTGCCCTGGTTATTCGGCACATCTGCCTGTCATCTGAACCTCAGCCTTCATTTCATTACTTTACTGTTCTTGACCTTGTGTCTCTGAGGGTTGAACTCAGCACCTCATGCAGAACAGGCCGAGTCCCCAGACCCATGTCTTTAATTTACCTGTTTTAATTTAGCCTTCTAAAAATTATACAGACTTCTTGGCTGTGGCTTTCCTGCCAACCCTGGCTGACACTGCCTTCTGGTCCCTGGAATCCTGTCCGTTCTTCGGTCCCACTGTTTCTCTGAATCCTCCAGTGACCTTCTTAGAGGTCACCTTCTCAACATCTGAACTGCAAGTCCTGCTGCAGTCTCCCTGGGATTTCTCCTCACTGTTTCTCTGCAGTCACATCTCTTCATAGTCTGGATTCTGAGCCCTAGAAGGGAAGAGCCACTAGCATAATTTTGCACATGGCTTCCTCACTCAGTACGTACGGCTGCAGACAGCTACAGTAGTCTGGCAGGCTTAAAACTGAGAACTCATATTGCCTCTACCTGTATGCGAGTCGGCTACCCTTCGCAGATGGCTATGAGCTTGTGGAGAACATGGGGCTATGGCTTCTTCAGACTTCAGTGTCCACCTCATGGAGTCCAGCACTGTGACGTGTGTGGAAATGAAGGGGCATTAGTAATGAGATATTTTGAAACCTGCAGCAAAGGGGGATAGAGTGCAGTATTTCGTGGAAACCCAGAGCCTCATTAGGTTTAAGCCGTCTTCTCTGAGATGGGCATATAGTCAGGTTCTGCATTAACTTTGGTAAAACCTTCAGATATCAACAAAGACTTGAAAGGCTCCCATACCTGATGAGCACTAGAGTATTGGGTATATACTCCCTCCATTTTATTTAAACAGTTTTATAACTTCTTTAAGATATTTTATGCTAGGTTATTTATTTTCTCTCCCTGTGTGTGCACATGTGTGTACATGTGTTTACATGCATGTGGAGGCCAGAGATTCATGTTAGGCATCTTCCTGTGTCACTCTCCATCTTCCTACTTGAGGCAGGGTCTGTCACTGAACCCGGAGCTCATTTGTTCAGCAGCCTGGCTGCTTAGAAATCCCCAGGAATGCTCTTGTCTCTGCCTCCTGTCCCTGAGATTGCAGGCCCCTGCTCCCAGGACTGGCTTTTCTGTGGGTGCTGGGGATCTGGACTCAGGTCCTCATGATTGTGTGACAAGCACGTCACTGACTGAGTCATCCATCCCCCTAGCCGCTGCCTGTGCTATCATAAGTGATATGGATGAACTGGCTTTGCTGGGCTCTGTCGGTGCGGCCTGTAACTAAATGAAGACATGCAGCAAGCAGAGCTTCCAGATCTCTCATTCACAATCTCAGCGTCACGCAGCACACTGCAATCGCTGGCCAAGAACCCACGACATTGCCTTTGACCAATCATCCTGAAAATAATTTCTCTTCCTTGAACATCTGATGCATAGCCTCAGTCAGCTCCTGGGGTGACTGCCACAGTCACTATCTGAAATACTTTTGACATATGCTACGGTTGGCGGTCTGTGAATAAGCTGTCTAGACAGGGCATTTAAAGTCCCATAATACCATCTTCATTGGCACCACGGTGTTCACAGACATTCTAAACATCGATGTGAATAAATCCACCAAGGCAGACCCAACTCTGAAATGCCTACGTGGGTGTTGGGAAAATAAGCTTCGATGCCCTCATAAGATCCCAGTGACAAGCTAAAGTTTGACCCCACATAAGCTCACCCTGGGTGACCAATGAATTCATCAGGTTTATTAACAGAGCACGGGTCAGAGGTTCCAGAGGGAGCAACTGTGACATTAAAGCAGCCATAAGTCTGCCCCAGCAAAAATGAAGGCCCCGTTTGGCTTGCAGACAGTCTCTTCCCTTTGTCTTCTTCAACTCTTATGCTTTAGCCTCTCCCTAAACCTCAGTGTCCTGGGCTGTATTGGCAGATTTGCATAAAATTGACTGGGAAGCATGGCTGGGGATTTGGGTGAGGGCCCACAGACCCTCTCTGCCCTCACCTTCTTCAGCTACAATCAGAAAAGCCAGCTGTGATGATATTTTGTAAACAGACACAGCTGGTCTTACAAAGATGGTGTTGTTGGTCTGCAGGTGGATCATGCTATACAACATGGGTATATATTCATGTCCATTGCCTGTGAGATGCAGGCGACAGTCATGGAAGTGTCCACATGGATATAAAAGGAGCATATGCTAGTGTGAAAATGCCTGAAAAGACTAAGGGCTGGAAGGGCTAGTACACAAACCAGGAGTCTCTGAAGCTTCTGGAAGCTTCTTCCTTCTCCCTCAGACCTGAGAAATCTGCTGGACATAGTATATAGCATTTTATACTGTTAACTATGCTCTGTGTCTTCCCAAAAAGACCAATATTTATATATCACGCTCACCAAGTTAAATTTCCCATCCTACATTAAGCCGGCATGATGAATGGCTTTATCTGGCCTATTACAGTCTGTTAAACTATAAATCCCCAGGCAGGAGAAGCAGTAAGAAAAAATGCATAACCTGAGCGAACAAAGCCACAGAGGGACAAGCCATTTCTGTTTAAGATGGTTACAGTCCATCATATTTGCTAACAATAATATGTAAAACACCCCGGAAAAACCTATTTGCTCTTATTTTCCTTCCACTTCAATTTCTATTGTTAACAATGAAAAGGAATGTTGACATAAGAATATCTAGCCCAATATTTTCACTTCCCTACTTTATTGCCTACATAATACAGTGTTCCTTGAGCCAATTTGTACTTATAGTCTTGTTGTTAGGTAAGTCAATGAGTTCATGAATAAACACGAAGAGGAATGTGTCCCCTATAGTCTAGCTGGAATGCTGACATTATAGCCATGTGTTTTTCATTTAAAAAATTCCCTGGGCTAGCAAGATAGGTCAGTGGGTAAAGATGCTTGCTACACAAGCCCATGCCCTGAGTTCAATCCTGGAACCCATAGTGAGAAGGAGAGAAAGGGTTCTCAAAGGTCATCCTCTAACCTCTGCATGTGACCTATAGTACATCCATGTGCACGCACACTATTAGCATAAAGAATCTGATAAAAAGTTTCTTATTTCTTTTGTCTCAGGGGTTTTCTTTAACATAGCCTGGTGTTTTGTTCAGGTGGTGAGTTTAATCTGCTTTGCATTAAAGGTACTTAAGCCATGTTAATGGTCATCAATAATGTGTCTTGTTCAATTAAGCGTACTCGGGACTTCTTAAGCATCTTTCTTTGTATTACACGAACTAGAACATAGAACATTTAGAGGGTGGGAAGTCACATAATTTCTCATTCAAGTTGGGTGCTCTTGTGAGTCAAGGGGGTGGTATTAGAAATTGCATTGGGACAATGGGAATAATTCATGTCCTGGGTAGCAAATCTGTACAGGATCAATAAGAGAAGTATGCTCAGTGAATCTGGCTTACATGATTCTGAAATGTGAGTGGCAGCTGTGCAGAGGCTGCCATGTTTGAGTCTGCTCCCTGGTACCCTGGAGCTGAGTTTCTCTAACTGGAGGCCATTTCCCCATCCCCATCCTGGTCCCTGTCCTCATCCCCATCCCCGTCCCCATTGAGAAAATGTAGAGTTGTGAGAAATTTGGTGACACTGAAACCTTTCAAAATGTGTAATAAGTGGCCAAAATTAGTTGACACTAAAATGTGATGAATCTGAGGTGTTTCCCAGCACTCCCCATGTTGCCTCCTGCGAGTTGTTTCAGCCTTGGTTCTGGGCAAACAGCATGGACAATGAACTGCGCCACACAGTGCCAATGGGACTGCCTGAGACACGTCAACTCAGGTCTGAGACTGTCTTAGAAAGACTGTAGCACTTTTACTGCACATACAAACTTTTGTGATCATACAGAAAAAAAAAGAGTATTTTCTTAACATTATTAGTCTGGTCTGCATATAAGTATTAAATTGTAGTGTCTTTGAGTTGTATTGCATTGGAATGTTTGGTTTTAAATATTGCTACTTGAGTCACAACTTGAATTTCATTTAAAAAATCATTAAATGAATTTTGGCTCTAAATTAAGACAGAGCTTCCCACAGTTTCTTAGATGACCCTAAACACACTTCTGCCATTTTGTACTACGTATTTATGCAAAGCAGTGCTCTCAGCATTGACAGTTATAAAACCGAGCTATCAATCAAATCTGAGAAATGCTGAAGGTACTCTGCATTCAGTCAAGATTTAAATCTCTATGTAAAAATAAAGCATCCAGCTCATTAGCATGGAAAGTAGCATTTGTTTTAATAAATAGTAAAACTCATATGTATAGCTGAGGAATTTATTTAAGATAAACATCGCCATGGCTTATTGGCAAATGTTTGGTTTTGTATTCCTATCTATATCTAGGTTGCTGTTTGTTCTCCTACCATCATGTCTATATAACTAGGGTCATATAAATATGTCTCATGCACAAAACATTGCGAGTGGAGAAGCTTAAGAAGCTATGCCAAAGAGTAGACTTTACTGGGAACTTGTGAGTAAATATGTTTTTAATATTGCTACTAGGGTGAAATACTTAAATATAAGAGAATAAACATGTTTGGTGAATTATTTGATGTTTCAGGCTGTAGTTCTTATGGACAATGATAAAAACGATGTGGCTGTCTTCTTGTGTCTGTGTTTATTCTGAAATTAGTGGCATTCATTAGGTGATTGTGTACATGTTTAGCATCATGGTTACATACATAGATGCCTCTGCTGTTAGACTATGGAGGAATTGACAGCAGAACACTGGCATTTTATAATCCCTTAAATGTGTATAAACAGCATCCTGGGGGAATTACACGGCATCTAGGAAGAGTTCTGTGGGTTATAACTTTGCCTAATGGAATCCCTTCCATATAATTCTTTGTGTATCCGTGAGTTTGTGTGCACACATTCGTGTGGGTTCACATGTGTGTACACATGTGCAGGTGTCATTCTTCAGGGGCCATCCAGCCCATTTTGTGTTTTTGAGGCAGAGTCTCTCACTTGGCCTGGAAGCTCCCCACGCAGGCAAGGATGGTTTGCCATCAATCCTCAGGGATCTGTCTGTCTCATGCTGGGATTACAAAATACTTCCTTATGTAGGTTCTGGGAATTGAAATTAGGCCTGTATGCTTACATGGCAGACACTTTACTGAGTGAACTCTCTCTTCAGCTCCTCTCTGATCTTGATCAGTAAAACTAGTTCTTTAGCTTATGAAGAACTTAACCCTTCAAAAGAAGCCATTGGAGTTTTGAATTGTCATGATGGTAGGACAATACCCTCTAACTTAAGTGGAAATGTTATTATTATACTTGAGGATTGACATAATACATAAGCGCTCATCTGTATAGAGCTCAGTGGTCCTCATTTGACCCAGAATAAATCCAGTATCCCTTCTTTCAAATACTTGAAGTCGGTTCTCATGGTCTTTGGAGTTTTATTCAAGCCTTAGCTTTATTGAGTTTTTTTTTTCATTCCTTTCTCCTATTATTTATCCTCAAGACCAACTGCTATTCTTTTCATCTTTGAAAGTATCTCCTTTGACAGCCTCTCTTAAAAATACTCACTCCAGAGGCAGATGTTTGAGCTAGGGTCTGAGCAATGCAGAGCACGGGGTTTACTGTGAAGGCTCTGAATAGCCGTGAGGCTGTGGATTCTAGAAGGGTGTCTGGAGAGTAAGGCACAGGAAGGTGACTCCAACCTACCAAGTCAAATGCTGTGTGTGTATGTGTGTGTGTGTGTGTGTGCGCGCGTGCGTGCACAGGAGCATATGCATGGTTTGTGTGTGTTTCTTTTATATGATGTATATGTATGTCTATGGTGTGTGTGTGTGTCTATGGTGCATATGTGTGTTTCTATTTTGTTTGTGTGTGTGTATCGTTTGTGTGTGTATATGACTATGATGCATGTGCATGTGGCGTGTGTGTGTCTATGGTATACGCATGTGAATGTTTATGTTATATGTGTGTATCTGTGTGTTCATATGTGTAAGTACAGGTATTCACACATCATAGTATACATTTGTAGGTCAGAGGACAACCTTAGGTGTCAGTCCTTGTCCTACATGTTTAAGATAGGGTCTCATTACCGCTGAGTATGCTGTGCTACTTACCTAAGAACCTGTCTTGGTTGGGGTTTTTATTGCTGTAAAGAGACTATGACCATGACAACTCTTACAAAGGAAAACATTTAATTAGGGCTGGCTTACAGTTCAGCGGTTCAGTCCATTATCATCATGGCAGGAAGTATGTGGCGTGTGGGCAGACATGGTACTGGAGAGGTAGCTAGGAGTTCTACATCTGGATTGGCAGGCAGCAGGAAGAGCAAGACACTGGGCTTGGCTTGAGTGCTTGAAAACTCAAAGCCCACCCCCAATGACATGTTCCTCCAACAAGGTCACACCTCCTCATAGTGCCACCCCCTATTCCCTATCAGTCTATGGGGGACATTTTCTTTCAAGCAACCACAGAGCCCTGGGATTTCCCTCGTCTTTTCCTTCCACCTCAGCACAGAAATGCTAGGATTCCAGATGTAGGCTACCCAGTCTGGACATGGCTCTGGCATCTGAACTCGGGCCCTCAATCTTGTGCAGTAAGCACTTGACTTCCAGTGTGTCTCCCTAGTCCCTTATTTTGCTTTTTGTTGCAGATATCAACCCCAGGGCCTTTACACATGGTCGGCATGCACTCTACCATTGAGCTATATCCTCAGCCCCTGGCCGTGTGGTCCTCCTGCCTCTGCCTCCCAAATGCTGACATTGAAGGGTCGTATCACTTGGCTAAGGACCTCTATTTTCTTATCAACATGAAGGCATCAGATGAGCTTGCCATTACTAATCTGCTCCCTTCTCACACTGTGTCTGAGACACTGCACATCTTAATAACATAGCTGAGAGTCCCATGCCATTTGCTAATCACATCAAATTGAAGTAGTTTGACCTCGTGACTGACTATAGTCCTCCAACTGTACTTATATAAGCTTATGTCCAGCCAAGTTTCTCCTATTACACTTGACATTGATAGATGTTATTGAAAAGGATAAACTTTAGGCAACTTGCACATATCTTCTTCCACGTCGACTTGGAGTCATTAATCAACACTCTATAGAAACGCGCGTTTCCAGCCAGTCCACTGCACTGCTGCTCATTTCCATGTTCTTTAAACTTCAGCTCTGAGCAGTAGAATCTTTTCTGGAGCTTGTTACTTCCTATCTGTGGTGCCTTCCAGAATTGAAACAGCCTGAAGAAAACACTGCTAATTTGGTTCCTATGAAGCAACTTCAAATTATTTAATTCCTCCTATATTGAAATTTAACGGTGGCTCGATAGCAACCACATCAGTTTCTAAACTGCATTCTCTTTCCCTGGTGCCCATTTTCTATTTCTTTTGAAAACCAGGACAATTTTTTACACCTGCATCCCTGACATTGCTACCTTTTCTCAGCTTGTAAAGATGCTACCAATCTCCGTGCCGCTAACTCTTTTCTGGGATGTCACAGGAGCTAGAGCAGATTAGCAGAACTTGAGTCTGTGGTTCTAAATGCCTCCGAGACTTCTGGGAAGAACTAGACCGAGATCCTCTTTCCCAAAGGCTTTGAAAGAGGGTCAAGGGATGAGTGACACAGAAGACTAGTTTTAGCACTAGTGTCTGGATTAAGTCATATACTCAAGGACTTCAACTGGGGTGTTATTACAACAGGTTTTACATGTATCACTTCTGGAACTTATAAAATCTTTATGGAAATTCTGACAGAGTGAGATTCCCTGTGCTCTCTACAGTCACCTCATAAATGCCCTCGGTGTTTCAGAGCCTGATCTCCATGATGGTAGAGTCTCCAGCACAGTCAGCCAAGTGCTCTATTGCTGTTTCCTCATCATCCATTCGACACTGTAAAGAAACCTGACAGCTCCATTAATAAAATGAATCCCCAGCACTTCAAGGCTGGCAAAGGAGTGATAGATATGTGCCTTTGCTAACCTTGGAGCATCTGTGTGTGATTGCATTAAGGGAGCTGCCCACTTCCTTTTAGTTTTCATTTAGCTAGAATCCAGGTTCCACACAGACAAGAGATCACGGCGTCTTCTTCACTCACTGAAGTTTTTCTAGGGACTTCAAGGCCCCTGCAACTAGGAGTTATGTAACAAATCATTAATGTTAATAAATGAGAAAATACTTTTTTTTTTTGCTACATTTGGCCCTTTTATCCGATAACCACCTTTGATAAAGAAAATGACAGGGACAGTTTGGCATCATTTATACATATATTACAGCTGTAATAATACTGTATTACAGCTCTTACCTTTGTGCTATTCTTCTTGCACTGAGACTTTAAAAATGACTTATAGAAGTGCTGCCATAGCATCGCCGGAGACATTTTCCCACCTGGTCTGGTCACTGTCACGGTCTTCATGTGTCCCAGCTGGGCAGGACTGGTTTATTTTTGTTTGTTTTTTTGTTTGTTTGCTTGTTTTGTTGGTTTTTCGAGACAGGGTTTCTCTGTATTGTTTTGGAGGCTGTCGGTCCAGCCCGGCCTCGAACTCACAGAGATCCGCCTGCCTCTGCCTCCCGAGTGCTGGGATTAAAGGCGTGTGCCACCACCACCCAGCTTTGGGCAGGGCGGTTGAAGGGAAGGGCACACGCCGCAGAGCTCCTCGCTTTCTCCACACTGGCCGTCCTGCCGTCTCCACAGACCCCTGCTGTCGGGGTCTGCCGAGTCCACACGGGCTCCCATTTAGAGTTTGGCTTTCTCTGATGGCTCTGGCTACTATGCCAGGAGCTTCCAGACCTTAAAGAGGCGAAGTCTAGCCTGTGGGAGTGGGCCTGCAGGGTGGGCCTCTGAGGCCTGGAGAGCCAGTGTGAGCCGCTGGCTGTTCTGTGCCTTCCCTGCCACGGAGGACTCAAGTGTTCTGAAAAAGTGAACCAAGAGAAGTTTCCTCATATAGTAGCCCTGTCAGGTATGGGTAGTAACCAACATACTTTCCACGGGGCATTCTCTCTGCATTTGAACGCCCTTTTCACCACGGGCCTGTCAGCTCCCTGCCCACATAGGCACTTGGTTGTTATAGTTTTTAAAAGGTTTATTTTTCTCACATGGTCTCTGGATATTTATGGTAATATTTATGTCCTCATTTAAAAAATTCCCTGTCTCATTTGAGTTACTTTCCATTTAAAATAATTAATTTTCTTTGGAATTATTATTTTTTTAAATGGGGCCTTATGTAGCCCAGCCTGTCCTTGCCTCTGCCTCCCTAATGCTTGACTACAGGCATGTGCCACCACAACGGACTGTTAATTAGTTTTGAGCCAGGATTTCATGGACCTGTTTTGATCTGATAAGCAAAGTCATTCTGGCTTCCTCCCTGCCACGCAGAGCCCACTGGACATGGTATCACTGGGCTGTCTTCCTCGGTGCTCTGACTGTATGTGCTCCTCATCTCATAAGCCCTTGGACTGCTTCCTAAGAGACACATTTTTTCACTGTCCTTTCTTACCTTCCTGGTTAGGAGTTCTAGGCCACGATCTCATGTCTGTCTCCATTAGACTTGTCCGTTGCAAGCTACCAGGACAAAACAAACGTCAAATGTAGTTCACTTGCCACTTAAAAATTGTGTGCATGATGTGAATACAAAAACATTTGTGTGTTTCTAGAGGAAGATATGGAAACAGGCTGGCGTTGACCCAATTCTTAGTCCTTGGAAGTAGTGTCTGGAAGCTGTGCATGAGTGGCAGCTGTGAGGGCTTGTAGACTAAACCTTACAAGCAATACAGAGTGACTCCCCAATATTATTACGGAGCAACATACATGCTGTCATAGACATAAATCATCAGGGGGCCCACAAAACCTGTCATGTCCCCAGACTGCCTATTACTCTCTTTGCTCTCCTTAATTTTAGTAAAATCCATGAAGAAATGAGAAGCCAGGAAATTGAAAAGGCACAGCAAATATTCTGTGTAAGCAGTTCATGCAGATAGAAGAGATGCACATTTCTGTTAACAAGAATGGTAAAAGGAAAACTCTGAAATTAGAACCTTGTTGCTTTCCCTGGAGAGACATGAACACATGTCCACTCACCCCAGGTAGGGAACCAATGATGGACTGGAGACACAATTCCACCAAAGTCCAACTTAATGAACCAGTGTGGTTTTTTTGGGATTACTTAGGGTAGCAAGGGTAACTCAGAGGTAGCTACATCACCGGAAAACCCAGCCCAGCCTGGATTACAACTAATGAGTAGTGTCTGTTTGGAGCTCTCTCTGCACAATTTACAGGCTGCTCCACCAGTCAGAGAGTCCCAGTCCCAGCAATAGTGAGCACTAGGAGGGGCTTTGTCAACTTTGAGGAGCTTCTGGAGACCTGTGAGTTTTCTTAGTTTCCCACGTATTCAGGATTTCCTTCCAGGAGGAAGTGTTTCAATTTAAAGGAAATACTTACAAAACAGGAAGGGTGACCACACAGAGTTTGCATAGTCTCAATAATGCATAGAATTTAGGACACAAAAACCCCTACTCTAAGCAGAAGCCTGCACGGGTGTCTGTGCACACTAGCAACATTAGACAGCAAGGAAAACCTTATTTGTACCGATGGCAGTGTAGATGGGGGAATGACTGACCCCATCTACACTGCCATCCCTCTAATATGACACCTAATTGGGTTGAAGCATTTACATTTTTGGGGGGGCTGTTGATATCTCTTCTGTTTGATTTAATAGAAGAAATGCAGCAAGAAGATGGTTCAGTGGGCACGAGCTCTTGTTGCACAAACATGAGAAACTGAGTTCGAACTTTGAGTGCCTACTCAGAAAACTGAACTTGGCCATGTGTTCCTGTAAGCCAGCACTTTGGATGGCAAAGACAGGAGGATCTCTAGAGTGTGCCTGCTGCTGGCCTCACTCAAGGGTGAGTGAGAGACCGTGTCTTAAGGAACTAGGTAGTGTGATAAAGCGGGACACCAGGAACTCTCTCTGGCTTCCACACAGACTCTAGAGGACACACCCTCTTACACACGCACACACATACACACCACAATAAATGGTTAGGTGACCACTCCTCAGCTTGCTCTTGAATATTCAATTGTAAGCAGAGCATTTAGTAGGAAATAAATATCTCATTCCATAAAGCCATGCCTATAAAATGACATTAAATCTCATAACTCGCTCTTGCAATCTGATGAGAAACTTAAAATTCTGCAAGTTAGTCCTGGTGCCTGGAGTCTGTGTCATAAGTACCATCTTTTGTGGCACAGGGCAGAATGCGAATTTCCAGGGAATATGGGATCATTCCTGGAGCCCCGTGATTCATGGACAAACACAGACATACTCCAAGGGACTGTGAAGAGCAAAGCTCTGATGCACTGTGGGTGACTTAGACAAACAGTCGTTTTAATTGACTACTCTCCTCGGACAGACAGATGGGGCCTGTGACTTGACAAGTTAGTCTTTGTCTCCATTACCTTTGATGGAAATGCATAAATCCCACTCTAAGCAGTTCCCATTTTAATACTTTCAATGGAACCCTTGGCAGATCTGCCAGCACATACATATGTGATTTCTGCCAAGCATCGTGTCCCTGTTGTGGGACAAGCTAAAAGGGCAAGAAAAATCCAACTGGGCCTTTTTTGATTTTCCAGGCATAATAATGAATCCTTCTTCTTCCGTCCCCCAAAGCACCATGGAGAACTGTATGGTTTTTAAATAATGACCAGATGTAGATTTGGGCTATGACTTAATTTCTCAAGTAACTTCTGAGATGTGTCCTAAGCCTGGGGCTTTCTGCTGGGCATTTTTAGATGCCAAGAACACCTGACTCCCCTCTTGAAGAGGTGAAGGAACACATACGTAATGTCAGGAAAATAAACCTGGCAGGTAGTGCATGTGATCAAAGACAAATTGACCCTATCTGATAAATCAATCAAAGGTAATTAAACAGCAATGATGATTTAAGGCAAGCCTAGAAGACCTTAATTACTTCTTTTTCTTTTTTTCAAACTTC
Organism: Mesocricetus auratus; assembly: GCF_017639785.1. Taxonomy (NCBI): domain Eukaryota; kingdom Metazoa; phylum Chordata; class Mammalia; order Rodentia; family Cricetidae; genus Mesocricetus; species Mesocricetus auratus. The sequence continues at coordinate 54,514,709 of NW_024429267.1, read as the reverse complement.
TGCGTTTAAAATTATAATAAGGATCTACTTACTCGAAGAGGTAAAAATGGCCACTGAAAATTGCCACTCATATTCACTGAATATCCAAATAGACCTGAATAAGTTGGACCAGTAGATGGTTTCAACATCCTGAGTGAGGTAACCCAGAAAGACAAATAAAATATGTACTCACTCATAAGTGGATATTAGACATAAAGCAAAGGATAACCAGCCTACAGGCCACAACCCCAGAAAACCTAGGTCACCAAGATGACCCTAAGAGAGACATACATGGATCCACCTAGGAAGGGGAAAAAGACAAGATCTTCTGAGTGAATTGGGAACATGTGGGGCAGGGGAGAGGGATGAAGGATGGGGAGTAGGGAAAATGTGTAACTCAAAAAAAACAAACAACTTTAAGTTAAATAAATGGAAAGCTTGAGAAACAAGAGAACCCCAAAAACTGATTGAGAAAGGAAGCAAGACTCTTCCCTGGCTGTTTCTGGGCTTGAAGTGGTCACACTGTGTGTTTATCCGCCTGTAGAGAGGCTGACCTCAGTGTGGGCCTTGGCAAGCCCGGAAGGGCCCTGGAGGGCAAGGAAAAGGGAGACTACGGCAAGAACTGGGTGCTAAGAGGAAACATGGTACAGGACTAAGGGCAACAGCCCTGGGTGCGATGAGAGTTTAGAAAGAACCACCTGTCCCAAGAGCCTCCCATCATGCCAATATTATTGCTTATTGTGGATTGCAAACATTTTATGTGTGTGTGTGTGTGTGTGTGTGTGTGTGTGTGTGTGTGTGTGTGCTACTTTCCTTCAAGGTGACGTTGGATTTCTGAGTGTTTAACCTTGACAGTGCTGATAGACATAAGCCCTATTTCCCTAAACAGTGCCTTCAGGATAACTTTATCTACTTCAGTGAGCTGTCATTCTTCAAACATGTTATTTGTGCTTATGAGGAATATTAGTCTCAGAACTATCACAGGGAAGAGAACTTTATAGAATGAATCACAGATACAGTCATGTCTGGAGAGATGACTCAGTGGTTAAAAGCACTTACTACTATAGTGGAGGACCCGGGTTTGGTTCCCAGTACCCAAGGGAGACTGAAAACTGCAACTCCAGTTTTCAGGGATTTGATTCCTCTTCTTACATCCATGGGCACCTAAACACACACCGTGTAAATATACACACTCAGGCACACATAAGTGCACATAAATAAGTATCTTATTGGTGCAGGGCATTTCATACACTAGGTTTCAAAAATAAAATCAATCCCTTAGATTGTCTTGAATATAAACTATGATTTAATGCTATGTAATAGAGAAAAATGGTTAGTGTTTCTCTTCCCTTTCTATCAATAAACCAACACACAGCCACCTCAAGCTCATCAGTCACGAACAACAAAGGTGACGCTGGTCTGTTGGTTAATTTGGAATATATTGATGAGACCAATACTGGGGAAGGACACAGTGAGCAGTGTTTAATAACAACTAGAATTTCATGGACAGTCTAGTAGGAAGCGAGAGAGCCTGTCTGCTGTATGCGCCGGCTGCGCTGTAAATAGGCTGTTTATCTGTATCTCCATGTTAATGTCTAGAGAATTTATGCTCTAAATTTTTGTTTCCTGGTTACCCATAATCTTCGCAACAACAAAGACTTATTTACGAGCCCTTGCCCAGCGCTTCCCTCCAGTGTGCCTCCATCTGATTCAAACAGCAGTTCCTTTGAGGTAAAATTACCAGCAAAAAATTTCAGCCGAGGGAGGGAATGGAAGGAAGAGTTGAGCTGTGGTGTGACACAGCAGACGGTGATTGAGTGGCCTGCATGTCCCTTAGCTCACTTCCGTGTGATCCTAATGACAGCTCGAGGTCCGCTTTGATTTGAGTCTGGAGGAAGCTGACCATAGATGCTCTTTTTGTTCATTCTTCCCTGAGATGTGGTGCATGCAGGCCTGGTACTCGGGTTTCTGTGCTCCAAGGCTGACGATCTTGCTGTACTCGGCTTCCATAGGAACCATGGTGCTTGAGCTCTCCTGTAGAATTTGACCTATGGAAGAGCTCAGCCATTGGGTTTGCTTGTTATTAACTTTAAACTTTGCAGCTCTGTGTGTGTGTGTATGTGTGTTCATGTATACTTGCTTGTGTGTATGTCTGTATACGTATGCACATATGTATTTATGCATGTGTGTGAGTATGTATATGTATGCATGTATGTGTGCACACATCTGTGTCTGTTTGCTTGTGCACATGTGCACATATCTGAGGGCATGCTTGGGTTGAGGCCAGAGAATGCCCTAGACGTTGCTGCTTAGGCCTAGTCCACTTTATTTTTAGACAGGTTCCCTTACTGGCCTGGAACTGGCCAAGGCAGGCTGGTGAGCCCTGGGGATCTGCCTGTCCCTGCCCTCCCAGCGCTGGGAGTACAAGTGTGTGCTCTCTTATGTGTGGTTTCTGGGGACCAAGCTCAGGTTTTCATGCTTGCACAGCAAGCACTTTACTGTCAGAGCTGTCTCCCAAGCCTGGTAGTTGTCAAAATTTTAATATCTAGCTTTTTAGCTTCTTTTGATAAAATAGAAATCGGCTATCCCTAGGACACTCCTCATAACAAGTGGTCACCAAAATGGATCGGTTACAGGGGTTTTACCTAGTGTTCTGGTTTTCTTCCCAAATGTTTTTGTTTTGATGATCTCTGGAATAAATGAAAAGTTTCTGCTTTCTCATTAGAGGTTTTGGGTGTAGCATTGTAAGCAGGCTGCCCCTTTAGCTGCTCGCTCTTGACATCTATGGGAATGAAAGTTGCCAAGATGTGGCTTCCTCCTCGTGAGGCTTTTTACAGACAGAGCAGTTCCCTAGCTCTGTGACATTTCAAATCCAAGAAGGCAAGCCAAGTCATAATTGGCCCTGTCACCATTTGAGGTTGACACTGGCACCTCTTGTGTTTGCCCTGGTTGAGTAATCTGTTTGTGTCTGAGGAGGCCACACACAGACAGATGTGAGCTCTGTTTACGTTCATTTTCTGCCTGGAAACTTGGTTCCTCTGGGTCACAGCTTTGGAATGACTGACAGATTGGAAATTTACTGGTACTAACTTGGTCACAAAGACTTCACTGGAACTGGTTCTTGGTAGTCGACCTTCACGATGTTTCCTGGGTTTCAGCAAGGGAGAGTTCTGACTGACAGCTGGGTGATGACAGCTATTGCGTGAATGCCACGTCTGGGTCTGAATGTTCTTAGGCGATTGAGTCATCCCCTTTTATGGATGAGAGGACTGGGACTTGGAACTGCTTAAAGAGATAGGGTAGACTCTGTCAACAGCTTTGGGTGGTGTTGCATGGTTACGATCTCGGCCACTTAGGAGATGATGGTGGGAAAGTCAGTCTGGGCAATGTAGAGATACCTTATCCTAGAGAAGGCAGAGGCAAAAGGGAGGCAAGAGGAGGGAGAGGGAGAGAGAAAGAAGACAGAATGTGGAACTGGGGTGACAGGAGAGTCAGATGTCACATGGGTCTTCCTTTACCCACTTTTAATAGTAGAGCATAAGCCTAGTTGGAGAGGAGGAAGTGGGAAGCAACTGGAAAATGCTCTCCCCATCCCAGGAAACCCACTGGCACCATCTTGGTTGGGAGTGCTTGTCTGGTGTGCAAACATGTTCCAGTTTCAGTATTCCTTTGAGCACTGTCAGCATTAGAAACACACTCAACATCATCACACTCTGCTCTTCATTCCTCAGTGATGGCCTAGAGATTATTGAGGGCAAATAAGTTCAGTGGGGGAGAAAAAGAACTAATATAAAACATGGAAGGAAGATGCTAAGCTTCCTTTAGAGCAAAAAGTAATAACTCCTTAATATTGAGCTACTCAGACATTAATAAAAGTACCAAGAGACATCTTTAAATTGTATAGTGTGAGCAAGTCCAACACCCAATGATAAATTCAGTGCAAACTTAAGCACAGTTTGGGAGAGCATGTAGGATTTGTAATGTGACCATAAAGGGATCCATAGCATCCTTTCTTATGTTTTTTTGATGCAAAACTTAGCTTTCACATCCAAGGAGGCAAGAGATTATTATTGAGCCAAACAAGAGTGACCATGGCTCAGGAACATGGATTCAGCTCGCCTCAAATAATATGTTCCAATGTGGAAACAGTTTCATAATTTTTATAGTGTTAGAACAATGGAAGATTATTAGTGGAAGAATTTAAAATACCTTGGTGGAGGTTCCAGCACATAGCTTACAGTAAGAGAGAGGAAGCTCTCCTCGGACCTTGGATGCTGTCTGATGGTACTCTTGGCTTTGGGAGCTGTGGAAGCCAGTGGTTTGTTGTTACATTTCAAAGATTTTACTTGGTAGCCACAAAGGTATTAGCTCTCACCCAGAGGTGGACAGTGAATGGGTATTACAGTAGTGAAAGAAAGCTCAAGAATTTGTCTCTAGATCTGAAAAGTTTCAGCTAGCCAAGATCAAGAAGTTCCAATCAGTCCTTGTATGTTCTTAACCTAGTTCTACTTTCTTTATTGTGATAAAACACTGACCAGAAGAAACTCAGGGGAAGAAAGGGCTTATCTCATCTTTCAATTCTATGTCAGTCTATCACCGAGGGAAGGCAGGGCAAGAACTCAAGGACTTGAAGCAGAAACCATGGAGGGATGCTGTTTATTGGCATGATTGAAGGGTCATGCTTAGCTAGCTTTTCTATACAGTTCAAGATGACTTGCCAAGGGAATGGTTCAGCCTACAGTGGGCTGGGTATCCTACATCAGTTAGCAGCCAAGACAATCCCCCACAAATATGTTCATAGGCCACTGTGAACTGGGCAATCCCTCAGTTTGAGACTTCTTTCTCGGTGATTCTAGGCTGTGTCAAGGTGACAAAGCTGCATAGGACAGAAGGCATGTTGCCCCATGGGGCAAAGCTATAAGCAACATGAAATAGCATCTTCATGCTTTGATGACACTCATGCATGTGCAGAACTCTGCAGACATTTCCATTTTTACACTAGGATAAGACATTGTCATTTCCAAAGTTTACATTCAAATACACAGCAATCAAGTCATGAACACAGACAGACAGACACACACACACACACACACACACACACACACAAGTCTTCTGCATGCACACACATGTGTATGCTCACTGTGTATGTGCAGATGTGGTGGCCACAGGAGGACTTCAGGTGTCCTGCACTGTTACTCTCTCTGCTTTATTTCCTCCAGACAAGGTCTCTCACTGATTTTTACTTAGGCTGTGTGGCCAGTCGATCCCACCAACCCCCCTGCTTAGCACTACGGTTAGCCACGCGTGCCCAGTTCTTATCTATGGGGTAGCAATCTGAACTCAGGCCATCATGATTATCCATCAAGTGCTCTTACTCACTTAGTGTTTTCTCCAGCCCACTGTCCCATCCACCCTCAATCCACTGTAGATGACGGTGCTCTCCACGGGTTTATGGGAAGGGTGGGGGAACCGTTTCTACCCACAGGAGATGAGAGTTAGAAGCTGTCCCAGGGCAACTGTGACAGGTACCTTTGTGTGTGATGCTCAGAAGTTCCTTCTGTCAGCCTGGCTTTTTTCTCCCATGCCCTTCTTAATTCCAGCTTTGTTCCCAGCCAGTGTGACAGCTGTTTGCAGTTCATTTATGGATGACTTGACCATTGCTCTGTCTGGTTGTCATTGTGACTTCTTCAAATTTCCACCTGATAGGGAAAAATCACAGCCTGGGATCCACAAGGGCTGGACTCTCTGTTCAAGTTTAGAATGAATTTTAATATGCCTCCATGGAATCTGGAATTTCCTGTATCTACAGAATCACAGAATCACATAATAAATTTTCTTGTTTTTTTCTCCCTCCTTCCTTCCTTCTTCCCTGCCCCCTGTGTCTCTGTCTGTCTGTCTGTCTGTCTGTCTCTATGTATGTATGTATGTATGTGTCTATCTATCTATCTCTATGTATGTATGCATCTATCTATCGTCTATCTATCTATCTGTCTATCTGTCATCCATCTAGTTACCTACCTATCTTTCTTAGCCCCAGATTGACCTCAAACTCACTATCTATCTGAGGATGAACTTGAGCGCATGACTCATGATCCTCCTGCCTCCACTTCCTGAGAGCTGGGATTGAAGATGTGTGCCACCCACCCTTCCCAGTTCAGTGTAGTTTATATAAAGCTGTGGTTTGGTGCCCTATCCACAAACAAAGCCTTGGAATAGTCTTGCAAGATTCTGATGCATTCATGAGCAAGCCTGGCCTCCATTTCAGTGCCAGGTTGCTGAGTGTGTGACACCCCAGATGGCCATTTGCTTGAGGCATTAGACCCAAGCAGGAATGGCTGTAATGACATTCCAGTGAGCTTGGTTAATGGCTAAGCTCAGGGTACAGAAAAATCTACTTAGTCTCTGCCTCATGTGGATTTCCAGATGTCAATAGGTCTCTGTTCTAAGTGTCATTCTTACCTTTGTTTAGAATCTTCAGTCCTCTGGAAACCAGTCAATAAGAGTTCAAGCTCTAGGACGTCTGTGGTAAGCTCACTTTATTTTCTAGTTAGGGAAAGAAGCCAGCAAATGGAAAGGCTATAAGCTATTGGCAAAGATGGGAAGGCCACAAGTCATCAGTAATTGGGATGGCCACCAGCCATCAGCTCTGATGGGAAGGCCACCAGCCATTAGCAAAGACCAGTGTGTTTGCAGCCTGCTATTTGGTGTGGCTAATTGGTTCATAAGCTTTTCTCTTCTACAGTGGAAGCCCAGTCGCCCAGTCAAGACAGGGCTCCTGCTGTACCTGCTTGAGGCCGGACTTGTTAGTGCCTCTTCCTGTGATGGAAACACCTTCAGGTTCTTTTTTTTTTTTTTTTTTTTTGGTTTTACGAGACAGGGTTTCTCTGTATTGTTTTGGAGGCTGTCGGTCCAGCCTGGCCTCAAACTCACAGAGATCCGCCTGCCTCTGCCTCCCGAGTGCTGGGATTAAAGGTGTACACCACCACTGCCCGGCGCGCCTTCAGGTTCTTAATAAACCCAATTTGTCCTTCCCTGCAGCATACAACCAGGGATCTCATAAAAGAGCTCCAGATCTCCCAGGGGTGGGTTTCCGCTGGAGAAAAACCCTACCTCAAATAGCTCAGGTGTTTGCTAGCCATCCATTCCCACAACAGTCGTCCATGCCTTAATCTCAACACACTGGATGTAGAGATAGGATGATTAGGAGTTCAAGGTTATCTTCAGCTACATAGTCTAAGGCCAGGCTAGGCTGTGAAGTCCTATGAAAGAAAAGAAGGAAGGAAGGAGAAATAAGGGGCTCATTTCAGTTAGCCTTTGGAGGGATGTCCCTCAGAAGCCAGCTAATGAAAAGCACATGCTAACACAGTATCTTGTATGTGACCTGCAGGACTTAGTGTGTGCCGCAGTTTCTCATATCCTATCTTGGCGCTGCCTCAAAGTCAACTTTGGTTCCCGGCTTCCAGAATATTTTATACGCCACAGCATTAAAAACCAGCACCACAGTGTCCTTCTCTTCAGAGCTGCATCACCCATGACAAGCCTATGAGGTCAACAGCCTGGCCTCTGTGGCTTCCTGTCTGTAGATAAAGACTCAGTAAAAATCCAGTCTTCTGAGTGTCACACTAGACATTGTGGGAAGAGGTGACACACTCCTGGCTCTGGACAGCTTATGACCTTCAGGAGAGAGACAGAACCAACAAATTAAAAAAAATGCGAAAAACACACTAAAACCTTATGACCAGATGGATTTAGGTCATATTTAAAACCCAATTACCATGGCTTGGAAGGACCCATTTATGTGTACAAATGTATCTACATCAAGGGTTTTGAAATGATGAGGATGACAATTATACAAGCATGGCTTTCTACTGTAGCGGGTTTCTTCCCCCAGAGATGCCTCTGAGACAAGGATTTGAGAGCAAGAACTGTATTTCAGCAGCTTAAGAGCTGCCAGAAGGAGCACAGGGGAAAGAAGGTAGTCAGGCTGAGGAGAAGGTTCAGTCAGAAAGGCACATGCTGGGCAAGCACAAAACCATTCAACCCCCAGGACACATGGGAGAAAATCCTATAGGTATGGCTGTCTGCTGCTGCAATCCCAGCACTGAGGACGTAATTACAGCGATCTAACTGGTTTAGCTCAGTCAGCAAGCCGCAAGTTCAGTGAGAGGCCTCGCCTCAAAGCACAAGATGAAGAGGGATTGAAAAAGACACGTGATGTTTACCTCAGGCCTCCACATGGACACATATGTACCTGCTACATGCACACATCCAAAAGATGTACAGATACACACACACACACACAGAGAGAGAGAGAGACAGACAGACAGACAGACAGAGAAGGCTAGACAGACAGACACTATGGACAGCTAAACTTCAAGCCTATGGGACAATTCTGGGAAATACTTTTAAATATTTGCATTAAAATTATGCCTTAGAATCCCTGACTTTAGACCTCTCATCAAAGACTTGGCTATTCCTGGTCTGCCATGCCCAGAGAAGATAGTCCCAGGAAAAAACTCTCAGCAAAGAGATGTTACCATTAGCAGTTAGGTATGTGTCTTGACAGGGTGAGAAGGAGCAGAATCTATTGTTGTTGTTGTTGTTATCTATCGATGAGAATGCTGGTTTGGAAAGTATAGGAGTAGATTTGCGCTTTGAGGAAACGGCTGTCTGTGGCGACCCACAGCAATAGCAGATGACAGACCTGTTGGTTTCCCTATATGAGTCTTCAGAAGGGAACTCATGAAGCAATGCAGGGCAGATCAGGGTACTCATGAAGCAATGCAGGGCAGACCAGGGTACTCATGAAGCAATGCAGGGCAGACCAGGGTATCAGCTGAAGCCAACTGAAGGCAGGAACAGAGTGGGCTGTGGAGATCCAGGATGTGGTGACTTCCAGTTGGTCACTAGACATGTTTCAGGTTGTGTGACTTTTCCTGGGGAGGTATTAAATGCCTGGTGACTATGGACAAAAAAAAATAAGTGACTCAAACCAAGTTGACTTCTAGCAGTCGACTCACAAGAACAGAGGTAAAGAGTTACAGCTAAGATCATGGACAATCTGAAGGTGACTACACTGTTGACAACCCTACCCAGCATGAGTGAGGGCTGCATTTTTTGAAGTTCTCGCTCAACTTCAGAGGCCCCTCTCTCGAGCAACCAGGGAAAGGGGCTTTGTGAATCTTGTAACTTTATGAACTTCCTGAACCTTGGAAGTTTCTTTGGCTTTCTGAGTTTTACGAGCTTCTCCTCCATCCCGAGGAAAAGTTCAGCGAGTACAAAATGGATTCACGAGTTGGCAGAGTTAGGTGGGAGTGTTCAGTACACTTAACAGGTATGAGTTATGATCTCTTCTCATATGTGTCAGATTTACCATCTCTAGAGAGCTGGCACCTGAGGAAACCGAAGACTGTCAAAGTCTCCTTATCACTGGATACCGCGTAGTTGTCGATGTCTCTCTACAGAAGACCTGTGTCCTAGGCTTCAGCAAATGTCTCCCGCAAGAACATATGAGTGTCAGTCCTTGGCAATAGCTGTGGTTCATGTGTTTAGTTAGTTAGTTAGTTGCCCTGCATGATATGCCCAAGCATTTCCTTGAGGATACAATTCAAGCATTAATTACCCATTATTAAATCAGAGCACTGGATCTAAGATGGATATGGTGTTGTACATCTGTATCTTTACATTCCAGAGGCTGAGGAGGGAGGATCTGGAGTCAGCCTGGACCACTGTCTCAAAAACAACAAACAAACAAAGTGAACTTACATATGCTGTTATTTCTCCCAATGGGAGATTTTAGGCTCAAAGTTGAGATCCAGAGAAGAGGGGTCAGGGTATGCTAAGGATGTGAGAGATCTAATGGGGGCGAAAACCTAAAGCAAACATGTGACACTCACTTGGGTTTCCATATACTCAGTGACATAGCTGTTTATGGAAGAAGGAGGGAGAGATAAACCAGGCTGGTTCAGCCTGGTGGCAGCCCCTGAAAGGGAGGCACGGACACAGAGTTGGAACCAGTGAGCCTTTCAAACGGCTGCTGAGATGCAGGGGGCAGGTGAACCACTGAAGGAAGCAGCACCAGTAAGGACCCGGAGAGGGCAGTCAGAAGAAGAATTAAAGTGTTAAAGGTTGGAAGATGATCTCGAAGAGGAGGAGTCTGTACTACTAGCATTTGAAAAAGCAGCAGACAGGAGAGCTCTAGGAAGTTAAAAATAAAGCAACCAGACAAACGATGGTCCATGATTTCAAGACTGCCTTTAGTCAACAGAGGACCAACTGTAGTTGAACAGGAAAGGCTGGAGCCCTGCTAGCCTCTTCAAGGCATCCCTTCCACCCAGCCTGACTAAACCTTTAGAGTAGAAAATTACAAACAAGCCAGCTTGCCTGTCACCTGCAGGTGTGACAGGGTCACCCCTGCTAAGCTTTAAAATAAATAGGACACAAGGCCTGGAGTGGAATCTGTGCAAGGTCTCTGTTAGGACACAAACAAATGTCATGGCAGACAGAATATATGACCCAGATGATGGGCTAGCCTGACCTCCTGATTGTTCAGCCAGTGAGGAAGGGAGGAAGGTACCTTCATTCAGGGCCAGCCTAGCCTAGCCTTATTGGTGAGTTTCAGGCCTGGAGGTAGAGTGTACACCTGAGGGTGATGAATGGGACTTTCTTCTGGCCTCCATGGGCATGTGGACACAGGTGCATGCCTGCCTCCACTCATATGTGTACATGCACACATGAATATATACACGTGTGTACAGATAAGCATTTTTAAGAGTATACTGAAACTGTGATGGGTCATTGGGATTAAAAATAAAGAAGATGGTGCCTTTGATTGCATGTTCACTCCATAACATACATTTAGAGTTCAACGCAGTGTGAAAAATTCCTTTTTCCTCTTTCTCCTGCTTGCTCATGAAACACAGAGCAAGGAATTTATGTATTCTATATCTACATGTGATACAGCTTCACTTTGCATTATACAAGGTGTGTGAGACGCAGCCAGTCACATATGCTGTGTTGCATGATACGGTAGTTCCATGTCTCTGTAACAGAAACGAGGTGGCTGTGCAGGAAGGTTCACAGAGGCCCTGAGTTCTGGGCGAGAAACAATGTGCTTGGTTATGAACTCCACCCTATCCTTTGCCTAAATCTTCAACCATGACTTTCTGTCTGGGGAAAATCAAGTCATTTCCAAGAGTGAAACCATCACCCGAGTGACATAATAAGCCTGCAACATGATAGCCACTAAACCAGTGTGATTACTTCAACTCAAATCAAATCTCAACACCTATTCCTTCGTCGGGAATGCAGCATTTTGGGAGCTCCATGGCTAAAGGTGACTAGGGATTCCCAGTGTCAGGTATTTCTGTCATCACAGAGAGTGCTGCAGTAGCCTATCAGTTTGGGATGCTATTGGAAGCTGCTTTTGTGTGGACGAATTTCAATGGATGCTTTGATCTCTGGGTAGCATGATGGGTGATGCCCTTCTGTGTATATGTTTCTCTTACTGGTTGATGAATAAAACACTGTTTGGCCAATAGCCAGTAGAGGCAGGAAGATAGGTGGGACTAGGAGATGAGGAGAATTCTGGGAAAGGTAGGCAGAGAGAGAGGAAAGACACCATGGAGGGACTGGGAGGATAGGACATACTGGGCATTCTCCTGTAAGCCAAGACCACGTGAAAATACTTAGATCAATAGAAATGGGTTAATAATTAAGACAGAGCTAGCCAATAGGAAGCCCTAGCCATTGGCCAACAGTTTAATAATTAGTATAGTGTCTGTGTGTTTATTTGGGACTGAAGCAGCAGCAGGACCTGGCAGAAAGAACTCCAGCTACAGTAGTGTTCCGATTTCAGCTGGGTAGTTTACCTTTGCCAGCCACCTGGTGTTCTGGGGACATGGGCTCTGTGAATGACAGAATGGTAATGCTGGGCTTTCCGTGACTTGAGGCAGGGAGAAGAGAGTCATGAGTAGACCCATGTGTCTCTTGTGTCTCTCACACTCCAGTTTGGTGTGCTCTGTCTCAGGTGGGAAACCCAGCTGGGATAGAAACGTCTTCCATGTTCTATGTGGTCCCTAGAGCCACAAGCTGCATTAGATCGAGTCAAGGAATGGACTGCGGGCTAGAAGGGATCTGCTTAGGGCTTTGGAAGCTCCGTGGAAAGCCAAATAGTGAGGTGACTTCACCGTGGAATATGCTAAAGAGAAACCCATGAGGTTGATATCCCCTGAGCCCGTCTTCCCAGTCTTCCCCTGATGGCCACCCCAGGACAAGGGGCCCATGGAGAACATCTTATTAATTTCCAACTGCGTTTTGCTCTATTGTGTAGTATTTCAGTGACAGAATCCACTCAGGAGAGTTGGGGCAAGGCTGGCCAAGGTTATGAAGGAGCTGAGTTCTGAGTTCAGGTATCCACATGGCAGTGGAATGATGCCTCCTGTCCCTTCAGACCTTTGAGACGTCTGGGAGGTCCTAGAAATCACTTCAAGTCTCCAGTCCAGGACACAACTGCCTAGGGGAATCCCAGGGACAGGCGGCAGGTAGTGTATCCTCTCTGAGTTTTATTCTCTTGTCCTCACATCCCTCCTCTGTGTGTGTCTGTTATGTACGATTCCACACAGAACATGATTCCACAGGTCACTGATGCCCAAAGATTTATTCTATGTTCTTATCAACAGAGATTGTATGGCCTGCAAGGTGATGGACTCCATTGTGATCACTGAAGAATCCACCAAATTCTAAACCACTGGCAGTTTGAGTGCACAAACCCCCTTCTGGAGAGGAGGCCAGAGAAGCAATCCAGGAGGTGAGGACCCATCTCCTCTGCCCTCTGCCCTCTGCCCCTTATCTCCTCAATGACCATGCTGTTTGCATCCATTCCTAACGAACATTTCCCTGTGTGTCCTTCTGTAGACCCACTACTTGGCTAGAGAGTTGACGGACCACTTCTCAGGTTTCCTGGAAGTCAATGAAACATGGCGAGGAAAGTGTCATTGATCATAGGATGGAATCAAGAAGCTCGCAGAATGAAACTATACCTGAAATACTTCAGACTGAAGTCCTGGGACGCCAGTTCTGAATCCAATTGTCCCTCCCTCCTTCCCTTCCTCCGTCCCTCCGTCCCTCCCCTCCCTGTGTTTCTCTTTTCTTGACTCAGGGAATTGTAAACAGGAACTCTTTAATAGGTATAATTTTGTCTTCAAATTATCTGTGTTTATGACATGTTACTAAAGACTTAGGAGAGTCCTACCAGAGTCACTGCATGCCACCTGGGGAATCAGAGTCAGCTTGTGGAGCTCTTAAGACCCATTAATAAAAATAATATAAAAACCGACACCAAAGAAGTTTAAGGGCATTTGTTATTGCATTAAACACACACACACACACACACACACACACACACACGCACACATGCACGCACGCACGCACGCACGCACACACACGAGAAGGCAAACTAAATCTCAGCAGCTGCCCAGAGGCAGAAGATGGAGGAGACAATGCAGCCCTGCCGCTTAAGTTAAGGCAACATGAAGGTCAGCCATATGGCAAAGAAGCAGCCACATGGGTCAGGGTGGGAGGGCAGAGGGGGTAGGGCTTTAAAGAAAGAGTGAAGGCTGAAGTGCTCAGGAATGAAATGGAGAGAAGAGAAGAGTCCGGTTTTCTGAGGAGTTGAGAAAGGCAGGCACTCTTCCCAAGTTGCTGGGCTACAGCTTTATGAGGGATTGCAATAGAGAGGGGGATTCTGGAGAGGAAAACACATTATTATCTCATTAAAGGGCTAATTATTCCTCTTATCCCTCTAAAGAGTTAAGGTGTCCCTACCTTCCCAAGGAATGGTCCTGTAGCCTGGTGATTGACCTGCCCAGCTAGGATGTTGAGTATCTACCCAAGTTACTTTCTGGTCTTAAGGAAATAGTTTCCCCTTAATTGGCCTCTGCTGCCACTGAAAACATAATACTCTGTTCCTGGAGAGTTCCTGATCTGAGGTATCAGGCTAGGTAGTAAATGGGGCCATATGGTTGGATTAGCGTCATTCTTATCTTTAGGTTAAAAATTCACGTCTTTTCTGTTTTCTCAAGTTTGGATTCAGATGATGGCATACAGGAGCCACGTTGCTTAGCTACCAAAGACTTCTCTAACTGTGGCACCAGCAATACTTAAAACACAGTCAAGCGTGTGTTACACCAGGGGCTGGTGAGAATTGTTTGGCATGAATGTTGAACTACAAAGAAACATACATCTCACAGTCTGAGATTTAGGTTCTCTCTGATCCTGCAGCTGCAACAGTAGACAATGTTTTAAATATCAAAAGTGGCTTTCAATGGCTTTGAATCTCTTGGGCAATTTTGGGTGATTTTGCACGGTCACTTTCTTAGGTCAAGTAGGACCTTCCCAACTGCGTCATTCAGGCCTCTGTGGACCTTGGAAGAGCTAAAGAAAGGGCAGGCTTCTTCAGTGGAGTTTGCAAGGGGGGCTGTTTCTGTGTCTGTGCTGTAACTATGTCTGCCTTACAATAAAATACCTTGGTTGACTCAGCAATAAAGTCTTTGTTGAATTCCTTCCCAAGTGTGTCTATAGTGTTTTGTCAGAAAGTCCAGTAGAGACATACAAGAGGTTTCTTCGTCTGCCAGGGATCTCAGCTATATCAAGCCAGACCACTCTTTCTGAAGTGGCATTAAGGGGCTTGGTAGATGCCTAAGTTGATAAGGTACTTGCCATCCAAACACTAGGACCCGAATTTGATGCTCAGAGCTCACATCAAAACAAGGAACCAAAATCCCCAAAGTGGACATGGTACCTTGTGGTCCCAGCATTGTGGAGGCAGACAAGCCTCAGATCCTTAGTGCTCACTGGCCAGCCAGCCTAGTCTACTTAGTGAGCTCCAGGCAAACACTTTGGGATGTGGCCATACCCAATAAGTAATTATTTCATTGTAAATGAAGAACAGAGTGACTCAGCACACTTAGATGGCCTCAGAGTAGCAGCATAGTCCTGTCTGCTTAAGGATATTAAAAGAAAAGTGAAGATTTATGGTCCACATGTCAGGAGTTGAGATGCTGCAGTTCCCACCTTGGTCACATAGCCAGGTATCTTAATTTCTCTTCATGTGAAAGTGGTCCAACCTCTTTCATCTCTCACAGAGATGACACTATCTTCTTCATAAAAAAGGACTTACTATGGGTGGCGAGGGAACAACTTGCACACAAGCAGAAGGACCTGAGTTCGGGTCTCCCAAACCCACTTAAAAGTGGGTATGATAGTGTGTATGTATAGTCCCAGAACTTGAGATAGGAGGTCATCACAGGAGAGTCCCTGGAAGAGCATGGGCCAGCTAGTCTTGTATATGCGGTAGAGAACAAGAGAGTCTGTCTCATACAGGGTAGAAGATGTGGACTGACACTTCCCTCCATATGTATATAGTGATATGTGTGCATATATTTGCATGTATTTGTACACAGGCGCATACACACACACTGTATATATATATGTAAATATATATATATATATTTAAGAAAATGACTTTGTACATAAAGATTTGGGGTACTAGTTTCCCCGTTTGCAATTCAGGTACATGCCATGATTATGCTAGGTGAATGCCTCCTTCTAAATACTGACCAGGAAGTTACTTTCTCCTTGCGGATGTCACCCCACAGATTGCTACTTTGGAGGATATTTGGCACATTTGTAGGAATAAAGCTTGAGCATGTCTGACACTCTCCATCACCACCCCTGAGACTTTGGAAGAACCAAAATGTGAAGGCAAGGGCTAAGATTACCCAGTCTACAGTGCAGCAAAGGCTTTTCCTGATTGCCTTCAGCATTACAGACACAGTTCCAGCACATGAAGACAGACAAGACAAGAAAAACACTTTCTACTTTCTACATTGGTGTGGTCACAAGGGAGTTGGAGGGACAGGCTTTGCCATGGGCACTGGGAAGTGAACTTTTGAAGTGTTGGTTGTGAGACTTAGCCTTTAACAGTTGAGCTGTCTCTCCAATTCCCCTTTCTACCTTGTAATTGTCATAATTGTGCTATTAACTATGACAATAAACTAATACAATGGTCCTCAACCTGTGGTCGTGACCCCTTTGGCAAACCTCTATCTCCAAAAATATTTACATTATGATTCATAACAGTAGCAAAATTAGTTATGAATTAACAATGAAAATAATTTTATGGTGTGGAGGGTCAGCACATGAGGAACTGTATTAAAGAGTTCTAGTCTTCGGAAGGTTGAGAACCACTGTGCTAATAATTGTGTACATATAATGTTACTCACTGGACATAATGTTTTAGGAGCATTGGGTCATTTCATATCTGTAATGGCAGCATGAAGTAGGTACCCCTGTTCCATGTGGGAGAAACAGGCATGAAGTGGATAGGGAACCAGGCCAAGCTGTGTGACTTATGAGGTACAGTTGGGGAAGTAGAGGCATACACCACTCCAAAGCTTGGGCTCTTCCCAGTGTGCTCAGCGACTGTTTTTATTCATTCTTTGACAATTTCATAAAGGTATATAATGAATTTTAGCCATTCACCCCCTATTATCCCAACCCCACCCATTATGTTGAACCATTCTGCTTCCCAACAAGCCTCTCTCCTCTTCATGTGTGTCTTTGTGTGTTTCTTTTTGTCTCTCTGTGTGTATGTGTGTCTGTCTGCCTCTGTCTGCCCCTCTTTCTCTCTCTCTCTCTCTCTCTCTCTCTCTCTCTCTCTCTCTCTCTCTCTCTCTCTCTCTCTCTCTCTCTGTGTGGGGGAGAGGAGAGAGAGAGAGACATTGAGTTTAGTTGGGGTTGATTGCTTGTAGGTGGGTGAGTGGTTACTTACAGGAATATGGTTGGCATTTCAGTAGCTACCCCACTGAAGAATTGACACCCCTTACTGCAGTGACCCTTGACTACCATCTGTCCCTCAGAGAAAGGTGAGGCTTCATGTGCCGAATCCATGGTGGAGAGTTGAAGGGCCCTGGGGTAAGTCTTTCTCTGTCTCATCAGTCAGTTCCCAAATAATGACATAGAGACTTCTTATTAATTATGAAAGCTTAAACTACAGCTTAGGCTTGTTCCTAACTAGTTCTTTTAACTTAAATTAACCCATCTATATTAATCTGTTCTATCACATGGTGTTATCATCCCTCTTTCATCTTGTACCTCCTGTTTCCTCTCTGTGTACAAGTACACACACACAGACACACACACAGTTGCACAGATAGAAACTAGAAACACACACCTCCACCATCACCCCCACCACAAGCAGGAGTAGGTAGGTACATCTGAGATCAGGTTGGCAAAGTAGGACTTCCTGTCTCTGCAGTCAAGGGACATTTCATTTTTATAGGAAATCCTCAACTAACAGGTGGGATCAGTCCAAAACTAATGACAGCAAGTCAGACTACAGTGCACCAACTGGAACAAGTAATTAAATCTAAGGGGGTGAGGGGAAAAGGAGAAGGTCTGCAGCCAGAGGTCCCCACCCCCACCCACATGGAGTTCAAGGATTCCTATTTGCCTTTGGATCCCTTCCTTGTCAATTAACATTGATTGAGTCTGCCCAAAGTGCCTGCCTCTTGTCAAACCCCATTCCTGGGCACTCCAAGATGCTATCTGTTTGCCAGCTTTTGATGTGTGTGTGTGTGTGTGTGTGTGTGTGTGTTCGCCTGTGTTGTGGAGGGAGCTATTGAATATTATGTGGCATAGCTAACACATTGGTCAGGGTTTTTATATAAGAGGCTTGCTTTTTCTGCTATGGCAATTTTGTAGACAGGGCTTCTTTCTTTTTTTTGTCATTAGTATTATCCGCTCAGACCAATTCTCCAAGTCAAGTTATGATGGTCTAGAAAGCATGTCAGGCTGACCCACCACTTCTGCTTTTAAAGATAAACATGGGAAAATGTCAACTTGGTAAAGTAGAAAGATATGACCAAAGAAATGTAGTTTCTCTATGGAGTTCCCAGTAAATGACACCGTGTAATGTGTTGGTGAGGTAAACGGAGGCACAGGAGCAGTCATTTCATGTTCTTGATCCGTGTCGGTGTTGTGAGAGGCGAGGGCTGTGTCCTCACAACAGTGAGGATGGAGCGCTCCTGTTCTTAGCCATCCACTTCACCTTCACTCAAAACCATTAGAGTGGGGAGAGCAAACAGTTATTGTGTTAATTTCCAACTGCATTTTAGATTAAACCAGTGAAAGTAACTTCCAGCTTGGGCCGGACCTGGGGTGAGAAAGAAATCCTTGACTGTCTACTCAAATTTTAGGGGCCAAATTTCCTATTTGAAAAAAAAATCAGACAACTCAGCTGCTCATTTTCTACCTTTGAATAGGGAAAGCACAGCTGTTGTTATGGTTGGGTGTCTAGTTTGTTTTGGGGGCATCATTCACTTTTCCCTACTTTTAGCTAGGATCTTTGTGCTGAGAAGCTCTGAAACTCCCAAGGACTGCAGATTGGTGTTGTCCACCTGAGCAGGTTATTACTACCTCTTGACCCCAGTAACAGTTTGAAAAGCATAGGTTTGAGATCCTAAGTTTGTGTTCACATGTTTCTGTGCTGTGGTTCTCTCCAGGGTTGCAGAGGCAGCTCAGGTAAAGGTTTTGCTGTAAAAAAAAAAAAACAAAAAAACAAAAAACGTGAAAACCTAGGTTTGAACTCCTAGAAGCATGTAAAGAAAGCCAGATATAGTAGTGTTGTCCATAATCACAGAGCTCTTACAAGACAGGGGCAGAGATGGGAGAACTCTCCAGATGGCTGATTGGACCAACCATGCAGCAGCCAAACATGCTACCTCAACCATGGTGAACGGTGAGAACATCCCAGGTTGTCTTCTGACTGCCACACATGAAAGTATGAAGACTCCAATTTTAAACTATATGGAAGTCCATCATTCATTTAAGAAAGTTCTTTCTACTGTAAATACCACTGCAATTTCGTCCAGAAAAAGAAAAAATCCCAGGACTAGAGGGATAAATAGCAGCCAAAAGTGTGTTTTGGCTTGAAACTTCAGAGTCTTGATTTCATCTTAAGTTTGGACCCCCCCATCTCTCCCTTACTTGCTGTCTCTGACAGAAGGCTCTCTGTCCTCCTAAGAGGAGGCAAGAGCCATCCTGGCTATCCCCTCAACAGAAATAATAAGCAGCTCTAATAGCTGAATGCTGTGACTGACATTAATAAGACTCTGTGATCCTGTAGGGAGAGTCTGGCTGCAAGATAAATCACTGCATTCATTTGTGCTATTGTTAGGGACCTGAACTTCTGACATTTGGCGCAGGTGTGTCCATTTATTTGGGGGCCAGCTGACAAAACTCTTCTGTTCTTTTGCTCTTCTCTCTGACCCCGAAGGTAGATGTTCTTCTAGAGTCTTCTTTCTTTGTTCCCCGGCTCTTTGGTTTTCTCTTGGGGAACTCATTCTGCACAGTCACAAGCTAAAACATTATTTCTAGAAGGCATAGATCAGTAATCCACCCTCCTTTCTGTTGCTGGAGTTTCCTGTCCTTCCCAAGTCCTGCCGCCACTTTCAAACCCCAAATGAACACACAGACACTCTATTAATTCTAAAACTATTTGCCATAGGCTAGGTCTAGCTCTGTCTTCATCGTAACCCATTTCGATTAATCTAAGTATTTCCACATGGTCTCATCTCACTGGAGAAGGGTCTGGACCTGTTGCTCCTTCCTCAGCTACATGGTGGTTTTTTGTTTTGTTTTGTTTTGTTTTGTTTTGCAGCCTTTCTCTGCCTGCCTTTCCCAGAATTCTCCTGTCTCCCAGCCCCACATATCTCCCTGCCTCTACAGGCCAAACAGTGTTTTATGCATCAACCAATACGAGAAACATGTACACAGAAGGACATCCCCCCACCAGTCCACTCCCTCACTGAATCTTCATTTCTCTGCCGTCATAGAACGTAGAACACCCCCAATCTGCATGCCTCTGGGCATCTCAGTTAGCTGCCTGCTTCCTCTTCCCAACCCGCTTGTCCGGCTTCAGTTCACTGCTTCCTGCGTCCTGGGCTCACTATCCATCTCATTAAGTATTACTGGAATGCAGGACTATAAAGAGCGTTTGACATTCGTCTTCATGTCTGAGCATTGAGTTTGTAGTACTGTAATATCCAAGCAGGGTGATTTATAAAAATAGAAATCTATCTCTCATGCCTCTGGTGGCTGAGAAACTCAAGATTAAAAACTTAATGGGTTTGGTACCTAGTGGAGTCTTGGTCCCAGTTTCCAAGATGAAGCTGTTGAATCCTCTGGAAGGGAGGGATGCTGCGTCCATGTGCCCCCTTCTGCCTTAAGCGCTTTCCTAAGAGTGACAACCCCATCTGTGAAGGCAGAGCCCTCATGATTTTCACCACTTCCTAAAGCTGCACTTCTTCATACCATGGCATCAGGGGATTAAGTGTCCTGATGAACCTTGAAGGTGACACTCATCTAAGTCACAGCAGCAGGATAGGAGACCCCTCAGAGTTTAAAGCACTAGAGAGGAAACAAGAGCCCATTATTAGCCTCAGATGTTAGCTCCAAGGGCTGTCAATGCTAAGGTGGGTGCGTCAGGAGGCCTACAGCTGGGTCTCAGAAAAGAGCTTTCCCCAGTGGTTTAGATGAAAAGCAACACAAGTGATTTCCTCGGTTTCCTCCTCACTGTCCCTGCACTTGATGTAATAAATTTCCTTGCAAAGAAAGGCAGAAAGAAACTAATGAAAAGACAAAGGGATCAAAGGCCATTTTCCTTCATCAGTGGAGTGGGAATACTTTTGAAGGAAGGACTTCTAAACTAAGACAAGGAATTCTTGGCTTCTAATAAAACACAGCTGTCATAATATACAGCAAAGGATCTATGCTCTGGGGACAAGGCCAGTCAATGACCTGGCCCTGTGCCCTGGGTCAGGAGGGACAAGTAAAAGAGGGAGCTGGATCTTCACAGATCCGTTCTGTTTCTTACTTCTACTTCGCCAGCAGTTTTACTCTGGGTCAGATCTGTAGCTGGGCTTTGGGGTTTGTGTTTCACTACTCCGTACTCATTCTCCTGACTGCTATGTCTTTCTGATTGGATAGTAGAAAACATGGTTGCTTTGTTAATGAATGGCAGTCATCTTTCTCAGGTTAAAATAAAATGTTCTAGCCATCATGGCCTTAATATATGAGTTAGTAAATGAATAATGCCATTTGCATAAGATATGTTTATTTTTCTTCAACCATTCTGCAGTGCCTACCTGTGATAGAGACAAAAATGAGAGTGGGCTTGGAGAGATACCTCAGTGGTTAAGAGGACTTGTTACTCTTAAGGAGGATCTGAGTTTGCTTTCCAGCACCCATGTTAGGAGGCTCACAGTGACCTATAACTCTAGGTCCAGGGATCTGATGTCATCTTCTTGTCTCTTTGGGTACTTGCACACATGTGCATGCACACGCACACACACACACACACACACACACACACACACACACACACACACACGAGTCTAAATTCCCAAAGTGTCGGGGGAGGGATATTTTCTTTCTTTTTTTAATTATGTGTCTTACATCATGTATCTTGATCCCACTCATTTCCCTGTTCCTTCTGATATGCCCTCTGCCCCTGTACCCCCAACTCCAAATCAAACAAAATTTAAGGAGGGAACAAATTAAAATTCTCATCATGGAAGCAGCAGTGTGACACAGAGTCATACTGTAAATCCCTTTGTCCATAATCTTTACTTGCAAGTGTTCATTGCAAAGAGTCATTGATCTGGTTTGAGGCCTCCAGTTTCTACCACACTGTTGATGCTGGGCCCTTGCTGTATATCCTGTTGGTGCCCTGTGTTGTGGAGATCCTGCAGCTTTGGGTCTGCGGGTCAGGTCCTTTCAAGTGCAACAGATCATAGATGGGGTGGATGGTGGGACGGGCCAAGTCATAACCCTGGACAGCCATAGTGTTGGTCCACCAGATGAGAATGCAGACAGCTCTCCCATGCTTACGACTTCGGGGCTGGCTCATGCACACCTGCACTAACAGGGTTGGCTCTATTGTGCGACCCTGGTGCAGTGCCTGCTCTCTGTGGAGGAGAGAATCTGAAGGCTGAGTGCCCATTGCTGAACTCCCTCTGTAGAGTGGCTGCCAAGAGATCAGCTTCCCCTGGGACGCACCGGTGTGAGTGAACCTGCGAACACACAGTGGGATCGGCTCCCTCGGTATCAGGTGCAAATCTATGTCTGTGTGGGCTTACCCACGCAACACTTGGGAAACTCTGGCACAGACTGAGGCCACAGACAGTGCACACATCCGGAGAGCATTTGGATTAAAACCTTAAATATTTTGATAAATGGCATCTGCCACGTGGCACAGTATGGTAGGTAGTAGGAGGGACTGTGGTTAAAGTTTTCTACTGTTACCTGTAGTTTCTTTGAGGAATGCTGTGACAGGTGTGTGGGTGTTGTTTTTAAAAATCGCAGTTTAGGATTTTCAAGCAGTATCTATGAATTTTTGCTTGGCCACAGACCCAAACTCTTTCAAGTCTCTGTGGGCCAACCCTGACAAGTGACGTGTTTACAGCTCTATTTGGCCCATGATAACTAATTCTCAGCCACTTTTCTTTCTCTCTCTCTTTCTCTATTTTTCTCTCTCTTTGAGACAGTTTCATGGGTCTCACACTTATTATACAGCTGAGAATGGCCTTAATCTCCTCATCCTCCTGCCTCCGTCTCCTAAGTGCTGGGTCTGCAGGTGTGTGCCATTACACCTGGTTTATGCAGTTCCGAGGATCAAACGCATGGCTTCATGCCTGCTAGGAAAGCTCTCTGCCAACTGAGTTTCAGCCCCAGCCTGGTTTCAGCCCTTCCCCTGCTAGGCCCCACAGCTCTAAGGAAGAGATCCACACATTTCCCCCCGTTTTGCAGAGCCTCATGACAGCCATTCCCACTGTTCATCTTCACAATCTTCTTAACTTCCTCCACCTTGTAAGTGATGGGGGCCAAACTCACAGGATGTCCTTGACCTAAATAACAAACAGCCGCATGCAACCCTGAGCTGGGAAGCATCCCGAGAAGAACCCTGAAAAGCCTTAATGCTAAAGAGAACATCGGCCAGACTGCCTCCTGCCAGCAGAGGGAGAGTCCCAGAGATCTCCCTGACTCCAGTTCCCCAGAGCTAGGGTTGCAAGTACCTACTGTCAATCCCAGCTTTCAAAACGTGGGTTCAGAAGATCAAGCTCAGGTCAGAGGCCAAGCTCTTCCACAAGATCTATTTCCCCAGTCCCCACATTCTCTGTTTATGTGGACTTCTGAGGTGTTGGGATATCCTTGGATAAATCACTTTCTATAAATACATGTTTTAAACAATAAAAAACCCACTGGCCCATGTTTGTGAGGACTTAGTAATCCAGTCTGGATGGCTTTCCAACTCCACATCCCCATGGGTCACCTTGCAAACAGCCAGATGTCTTGGTTCTTCCTGGTTTCCAAACCAGACTTAAGCATGGGGGATGAATCAGAAGTTTCAATTTCATCAGCAGCTTGGGTCTGGAGTTCATCTTTCTCTCGTGACCCCTGTTGTTAAAAGAGATGCCCACCAATGTATTTGAAACTCTGCTGAAACAAAATGTCTTGCATAGGTCCCGTTATATTCTTAGCTCATATATAGAGACCGCTTAAAACATTTTTTAGTTTTATTTCATGTGTATATATGTGAGCGTATGAGTATAAATCATATACGGTACCCACAGACACCAGACAAAGCTATCAAGTGTCTGTGGAACTAGAGTTACAAGCAGTTGTGGGTGCTAGGGACAGAATTCAGGTCCTCTGTAAGAGCAGCGTGAGTGCTTAACTACTGAACCATCTCCCCTAAAGACACCCTGACAGTGACCCCAGCTTCTCAGAACTAGAGTGTTGCCAGTTTGCCTCGCATCTAGTACAGAGTGTGGGTGGAGTCTTCAGTGAAATTTTTCGACACTAATTTGATTCTCATGCCCTGCAACATTTCAGTCATTCTTGCTTAGGACACATCTAATCTAATTCTCCTGTACTTTTTCTTATGCCCTCCAGTTGAGAACCCAATATGGCTTTGTAAATGTTCAAAACTATTTATGTCAGAGTAACATAAAAGACCATCTTTGGCAAACACATATTGATGAGTACAAGATCAGGAACTAATCAATGTAATATGATATCATTAACAAGTAATTAGAGAGAAAAGAGTAGAGCTCAATGTCTGGAAAGTCAGAGTATCTTTGAGCAGAATTCATTCTCTAAACAATATAGGCTGTAAAATCTCCCCTAATAATTTGAATGGTCTTATCTTTAAAACATTTCCTAAATACTAATTATGTGGTATGAAGTGTTATCACTAAAGCTGTGTGCCAAAGTTCATTATTTTTTAAAAACGAATTAGGACATTGAATATGCGTTTGCTTTTCCACTTCCTGCTGAGATTGGATTTTTGGTGATCCTTTAGAGCTACAGAATTCAAACTGCTAATGTTCTGTTCATTGACTGTCATACCGAGCAGATCAGGCCCCTAGCTGTCGTGATATTGTGCCTTCTTCTATGTTGTGAGTTACTATAGAGGGTCCCAGAGAGCAGGGTGTCTCAGCCAGCGGCCATTTTGACCTCTGTAGGATCTTTGGAGTGCTCTGATGCACTCTTTACTTTTATGGCAAGGGAACAGTGTTTGTGTGAGCTTACGGATGTCTTAACAAGGCACAGGGCAGCCGGCCCCCATTGCATAGCAAAGGCTCATCTAGTCCAAACTACCTGGAATGCAGAGTTTGAGATTGCTTATCATAGAGAGAAACAGACTCTTAGTCACCAATTCTCTAGGTTGTCTGCTCCTACCCCTCTGTCCTCACTGCCCAGAGTGGAGCTACCATCTACAAAACTAGGATGTTTTTGCCTAAATGGGAACTTTGTAGAAAGAGGTCTAGGGTGACTCTGGTGGTGAATCTGGACTGTCAATTTGATGAGGTTTGAAGTCACCATGTTAACGAGTCTCTAGACCTGGTTGCGAGTGGTTTTCTAAATTAGATTAATTCAAGTGAGAGGTCCCAACCTCAATGTAGACAATGTAATTCCTTAGGCTTGGGTCCTGGACTGAATGTGAAGGAGTAGTCCAGTCAAGCATGGGCACCCATTGTTCTCTGTTTCCTAACTGTGGATGCCATGTGACCAGCCACCTCCGGCTCCTGTTGCTACACCCCTCTGCCTTATCCTGGACTGCATCCCCTGCAACTTCAAGGCAAAAGAAACCTCTTTCCCTTACATTGATTTCTCAGCTATTTTCTCAGCAGTGGGAAGAGGGACAGATAGTGGCATTGCCTTCTTCAGTGGGACAGAGATAAGGGATTGATTTGTGGGTGGAGGAGTCCTAGACCGAGACACCAGGAAAATAAGAAGTCTGAGAAAGGTATGGTGGTTGCTAGGAAGAGGAAAAGCATCAGGCAACATAGTAGGGGACCAGGGAGGTCATGTAAGGAAGCTAGTGGAACATTCTGCCGCAAGTGGGGACTCTAAGTGATCTAAGAGAAAAAGGCATGCCTAACAGTCAGTTCAACTAATTCGTTTCCCAAAATGAGCTCTCACTAGCTTCAAGGCTCTGCAAGGCTGCCGTATGCACAGGCACACCCCTGCTCACCTTGTGAGTGGTTTGCGGTCATGTCAAAGGAAAGGGGATGAAATCTATGGCTGCATCGGTGTGGTATAAAGAAAGATGGGTCTTTCTGGGGCCATCAAGCCTCAGCAGACATA
Organism: Mesocricetus auratus; assembly: GCF_017639785.1. Lineage (NCBI taxonomy): Eukaryota > Metazoa > Chordata > Mammalia > Rodentia > Cricetidae > Mesocricetus > Mesocricetus auratus. Next base: position 54,489,017 of record NW_024429267.1, on the reverse strand, counting down.
AAGGAAGGACCGAGATAAAAATGCAATAAGGAAGCTGTAAATCCCTGCCAGCCTGCTGAAATCTTGGGAAAAGCAAGTGAATTACTATAGAATAGGGAGTAAGGGATGCAAATAGATTTTAGTGAGCTCTCAGAGGTCAAGGTCGCTTCAGCCTGATCTTGATAAATGTATGATTTCAAAAAAAACAGAATTCTAAGTTGATTTGGCTTTAGGAAAATAAAAAGGGGCAATTTAGTAGCCTAAATAAATCGAGAAACTGATGGTTCCCCAAGGTAATCTGACAGCATCAAGGACATAAGGACTGGGAAGTGCGTGTGATCAGGGTGTGTGATGTGAAATCCCCAATAATCAATAAAAGCGTTATACTGGAAAAGAATAGAACAAAAGATAAATAGAAGAAAATGACTGTGGAGGAAGAGGAAAAAGAATGCTCTGCCTTGTCTCCTCCACCTGACACCCGTGACAAGTTCGTTCTCAGGAAAATTCTTCCATGCAGCGGCAGGGATGACTACTCAGTGAGGCACTCTGAGTCCCTGGGGATTGTGATCTTAAATAAAAACAGGGTTTCCTTTCCCCCCCAGAGAGCAACTTTCATGAGTCCCCTCACCCGTGCTGGGGTAGGGTGCTTTTGAGTCACCGTGGTCCTGTAAGGGACCCCAGCAAGCACATCGGCTCAGCAAACTAGGCTTGGATGGAACCCATCTCTTGGCGTGCTGGGATGAATGGACATTTCTGTACAGGGCCCTAGGAGAAGTCACGTGACAGCGGGTTCAACCGGAAGCAGGATGCTGTTGAGGATGGAGGCCTGTAGCAGCATACTATGAGGAAAACTTGGACCAAAACCCAAACCAGGTTGACTCTGGAGGGCCTTTCTGCTCCTCTGATAGCTTCTCACCTCTGGTCCTCATAGTTAGGTCCTCAGAAAACTGTTGGCGCTGGGCTGAAGTAGCTGGGAGCATATACCCTAACAGTTCTCGTTTGTCAAGCACGGTTCCCCCAGAGGGTTAACATGGGACCGGGCAGCTCTTTGCAGATAAGGTGGAGATTATGAATGAAGGGACAGTTCCTGCAACTTGGAGCCAATTCGGTTCTTACTGCAGACTGGGGACGTGGATGCCTGAGTCTGGTCAATGAGGTTCTGATGGAGGGCCTGGAGAGGTGACTCAGCAGTTCAGAGCACCTCAAGTGGGCCCATGTCCACTTCCTAGCACCTAGGTAGCAGCTCATCTGCAGCTCCAGCCTCAGGGGATCCAGCCTCCATAGGCGCCAGGCAGAAACATGCATGTTGAAAACATCTATACACACGAAAAATAAATAAATGAAACACTTGGAAAGGACTCTGTTGGGTAATTTTATGTGTGTTCTTGAGAGACATTAGTAAGCCACCCCTCACTCATCCCCAGCTCGTCCACCCCTTTCTTTAGTTTTCTAGCTTTAGAATTCAATAGCACAGCTTCACGATGTGATTGAGAGCTGGTTTCTTTTCATCTGCTTTTTGGAGGAGACGACGAACAACAATTCCTGTAAATTCTACAATGATTTGGTAGAATCTTCTAGTGAAATCCTCTGAGTCTGGGGAGTCCATCTGTTAAAGAGGTTTGGATTGCAAACTCAGTTTCTTCTATGGCTGTAGACCTGTTCAGACTGTGCATTTCATATTGGCTGGATTTTGATAGACTGTGATTTTCAAGCAATTTTGTCATTTCTTCAAATTGCTGAATTTATGAGTGGAGGCTGTTTGTAATTTCCCCTTCTACCTTGCAGATGTGAAGTCACACCAACTGCTTCATCCCTGATATCCACGATTGTGGCTGTGCTCTTCTTTTTTTAAAAATTCTTGTCAGTCTTATTTATGAATTTTGATTGGGATTGCACTGAATCTTTACATTGCTTTCGGTAGGGAATCATTGTCACAATATCAATCCCACCAATCCATGAGCATAGGAGATCTTTTCACCTTTCAGTGTCTTCCTCAATTTCTCTCTCCAGAGATTTTAAGTTTCCTTTGTAGATGTCTCTTACTTCCTCTACTTTGTTTATTCCTAGATGTTTTCCTTGGAGCTACTGTGACCTTGATTGTTTCCATGGTCTCTTTCTCACCATGCACGCTGTTGGTTCACAGACAAACTACTGACATTTGGGAGATGAACTTGTATTCGCCTCTATTCTGAAAATGCTGACCTTCTCTGGGAATTATCTGATGGAGTTTGGGGGATCACTTATGTACAGTACTATATCCTCTGATTTAATGTTTTAATTTTTCATAAAGAATGAACTTTATGATATTGAAATTCTACCTACTGACTTTTTTTGCCCATGCTATGTTACCTTTTTTTTTAACTTCTTAAAAGGTTGGTTTTAAAGCCAGGCATTGTTGGCACACACCTTTAGTCCCATCACTCAGGAGGCAGAGGCAGGCAGATCTCTGTGAGTTCGAGAACAGCCTGGTCTATAGAGTGAGTTCCAGGACAGCCTCCAAAACAATACAGAGAAACCTGTCTGGAAAAACCAAAAAATAAAAAAAGCTTTTAATTTTCATTTCTATGTATCTGTCTGTGTGCATGAGTGGCACATGTGGATGGATGCCCTCAAAGTCTAGAAGAGGGTATGCGATCTATGGAGCTGGAGTTAAAGTAGTTTTGAGCCTCCAACGTGTTTTTGGAGAACTGAACTTGGGTCCTCTATAAAAGCAGCAAATGGTCTTAACTGCTGTGCCATCTCTCCAGAGCCTTTTCTAACTGTTTGAGGTAGATGTCGCTAATTGAAATGGGCTTCTCTCACTTGTACATGAGCACCGAGTGCCAGAACTTTCCCTCTCAGCACTGTTTCCACGCCCTTGTGAAATTTCAAGTCATGTTTTCATTTTTACCCAGCTTTAAACACTTTCAGGCATCCTGTGAGCCATGGGTTCTTTAGAAGCAAATTGTCTCATTTTTGTGTTTTCAGAGATTTTTCCAGTATTACTGATTTCTGATTTCACTATGTTATGGTCAGAAAACATGCTGTATATGATACAGACCCTTAGGCATTTTTAAGTGTTGTAAATATGGGGGCTGGAGGGATGGCTCAGCATTAAGAGCACTGACTTGTCTTCCAGAGGACCGGGTTCAGTTCCCAGCACCCACATGGCAGCCAACAACTCTCTCTGGCAGTAGTTTCAGGGAACCCAAAGCCCATGGCAAAACGCTGATGCGGATATAATAAAAATGTTTTTAAGTGATGTGACTGTGTACTTCTTTGTCATTGTTCCCAGCACAATTGAAGGAAGTATTTGTGCTGCTTTTGAATGAAGTAGTCTGATAGTGTAGTTCAGATATCCTATGTCTGTTGATTTTTCTGCATAGAAATTCTAATCAGCAGCCAACAGGGAATACTGGGAAATATTTCCAATACAAAAAGAATGTGGATATGAATGTGTCCATCAATCTGTACCCACCTCTCTAAGGACTTCTGTTTCCTTGAACAGTATTAGTACAGCTTTGCTTCAGTCACACAGTCACACACCCTGCCTTGAATAACATAGGTGATTTCCTGATAATGTCTTATTTTTATTGTCTTGTGTTGTGCATAGGTCTGTGTGTGTGTGTGTATGTGTGTGTGTATGTGTGTGTGTGTGTGTGTGTGTATCTGTGAGTGTGCATGTTCAACTAGAAGTCAGAGGTCAGGATGATTTTTCATCTTCACCTGATCTCTACCTTGTTTTGGAGACAGAGTTTCTTACCGAACCTGGTAATCTCAATTTAACTAGAGTGTCTGGCCACAACAGCCCTGGGATCCCCCAGCCTGGGCCTGCCCAGCACTGGGATTACATATATGTACCTTAGTACACAATTTTCCTTATGGATGGCAGGCATCTAACTGGTTCTCATGCACATGTGGCAAGCATTTTATCAGCTGAGGTACCTCTTCAGCCTCAAGTCTTTTATTTGTATTAATATAGGTTAATTATAGTTTATAAGGTTCATACCCGGGGAAGACCATTAACACCTTTACTCCTCTACTTCCCTGCATTGTGCCTGCTGGCACTTTGACAGCTAACTAGAAGTAGATACATTTCCAGTATGGTTTAATTTTGAAGATCCATTGTTGAATTCCCTCCCCAATGATTTATTTATACATTGTTGAAGATTGTACTGGGGTCTATCTGCTCCTTTATGTCTAGCAATGTTTGTTTTATGAAATTGACAGCACTGTTCTCCATGGCACGTACACTTGTAGTCAATATACAGTGACCTTCTGCTTGTTCTGATCAGAGCTGGGTGACACTGATCTAGAGGCAGAGGGACCCGGGAACGTGGAGCTAGTAAGTGAGGTGGACTAAAGCCCCATGCAGCAGCCAACTTAATTTGGAACCTCAGATAATTTATACAATGAGGGTTAAGAAAGTCTCCTGTTTGCATACTACATGCCAATATCCAGTTAGACCCGCACCATTGGCTGAAGGTGCTTTCTTTTTTCCATTGTATAATGTTGGCTTCATTGTCAAAAATCAGGTGTCCATAGGTGTGTGGATTTATGTTCATTTGATTCCAGTGATCCACATGTCTATTTTAGGCCATATTATTTGGATTTCTTTTTACTATAGCCCTGTACTCCAGCTTGAAAACATGGATTGTGATGCCTCCAGAAGTTCTTTCATTGTACAGGGTGATTCTAGCTCTCCTGGGTCTTTGTTTTTCCTTATGAAGCTGAGTATTATTCTTTCATGGTCTGTAAAGAATTGTGATGGGATTTTAATGGGATTTCATTGAATCTGTAGTTTTCTTTTGGTAAGATGGCCATTTTTACTATTTTAATCCTATCTATCTATGAGCATGAGAGATCTTTCCATCTTCTGATATCTTCTCCAATTTCTTTACTCAAAGACATGAAGTTCTTGTCAACAGGTTCTTTCACTTCCCTGGTTAGTTACACCAATATATTTTCTATTATTTAAGGCTATTGTAAAGAGTGTTGGTTCCCCGATTTCTTTCTCAACCTATTTTTTGAGTTAATCTTGTATGCAGCTATTTGACTAAAGGTGTTTGTCAACTGTAGAAATTCCCTGGTAGAATTTTTGGGGTCCCTTATGCATACCCTCATATCATCTGCAAATAATGATACTTTGACTTCTCCAATTTGTACCCCCCTTGATTTCTTTTAGTTGTTATACTGTTCTAGCTTACATCTCAAGTACTATATTCAATAGATAAAGAGAGAATGGACAATCTTGTCTTATTTTAGTGGAATTGCTTTGAGTTTCTCTCCATTTAATTTCATGTTGGCAATTGGCTTGCTGTATACTGTTTTTATCATTTTTAGTTATGTCCTGTGTATCCATGATCTCTTCATAACTTTTGTTATGAAGGGGTGTTGGCCTGCTGCCTGGATCATAGGGTCCACAGACTTGATGACCCAGAAACCTAGGAAAGAATCAAACAAGACCAGAGGGGAAACTGTCAGTGTAGTGATGTCCAATAATATCCTGCTATACATATAGACTGATGCATAGCTCCATTGTCATCAGAGAGACTGTATCCAGAAAAAGATGGAAACAGATGCAGACTCACAGTCAAACAATAGGTGGATCTCGGAGAATCCTGCAGAAGAGGGGGAGAAAGGATTGTAGGAGCCAGAGGAATCAATGACACCATAAGAAAACTCACAGAATCAGCTAACCTGGGCTCATAGGTGCTCACAGAGACTGAACTGACAACCAGAAACTCTGTATGTATGTTACAGTTGTGTAGCTTAGTTCTCCTGTGAGACTCCTAACAGTGAGAATAGTAGTTATCTCTGACTGTTTGACTGGCTTTGGGGATCCTATTCCTCATCCTGGGTCAGCTTGCCCAGTCTTAATACATGGGGAGGTATTTAGTTTTGCTGCAACATAATAACTCATGTTTTGTTGATACTCATGGGAGACCTGCCCTTTCCTAAACAGAAATAGAAGAAGGGTAGATTGGGGGTTGGGAACAGAGCAGGGAGCAGGGGAGCTGGAAGGAGAGGAGAAAAAATAATAATAAAATGAAAGGTCACTTGAGTAAAGTTCTCATGAATTCAATTACATACAATCACATGGACAAGCCACACATGAAAAAAACAGGTTTTTCATAGAGGTACATGAAAAAATACCAATAGCCTGTTGTAGTGAATATTCTGAAATAAATTCATTCTAATCTGCTACACCAGGGAGGCATGAGCACATTCCAACAACAGTTCTGTGTTTTGGAAGAAACTTAATTCACAGGACTCATCTTTTCTTCCTTGGGTGTTCTCACAAGCTCTTAGAATTCTCCTTATACAATTCCATTCCTGGACTGTGTTCCGATAGTGCAGTTGATGTCAGTTTTTCTGGATGTGAAAGTATAGGCACTGATGCTTACCTGTAGACATTTACTTGGCAGAGCATTTTCTGTCCTCTCACTGCCTGGAAAGGTTGTTGCCAGTACAGTGGGTTTCTTGAGAGCAGCAAATAGTTGAGTCTCATTTTTTAATGAAGCCAGGAAGCCTGTGACTTTTAATTGGAAAATTAAGACCATTTAGAACTACAGTAATACTGTAAAAATAGTAAAGAATTTCTGTAACCTGATTGTTTTTTAATATCTATTTTCTGATTCTTATTTGCTTGTCGTTGTTATAGTGAAATTTATTTTCTTGATTGTTTCTGGTGTTTGTGTTTATTTTCCTCTTCTTGTGTAGGATTCCTTAAAGTATGTTCTACAGTGTTAGCTTGATGGTCATGGATGTTTCAATTGATGGTGGTTTTTGGAAGGTCTTTATTTTTCCTTGTATTTTGAGGGATAGTTCTCTGAGTACTGCTATAAAGGATGTCAGGTATTTTCGTTCATGGTTGTAATACAGAATTTCGTATCTATTGCCCTTTAGAGTTTCTGGTGAGAAATTTTCTGGTATTCTAATGGATTTGCCTTTATGAATTAATTCTTATTTCTCTTTCATGGCTTTCAACATTATCTTTGTCTTATATTGCTGGCATTTTTGTTGTAATATGTTATGGATTCTGTTCTTATCCTGTCTGTTTGTAGTTCTATATGCCACTTGTATCTAAATGTTAATATCTTGGGTCATCTAATTTTCTCCATACCATTTTTTGAAGATTCACTTTCAAATATATGTCATTTTCTGAGCATCATTTGGCTGAAAATATATGGATTTATTCATCGCATTTCTTCTGTTTTTTTTTTTTTTGGACTACATATTTGTTCTTATGTCAGTATCTTGTTGTTCCTGTTCTGAAGTAAATCATGAAATGATGAATTGTCATATCTCCAGTTTTTTCTTTTCTTTTTATTTCTGGTGTGTGTGTGTGTGTGTGTGTGTGTGTGTGTGTGTGTGTGTGTGTGTGATGTATACATGGAAACTCATGTTTGCAGGTGCATGTACCTGACAGGCCAGAGGGTAACATCACATTCCCTGCTCTGTCACTCTCCATCTATTCAATTACTCCCTGAAGCAGAGTCTCTCATTGAAATTGAAGTTAGTTGGGCAGCAAGCATGTCTCTGTCATCTTCCTGTTCCAGGTTCCCACAGCACTGGTGTTATGGACATGCACATGGGTGTGCCAGGGTTCGTTACCTGGGTTATCTGATTCAATCTCAGATCCTATGTATGTGCAGCAAGCCTTCTTCTTTCTTCCCTCCCTTTCTTCTACCTGTGCCGTCTCTCAAGACCCAACCTTGTTCTCTTCAATCAAGATCAAGTAGGTCTTCTCTACTCATATGATCTGATGGGTATTTTTCCCTGGTATAATGGGATTACTTTGAATCTGCAGATCATTTTGAATGGTACAGAGATCTTGATAATACCAATTCTAATTCAAGAATTTGGGAGTCTTTCATGTTTTTATGTGTGTCTTGAGTATCTTTCACCAGTTTTTTTTTTTTTTTTGGTTTTTCCAGACAGGGTTTCTCTGTATTGTTTTCGAGGCTGTCGGTCCAGCCTGGCCTCGAACTCACAGAGATCCTCCTGCCTCTGCCTCCCGAGTGCTGGGACTAAAGGCATGTGCCACCACTGCCCGGCTTTCACCAGTGTTTTAAAAATCCTTTTTTACCTTGAAGATATATTTTTCATGCAAAATACTCTAATTACTGTTTTCCCTCCCCCAACTCCTCCAAGATTCTCCCCCTCTTTCCCACCCACAAAAATCCACATCCTTTCTTTCTCTTTCTCATTAGAATATAAACAGGCATCTAAAAAAATAACAAAATAAGATAGAAACAAACAGAAGAAAAAGAGCCAAGGAAAAAGCAGAAAACAACATATATAGATTCAGAAACACAAGTTTGCACACACAGAAATCCCATAGAAATACAAAACTGGAAACCATAATATATACAAAAAGGACTTGTAAGATTAAAACCAAGCAAAACAAAAACCCTGACAAAGCATTATGATACAAAGAACATCCAAAAATGCCACTGAATTAATTTTGTGTTTGTCATCTATTGGCTGAATACAGGGCCTGGACTTAAGAGGGGTTTAACATCCAGTGAGACTCTGTTGCAGAAAACCAATTTTTCATTTGTGATCAGTTATCAATCATGGATAGTTTCGGGGTTATGAATTAGGACTTGTGTCTACTTCTCCTCTCAGTGCTGGGACCCCATCTGACTTAGACTGGTGCAAGCTCCATCCACAATCTCTGTGAGTTTATATGTGCATTGGCTGGTCCTACTTTGTTTAGAAGACCCTTTTCCTTGGTGTCCTCCATCCTCTTTGGCTCTTGCAAATTTTCTGCCTCTTCTTCCTCATGTTCCCTGAGTCTGAATGGGAAGGATATTTTCAATCATTTGGCTGGGGGAATTTTGTTTTGTTTTGTTTTGAGTCACAAAATCTTTAAACAGGGATGGTTTTACTTCCTTTCTTCTATTTGAATGGAGTTATTTCTTTCTCTTAACTAATTTATCTGATCAAGTCTTTAAAGTAGGTTGGCAACTATGAGGAGAAGGGAAGTTTCATTACAGAACTTTGATGAGGCGATGATTCACAAATACCGTGTGATATACCACAGTTTTGTTCATGACTACACAGTCTCTTTAAGGGTTTGGGGCTCAACATGACTTATAAGAAATTATTGTGATAATGGTGAAAATGGATATTGATATATAGATAACACTCAATCAAAAGTGATAGCCAATGTACAGTAGGTACAGAGTGGATGCCTGGGGCTATGAAGTCCATGGAAGTTATCAGTGCTGAGGAGAGAAAGAAAGTTCATATCAGTTAGGTATTATTGTGTAAGAAACTACCATAAAATTGGGGACTTCACAAGGAGAATTTATTGTTGCTGAGAACTCTATGGTTCAGCTTCAGGGTTCCTCTCATCTAAGTTGATGTAACTCACGTGTCTCGGGATAACCTGTGTGTTGGTAATCTCAGGTGATGTAACTCATGTGTCTCTGGATAACCTGTGTATTTTGCTAGGCATATCATCAATACTGTCTGGGACTCACTGCTCATTTCAGAAGTTGGCTGGGCATTCACTTTCCACGGATCTGGAGTTCAACTACAACACTGTGGGTCTCCTTCACATAATTTCTCATGTTAATGGGCCTAACCCGGGCTTGTTTTCTGACAGTGGTGGGGATGTCTGAATTAATAGAATAAGAAAATAGACCCCCCTTCCTCATGGTAGCGTCTAGCAAGCCACATTACAAAGTGAGTTGATGTCATATGACTACTTATTGTGCCACTCACAAAGTCAGTCTCCTCTATGGCCTTAGACTAGCATCCTTGGAAGCAATTCGGTTTCCAGTTATGTAACTATGCTTTAAAGGGCATTCTGTGGGGCTGGAGAGACGCCTCAGCAGTTAAAAACACAGACTGCTCTCGCAGAAGACATGAGTTCAGTTTCCAGGACCCACATGGTGGTTCATAACGACCTGTGGTTCCAGCTTCTGAAGACATCTACGAACACCAGCACACATGCGCTCACACACTCCCCCCAACACACAGTCATAGAGTAAGAGTAAAATGCATCTTTTTAAAGATGCTCTGCTACTTACAATGAGAAAGAGTGCTGCTAAGCCACCTCAGTGCTCAGCAAGCCTGAAGACCCGAGTTTGCTCTAGATAACCCATGTAGAGGTGGATGGAGAGACCCAATCTCACAGTCATCCTCTAACCTCCACACATGTGCTGAGGCAGGCTGCACGCCCACACAAGTACACATCATACACACAACAATAGTAATCATAAATATAAGGAAAAGGAGAGCCGGGCGTTGGTGGCACACACCTTTAATCCCAGCACTTGGGAGGCAGAGGCAAGTGGATCTTTGTGAGTTCAAGGTCAGCCTGGTCTACAGAGTGAGTTCAGGACAGCCTCCAAAACAATACAGAGGAACCCTGTCTCGAAACCCCCCAAAAAAAAGAAAGAAAGAAGGAAAGAAAGAAAGAAAGAAAGAAAAGAAAAGGAGAAAGAACGAAAGAACACTTTAAAGTTTTTTTCTTGGCATAGGTCAAATGACACTGTTGAAAAATTTGCCTCATATGTTAATAAGAATGAGAATATAAAATGCAGAGGGAGGAAGGAAGTAAGAAAGAAAGAGACCAAAAACAGAGAGAGAGAGAAGGAGGAAGGAGGCAAGGTTGGTGTGTGTGTGTGTGTGTGTGTGTGTGTGTGTGTGTGTGCCCATGCGATCACACTCTCCTGTGTTCTCCGTCTTCTGAAGCCCCACTGTGTCATGTGACTCTCCAAGGCGATAGAAGCATTGTTTATCCTGTTGGTCAGAACAAGTCCTCACTTGCTAGTTTTTAATAACCCTGTGGCGTTCCATAGCTCTGTTCGAAGGCATAACTGTTACTCAGCATTGCTAGGACTCACGGTGTTTGCCAAGTGCTTTATTTTTATTTATCCATGAGCTGCTTAGCATTTATAGTCATGTTTTAAAGTTCAGTGATGTTGGCTTAAACCTCTCTCTGTTGCCTCCCTTCTCCATTGTCAAGGAACCCAGGCAATTTTTGAGAAGTCCTGAGAGACTGTTGGACCCTCTTCATTTGGTCTTCTTGATGAGAAGGTTCTGGAAACTCTGGAATATTCTCTGGTATTCTTGCATAAATATTTTCTTACTGTGGTAGGTAATGGTATCTACCTTATTACAGTCCTAATTCCCTGCTGGTTTTCTGTTCAGTCCTATAAGGACACATGCCTGCATCCTCCTAGGAACACCATTAGCAGAATTGTCATAATGTTCTAATTGGACATTTCTCAAGGTAGTTCCTTAATGCAAAATCAATGTGAGAGGCAGAGCAAGGCAGGGTATATGGGCCACATAAATCAGGTTGAAAACTAGTGTTTATTCATGTAGTCATCCAATCAATCAAATGTTTTCCATGTGCTGTGTACTGTTCAAGGTCTTGAGGGGATGCAAAAGACATATTCCCTGCCCCTGTGTTTGTATTTCAGGGCAGAGTAGACAAATCTGTAACTGGATGGACTACTGTATTCTGCCACAGAAAAGCAGGGGCGTCACTACACAATCTGTCATCCCAGGGATTTACCGGAATACACTGAAAGCAGGAAGGTTTTCAGTGTTCTGACCTATTCAGACCTGCCACCTGCTGTAACTTAGGTGCTTTGAGTCTTTCTTGTACAGTGTTATTGCCTGTTCCTACAGCCAAAATTATCTGTTGAATTCTAAGTGTTCTAGCTAAAGACCTGGTGTGAGATGTGGATTTTCTTATTACCATAATAAAAGGGCATTGTTTAAAAATAGCACTTGGTGCTATTTAAAGAGCATCAGAGGAGTCTGTTGAATGACCAACCACAAGTGTAATAATTCATGAATCAGGTCTCCAGAGGCGAAGGAAGTGGGCAAGCTGGTAGTGGTGTAAGTCAGTTGTGCAGTTGGCAGGGTGAGGGGAAAGATGGGATGGGGTATCCCTGATTTGCCAATGTGGAGAACTTTGAGTAAATATCTCAGCTCTCTCTTGAGGTTTCATGACCACAGGAAGGATGCCATTAGGAGGCTCTCAGAACACAATGTGGACAGATGGTCAGAGGTTAGTAGAGACCGTTCTCAGGTCTCCCGAGAGCCTAAAAGCACCACACACAGAAAATACTTGTAGGACCATTAAGTGGAGATACTCACCATCTAGACAGAATGCCTGGTGTTAACTCCATTGTCAAAAAAGAATGAAATTATAGAGTAAAGATTGTTGTAAAGAAGGACACAGCACACAGACACATTCTCCAGTGCTCAACAAGTAGACACACTCTTTGGAGTGCTCTGTGAAAACATGCTCACCAGTTAGCCTGTCTCCACTAATATATATATATATATATACATATATATATATATATATATATATATATATATAGAGAGAGAGAGAGAGAGAGAGAGAGAGAGAGAGAGAGGGGTATTGAGTATCTGGGAGTATAGTTCATGCCAGTGGAGTCCCCAGTGCAGAGATTTCTCAGTCCCCAATTACAACAAACAAAAGACATAGGGTGCGTATGAGTAAGAGCACTGGGATGTATGTGCCTGTGAGTCTAAGACAGATTACTTAGAATATTAATTACCACCATGCTCTGGAGGTAATCTGGACCTCCATTGGCTGTCCTAGTCTACAAAGATGGGTCCAGTTTCTTTAGTGATTATGATAAGTTAGGTTATGCTGCTCGTGGTTCATCTTCATTGTTAACCTGACTGGATTTGAAGTCACCTAGGAGACACGCTTCTGGGTGTGTCTGTGGGGGTATTTTCAGAGAGGTTTCCTGAGTGGGACAGCCCATCCTGGAAGTGGGTGGTAGTATCCAATGGATGGTGGATCTTGAGAAAAAAACCCAAAACAAGAAAACCAGTTGAGTAACAACCTTCATTCTTTCCTGTTTCCTGCTCCACCCACATTTTGGAAAGATTGCAGGACCTCCATACTGTCAAGCTTCTCCTGCTGCCACACATTCCTCACCATAATGGACTACAACCTCTGACTGATGAGTCAAAATAAATGTTTCCTTCCACTACTTGCTTCATGTCATGTATTCTGTTACAGGAATGAGAGAAACAACTCATAGTCTGTGAAGGATGGCAATTGTCTAATTTCAAAGGTTTAACCCCAGATTATTGCTTGTGTTAAGCAGGCATGGAAGCTGTTTTGTGGGAATCTTTCCAATTTTCTAAAGGTAGTTAACCTGCAAAATAAAATTAAACATGGCTGAAAAACCGTGGGTTTTTTGTTTGTTTGTTTGTTTTTGGCTCCTACTTCAGCAATCTCTGTTGTAGATGCAAGAAGTCTGGACTTCCATCCAAAACAGAAGGATCATTCCTTTGGCAATTTTTCCCACTGTCATGTTTTAGCTGAGTAAGGTCAGAGATTAGAAAACTTCATTTATTTCAACTAATGAGGATCTGCTGCTTTGGAAAAGATCAGAAGCTGCAGAATACCAAAACTCATACAGAGCATGTGAGCATAAAAAATAATGAATTCGGCTTGTTACAAATAGTACAAGCTTACAAGCTTGGAAACTTCTAAAGATGAATTGTGGATATTTTGATCATCTTATAATCCTCACAAACTCTAAATACTTTAACTATATTGTTGTGTAGTGATGGCTTTGGTCCAGTGGCATTGGCATGAGCCATTCATTCAACTTGATGTGTGTTCCTTAAAATGAATGAGACCTTTGTTTTTCTTTTTGCTAAGCTGAAGACTTCATCCCCCAGCCTCAAATCTCTGGAAAGTCTGCTGCCATAGGTTAGAGTTACTGTCTTGCCCTTTCAACCGCAGCACTGTTGACATTCTGAATGATGTAATTCCTTTCTGAGTGACTCTAGGTCTGTTTTAGGCATCATAATATGTTTGACTTTCTAGACATGTCTTTCTCAGTGGCCCTCTAGATAAACGTCTGCAAAAATATTTGCAAACTGTGGTGTGCAGTAGAATTATTGCTCTCATGAGGCTATTTTTTCCCAAGAAAGCTTAAGGCAAAGATTAGCCTACCTGTGCATTGACCAGATACTTGTGTTGTGCTGTGAATCCTGTACCACAGAATCTGGTCTTGTAAGGGAAACATTCCAATGTGATCATTCCAAAAAGTACAGTAAACTCTTGTAGTTTGGGGGAGAGGATGGACTAATAAGTCCATCAAAAGCTTGGAAACTTTTCAAAATGTTATTCACATTCTGATTTTAATCCACAAACAGGAATTTTTGGCCCTGAGTTTTCACACAATTGTGTTTGACTATCTCTCATGGGTCAGTAGACCCTACTCTGTGATCTTTTATCTAGTAACTTGAGCATCAACTAGAAATTTGTTTGTAACACAGATTCCCAGAATCCATCACAGACCCTTTGGGTCTGATTGAACAAACTTTCTGGGTGTTGAGTTATCTCTGAAAACAGAAGTAAATACTAAGTCATTCGTATTATCTCCCACATGGTACCTTGCCTGTGTGGCCATGTCAGAGGAGCAGCTTTGAAAATAACTTATAGTAAGACTAAGATGTTTTTGTTAAGTAGCTTTGAGGTGAAAACCTCAAGAAAACAATCTAAAGTTTTAGAAAGGCACACAGTTGAGTGAGGAACTCTTTTAGGTTAGGGAACAAGAACAAGGTAGCCCAATTATCATTAGCTGATGTGCCTTTCTTGCTAGGATTGGTTGACAACCAAAGGTGATGATTTATTCATTAAACCCATTTCTGCCCTCATTATGAGTGGGTATGCACCCTAAAGATTTAAAGTAGAGCTGACTGATTATTTTTTATATATAAAAGATTAGCTTTGTGATTACTTATAAGATTACCTTTTAAGATAAATAATAAAGTGATTGGTCCTTGCTTTCTAACCACAAAGCACAGCCTTCCAATGAAAGAATACTCCGTTTGCCCATGCTGTTAATCCATAATAAATTGCTTGGGTATGAATGTACATGAGTTCTTGGGGTAATCTGATTTTTAGCTGTAATATGTAAAATGTTTAATCATGTAAGAGATATGGAAAAATGCTGTTATTTTACTTGTATTCCTTGTAATCGTTCACTTGAAAAGTAGACTGTAACCACATTGTAATTTTTATATTGCCTGAAATATTTTGCTGGGGTGCATAAGCTGTGAGGGAAATAACAAAGATAGAGTTAGAAAGAATTGGAAGGAAAACATCAAAAATGAGAGAGTTGGGAGGAAAATACCCAAAAGAGAGAGAGAAGGAAAACACCAGGAAAATAAAAAAAGAGAATGCAAGAGAAGAATAAAGAAGGAAATCATAAAGAGAACGTGTGTCTTTCCCCCTTGCCCCCTGAGATAAAAAGTCTTAGTGTACTGACTCTGTGGATTTTTCCTTTGAGTCCTGTGTTGCTGGAGGGCACCCCCTCACCCCAACAGTGACATACAAAGGGCTAGATAGACATCCATCTTGCAGTTGTGTTGCAAGCGGTGATATGGTCCAAATGGGCTATCACTAGACCTCATTTCATGATTTCTATTTGCTGCTTAGTATCTAACACAAGATTAGATGCTCTTAGGCAGTTAGGTATCCAACATGTCAAGATCAGACCAGTTGGATATTTTCTTCCAGTTAGACTTCTTGCTTTGAAAATTCCTGTTTAGTGTTTGAAAAGCCTCTAGCACACTTGAATCTGAAAGTTGGGTCTTTATATTCTCTGTCCTATTGGTAACAAATGGTTCCATGTCTTCACAACAGCCCTGAGCTATGGCTACTGTCTTCCTAACAGAACCCTTGCTTCTCCCAAGCCAGCTTCCTGCGTGTCAGCCACAGCTATGGAAGCTGCTCTCCTCCTGACTCGGCAATACTACTCCTCTTTCTGTACTTAGATTAATATTTAAAACAGCTTTGAAACTCATCCTACAGCCCAGAAGCCATCCTCCATGTCTACTCAAAATTCTGTACCATAAGCAGCCCCCTGAAGTCAGTCTTGTTTAAGTGTTAGCACACCTCAGAAGCTGATGTCCTCCCGATAGCTTCTGTGTACTCCTGCTTTCCCATCCTTGCCTGCTTTGAAAGCTCCGAGCCTCCCCCAGTCTTTGATCAAGGAGCAAACACGCAGCAATGGCTTGACTTATAATGCTGACAGAAAGCAAATATACAAGGGGTTTAGAATTGGACTTGAAAGGGATTTATGTATTCTCAAACCTGACTGTGGTATTATCTCACTTCTAAGCTACCCAGTTGGCACTGAGTCTGGCCCATTATTTTGCACTGAACATGTGGCTGAGTTACTTTTGGTAGTTGTTGTGAACATATACCTGACAAGGAATAACTGGAAAGAGGAAGCGTTCATTTTGGCTTGCAGTTTGATGAGACATAGTCAAATGTAGTGAGGAAGGCTTGGTGGCAGGAAGGTGAGGTAGCTGATCATATTGGTCTAAAGAGTGAACAGAAAGTAGAGTCCACCCTCTATGACTGACTTCCTCTAGCAATATTCTACCTCCTAAGGCTTTCAAAACATTTCTAAAGAGTGTCACCAGCTGGGAACTAGGTGTTTAAACACATGGCCATATGGAGGGCATTCCGCATTCAAACCACTCGAACTCTGTTTTCTCTAGCCACACTTCTACGGGGTTTTATTAGATTTTGAAACATATATTTTTCATATATTTTTTCTATGTAAAATAGACATAGACATTATGAAAAGTTAAAAATGTAGAATATTTTTAAAAATTGAAATGGCTATACAGTTTCAACTATGATTTTTGAATCCTGTTGTTTGTCCATTAAAAATATTACATGAAGTTTTTTCTTCCTAGTGAATTTTTTTTGTTTTCCTAAATGCCCTTCAGCATTCAATAAAATGATTATATAATATTTTTCCTTAAGTCTAACGATGTAATGCATTTTGTTAATGCCTTCTCAAATATTAAACCCCTCTTCCATCCTCAAGTTAAAAATCTAACTGACCACAAAAATAAAATATTTATTAAAGCATCAATTTTTACTCCTTTTTGCTCATGAATTTGTGTTTTGATCCTACAGAAATTCTATCCCGTTTTAATATGTTCTCCCCCTCTCTACATATATACATATGTGTATGTATGTATATGTACATGTATTACATATATTATCATATTCATGATTAAAAGTACAAATGGGACAGGATATAGAATGAAAATCAAACCTTCCCCACTTAAAATATAGTCTAACTGTATTCTTACCACAGTGAAAAAATATTTTAATAACTCTTTCAAAAAATGTGTAGGCATATTAAAAGTTTAATGTGATGTGTAATCCATTAAATGCAATGAGGTCATTCATTTTTATGTGTGTTGGACCTTTGAGTGAGTTCATTCTGGAATACCTAAATTATAAAATGTTAACTGTCCAGAAATTCCTCTGGAAGAATAAAAAAGATAAATGGATAATTTTGAGGAGAAGGCTGTTGTTATTTGAAGGGAAGTGTTCCCTATAATTTCATGTGTTTGAACTAAAGGATGCACACACGTAGCATCCTTAATTCACTCTCTCACTGATGACCATTAATTATCCCGATTTCTTTTTAAACAACAATTTTATTCTTTTAAAGTTCTGTATGTTTATGCAATGCATATTGATCAAATTCATCTATTACTGCCTCCCTCCAACTCTCCTTAGTGCCCCCAACTCCATCTCCCTCCCAGATTCACAACCTCTTTCTATTTCTATTTTGTTATTAATAACCCCAGTTAGTGTCAACCAGATTTACAGGTGTGTGCGGCCATCCACTGGGTCCCTATTAGCCTACCAGAGACAGCAACATCTCTAAAGAAGAGTGACTTTTCTCCCTTCAGCATCAGTTGAGTGAGTACCAGTAATCTTCCAAATTCATGTTAGAAATTTGACTGGCTTGTGGAGTGCAAGTCTTGTCCAGAAAACCACAGCTTCTGTAGATTTATATATGAAAAAAAAACCCACGCATTTCACGCTCTCCTCTGCCTTTCCTAGCTCTTACACTCTTTCTGCTTCCTCTTCCCTGAAGTTGCCTGAGGCTTGAATGATGGGACATTTATGTGGATGATCTATCTACAGCTGATTACTCATGATTATTCGTGGTCTGCACTCTGATGAGTTATTAAGGTAATTTGCACCATATCTTCTTGCATGCACCTCTATTTACTCATCTGTGTATCTCAGAGACAAAATTACTTCTGTGGTAAGTGCCAACCCCCAATGCTGTGATGGGTGTCCCACGTTGCTCTTCAGAGAGTTTACACATGTGTTCACAAAGCAGTGGTTTGTCCTTGGTATGCAAAGCAAGACCATGCTCTGCACCTCTGATCATTAGTGTCAGTAAAGGTGGAGACCCCATGTGCAGCCTCCATTCAGCTCCTTGGCTGACCCGGAGAGTCTGCGGTTAAGATCCTCTTGGCTCCTTTCCCTGCAAGCTCTCTATTTCTTTTCTCCAGGATGATAATGAAAAAGCTAGAGAGCCTTTATTTCTAGTCCTCTTATGAAAGAACTCTGCCTCCGAGAGCTTTTAATTCCAAAAATTTTCCTCCATAGCCTCAAACAAATTTTAACCTCTTTTTGCTTTCAGGGGGAAAGGTATTTCCAGAAAACATTAAGTTAGCAAAAAATTCACATTCATTCTCCCTTGTAGTGGTGCATTTAATAAAATCCAAGGGAGAGCCACAAATGGCGCTGGGTTGGAGCTTCCCTTCCTGTCCCCAGGAGGACACAGAGACCTGCTCACCCTGCCTGCTTTCCTGCCTGTTGACAATTAGGATATTTCTGCTCTCTCTCATCTCACCCCACTGTGTCCTCTCTGCTCTGTTGGCATGGTTTTCATCTTCTTTATCCCAGCCTTCCCCTGCAGCTTTCTTTTATGAGTGAGGCACACGAGTCTCTCC
Organism: Mesocricetus auratus; assembly: GCF_017639785.1. Taxonomy (NCBI): domain Eukaryota; kingdom Metazoa; phylum Chordata; class Mammalia; order Rodentia; family Cricetidae; genus Mesocricetus; species Mesocricetus auratus. The sequence continues at coordinate 54,470,237 of NW_024429267.1, read as the reverse complement.
TCTCCCCCTGGATTTTTACCCAAGTCATGCATCCATTCTGTCATGGACAGGAGAGGTACAGCCAGGGCTTTGCCAAGCAAGGGCAGTTTCTATCTGGTTTTACCTCACTCTTCTGGTCTTCCCCCCATTTCTGTCCTGTGGTGCTGCATTTTAGCTGTTCCGTTTTATGTGTTGTGTCAGCTTGGCCAGGCTTCTGAGGCTCCCTGAGGAACACAGTTATGACAGTCCCAGTCGGCACCTTCAAGGTAACTTCATGAAGAGGGCCTGCATCAGGCTTTGAGTGAGGCAGCCCTGCTTGTAATCACATCCTTTTGGCTAGTTTCTCATAGGATTGACTCAACCTGAGCCTCGGCTTCCTCATGACCACAACAGAAATAATTACAGCATTGGATGGGAACGACTGTAGCGTGCTGGGGAGTGTCTCGTGAATACCACATGTGTAAAGTACCACAGCCCAGACAGAGTTCAGGAAGTTCCCAGAATGGCTGACTCTGTTACTGCTGCTGACGATGACGACGGGACGTGTTTGCATCCCCTTCCTCTTGCGTCCCCTCCAGGTCTGTGCAATGAAGTGTTTAGGGGCCCAGTCTCACCCCCATAGGGACCCAGGCAAGAAGCACGTCCCTGACGCCTAGTCAGATAGTACCTTTTGTCTGTTTCCCTCCGGCTATGATGACATACCCTCACAGTAGCAATTTAAAGTGGAAAGGGTTTGTCCTGTCTCACGGGTCCAAGAGCATAGTCTGTCATGGCAGGGAAGCCAGGGCTGAAGTCACTGACTCTTCACATCACATCCATGATCAGGAAGCAGGGCGTGAACAGAAAGTGGGGCCTGAATCGTTAAAGCCCTACCCCAGTGACTCACTTCTTCCAGCAAGGCTCCACCTCCAAAAACTTCCACAGCCTTCAAACGGCGCCACCAGCTGGCAATCAAGTGTTCAAATGTGTGAGCCGGTGGGGGACATTTCACATTCAAGCAAAAACATGGTGTCTTCCAAAGACACAGAAGAAGAGAGCAAAACAATGACCCTAGGCAGGAGCATGGCCCTTACTTGAGGATTTCTGGGTTTCCAGGCTTGTCCCAAATGAGTTCCCTAACAAGAGATGACAAAATGGAATAAGGAAATGCAGAGTTCATCTGCCTCTTGTGTCATGCTTCTGAGTTCTCGGGTTCTAAGTTCTCTTCTCAGGGCCAGACCCACATGAATGTGAAATACCCAATGCTGAGTAGATATTAATGGTAGTGAAAATCATCACCAACATCTTATTGTTACAAATGCCCCTTCTTCTCCATGTGATCATTGGTCTCTTAATTCGCTCATCCATCAGGCATCAGTTGGGCACATCCTAGGAGTCATGCTGGGCACTGCTTGTCTTGACTAAGCTAATCCTAGCACTTACCTTCCCAGACATGCAAATGGTGTTTTGGTCCAATCTGACAATTGCTATAATGGAGAAATTACTGGATACAGTGCTAGGCCCTGAGATACATCAGTGTGTGCAATACACAGACTCCCTGTTCTAACAGAGCAATGGTATCTACTTGTGAGGAATGATGAGCTAAGCAGGAAGGGATCTGTAGGATCAGGTAGAATGTTCTGGTCAAAGGATCCACATGTGTTGAATACAGAGGTGAAAAATCATGATGGATGGAATAAAGTATCAGTTATTTGAAAAAGAGAAGAGGGTAAAACAGACTGTGAAAGAAGCCGCAATAGCCCTTTATGGATATAGGAATGACCTTGAAACAATGGTAAGTACCTGAGGGAAATGGAATCATTGATGAGTTTATTAAAGATTATGTTTCCTTGTCTTAGAGGATCAGTTAGAGGTGACAATCTGTTAGAGTTGTCTCTGTCTGTACTCTAGGGCACTGGTTTTCAACACATGGGCCTTGAGCCAACCCTTTAGAGTCACATATGAGATGTCCTGCATATCAGATATTTACATTATGATTTTATAACAGTTGCAAAATTACAGTTATGAAGTAGCAATGAAATGATTTTATGTTTGAGACTCACCACAACATGAGGAGCATGAGGAACATGAGGTTGCAACATTAGAAATGTTGAGAAGCATTGCTATAGGGAATGTCTTTCTTCTGGTATGCCTCTCTGTCATTTAACCTCCTGCTTTTAAAAATCTATTCTAAATTATATTTAATAAATCTCACCACTGCCTCCTTTAAAAATACTTAAGGCTAGAGAGATGGCTCAGTGGTGAAGAGCACCTACTGTTTTTGCAGAAGACTCAAGTTTAGTTCCCAGCACCTATCTTGGGTGGCTCACAACCTCTTGCAACTCTAGTTCCAGGGGCTATAACCCCTTCTCTGGCCTCCACAAGCATCTGGGCTTATGTGCACATCACACACACACACACACACACACACACACACACACACACACACACACACACACACACATATATATATATATATAATTTAAAAATTGAATAAAAACTATTTGAAGTGGATCAAGTTCAAAGGCACAGAGCATAGCATTTAGGAGGCCATCATTGGAAACTTTCAAGAAATTATACAGGCTTAGACTGGAGTTGAAGAGAAATGAGGGATGTACAGGTCTTGGAGTGTGTGAAATGTGCATCCATGACATCCAGCAAAACTCCTGCAATACTCTGGGGAAGAGTGGTGGACCATTCACTAAGTTAGGAAATACAGGAAGGGCTCAGAAAGAGGATGCTGGGGAAGAGACCACAGGGAAATGAGGGACAGTGAACCCAGTGGGGGAGGTCATGACCTTGAAGGCTTGATGGTGATGAAGGAGAGTGAACCAAGTTGGAGAGATCATGACTGTGAATAGAGGACAGGGTGATGAGGGCTCATGAACTCAGTTGGTGAGATCATGATTTGGAAGACTTGATGGTAATGAAGGGAATGAATCCAGTTGGGGAGAAAATGACTTTGAAGAGAAGACAGGGCAATGAGGACCATTGAACCCAGTTGGTGAGATCATGACTTGGAAGACTTGATGGTGGTGGGGGGCAGTGAACCCAGTTGGGGAGATCATGACAGTGAATGGTGATGCCCAACAGAATATATGTTTAGGTGAATCAAATAAAGAGCCCCTGAACAAAGATGTAGACAGAGCAAAAGGAATTCAACAGTAGATGATGACCAGTACCCATTGGCTCTCATGTCAAAGAGTTTCCAGAACTCTAAATAACACCAGGAGACCTCACTCTATATAAAACATAACCTCCATGGAGTGCAGTGGGCCTATTTCTACATAGTCTGGCTGCAAGAAGGGTGAGGAACAGAGCCATTGGCTTTTCAACTCCTCTGAACTCCTGCCAGTGGTGGTAAATAAGTTCTCCTGTAATTCTGGAGGCCAGGATGTTTAAGTTGTCAGTCTCCTGGGGCCAAGGGTGGAATGAAAGGATTGGAAATGTAGTTCAGTTGGTAGAGTTCCTGTCCTGGTTTCCATCCCAGCATCACATAAACTGGGTGGACTCTGCCTGTCATTCTAGCACTTGGAGGTGGAGGCAGGAGGACCAAAGAGGTGAAGGTCACCCTTGACTACATAGTAAATTTGAAACCAGTCAAAAGTCAAGAAACAAAAAACAAGGCACCTCTCTAGAGAGTCACATGAAAATTGAGAAGAATTCTCCAAGCTTGAGATCCTTGTGAGTTTAGAATCCAAAGGGAACATTGACTACAAGAGTCACTAAGTGTTTGAAAGTGGAAGCCTAGGGTGTGGAAAGGACAGACACATCCCTGAGGAGGATGTAAAATCAGAACAGAGTCCCGAGGCCCACTGCATCTATAGTAGAATCCTGAATGGGAAAGAGTGTCCTTCTTTGCCCCTTGGAGGGCTGACTGAGGAGTCACAACTTACTCCAGTCTGCTAATTTTCTAAAAGGTTCTTTTGTGTTATGAATCAAACTGCTTGCACGTCATTGACTTTGCAAAACTGGCAAGTTTGTGTTTCTTTTTGCTGTGTCTTTCAGGCTTCCCGTCCTTATTATGTTCTTAAGTGCCTAATCACTGCTCCTGGGACCAACATGTTACCCAATAATGATGCACACTTGCTGAATCTGCCTTTCTTATTTTCTCTCTTTCCCTTTTTCTTGTTTTTTAATATTCCATAGTCTCATTTCCCATTTCACACTGGGAGATTAGCCAGTAGGTTAGGAAGTGGGTTTTTAGCTGCTAGAACTCCTTAAGGAGGTGGAGAGGAAGGAAGGCACAGGCTTTGATAGCATGAAACATATGTGTGCATATGTGTGTGTGTCTGGCACATCTATGTGTTTGTGTAGGTGTGTGTGGGAAGTATATGTGCATACACACACATGTGTCAAGCAGAGGTCATTGTTGGGCATATTCTGCAGTCACTCTCCACATTCTCTCTTGAGACAGGCTCTGTGGCTGAGCCTGGAGCTCACCCACTCAGCTTCACTGGATGGGCAATGAGCTTGCAGGGATCCATGTGTCTCCTCCCCAGCCCTGGTGCTGAGCATGCAGATTCCCACCATAGCATCTGGCTTTCTCCTGGGTCTTGGGGGAGCTGCACTGAGTTTCTTATGGGAAGAGAGGGCTTACACCCAATGAGAATTCAAACAGTAACTGTGCCACCATCTACTTTTACATGCTGTCTCTAGACTGTTACACAACCATTTAGAAACTTGCCCCACAGTGAGATCAATACCATCCGAAGGACTATTGAAGCGTTTTGAGGTAAATTCTGATGTAGGTGCTCTTGACCTTGGTTGGGGAAATTGAAGCTGGCTTAGCTGAGTTCCCCCACTGAAGTGCTAGAGGTAGTGGTGGAGGAAAAGTTCAATGCAGTAGTTATCTTGTGTCCCTGGGTAAAGATTTATAAACAATCAATAGTCCTCTCATTTGTTGTTTCTCCAAAATTAGAGTACCATGCGATGTTGCTAGGACTCTCCAATATGCCATTTAAGCATGGAAATCTATCAAGTGACTGAAGCCCATGACAGAGCAGCCAATTAACAACCAGCTTCTGTTAAGACTTGTTCTTCACAACCTCGGAAGTGCATGCCCTAATCCTCACACTCT
>NW_024429267.1:53997161-54333770 GCF_017639785.1 Mesocricetus auratus | reverse complement strand
TAAGGGGACAGGGTTTATTTGATTCACAATTCCAGAGTACAGTCCATCACTGCAGGAAAGAAAAGCAAGAACTCGAAGCAGTGAGTTGCCCATCCAAGAGCAGAGAGAGAACACACGCATGCCTAGTACTCTGCCCCCTTCCTTCAGTCTCATAGAGTTCAGAAGTTAAACCCAGGCAAATGTTGCCTGCAGTCGGTTGGATCTTCTTGTGTCTTTTAACACAGTCAAGACAATTACCCACAGACATGCCCCAGGCCAGTTTGGTTTAGACAATTCCTTGTTGAGGCATCTAGACTGTGTCCAAGTTGACAGTGAAAACTGTACATCACACAGTCCTTTCAGAAAGTCTGTTATTTAGGTAATTTTGAACAATAGCTTACTTAGCTTGCCAGCCTGTATTGAAATTACATAGGCTACTATAGAGTTTTCCAAACATGTTCCCCAGACACAACAACTCAATGCTAATAAGGTGATTGGAACAGATTGCATGCATGTGGGACTTCTTTCTTACCCTTTAGGCTATTGCATCACAGAACACACTCCTCATTGAAAATTAGCTTCTTACTGCCTCTTCTAGTTCAGGCGTACCTCAGGGTTCCTTTGTGTAGTTCCTATGTCAGGGCTCTTAGGCAGTTGCAGTTAGAGAGAGGCTGGGGTTGGACTGTCTGAAGACTCAGTGAATATGGATATTTATACAAATGGCAGTTGATGGTGTTGTCTGAGCTGTCATCAATGACTACCAATAGCCCCTTGTGTGTATTTTTTAACCCTGTGATATATTTTGATAATTCTTTTTTAAAATTAAATTTATTTAAATTAAAAACAATCTTATTTTACATACCAATACCAGTTCCCTCTCCCTCCCGCCCTCCCATTCCTCCACCAGCCTCTATCCCATCCCCATTCACTACTCAGGGAGGGTGAGGCCTCCCATGGAGCATCATCAAAGTCTGTCATTTGGGGCAGGGCGCAGGTCCTCCCCCATGTATCTAGGCTGAGAGAATATCTCTCCTTGGGGAATGGGCTCCCAAAGCCCTTTTGTGCACTAGGAATAAACACTGGTTTCACTGCCAGAGGCCCCATAGACTGTCCGAGCTCCCCAACTTACACCCACATTCAGGGAACCTAGCTCAGTCCTATGCGGCTCTCCAGCTGTCAGAATGGGGTCTGTGAGCTCCCACTTGCTCAGGTCATTTGTTTCTGTGGGTTTCCCCAGCCTGGTCTTGACCCCTTTGCTCATCACTCTTCCCTCTCTGCAACTGGATTCCTGGAGTTCAGCTCAGTGCTTAGTTGTGGATCTCTGCTTCTGCTTCCATCAGTTACTGGATGAAGGCTCTAGGATGGCATTTAAGGTAGTCATCAATCTCATTATAGGGGAAGGGCATTTAGGGTAGCCTCTCCACTGTTGCTTAGATTCTTAGCTGGGGTCATCCTTGTGGATTCCTAGCAATTTCCCTAGTGCCAGGTTTCTAGTTAAGCCCATAATGGCTACCTCTATTAAGGTATCTCTTTCCTTGCGCTCCTTCTCTGTTCTTCATCCGACTCGACCATCCTGATCCCTCATGTTCTCATCTTCCCTCCCCTTCTCCCTTCCTCTTTCTCCTACTTCCCTCCCAATTTACTCAGAAGATCTTGTCCCTTACTCCTTTTCAAGAATCCATGTATATCTCTCATAGGGTCCTCCTTATTTCCTAGCTTTTCTGGGGTTGTGGATTGTAGGCTGGTACTCCTTTGCACTATGTCTAATATCCATTTATGAGTGAGTATGTACCATATTTTTCTATCTGTGTCTGGGTTACCTCACTCAGGATGGCTTCTTCTAGTTCCATCCATTTGCCTGCTAATTTCAAGATGTCATTGTTTTTTTTTATCACTGAGCAGAACTCCATTGTGTAAATGTACCACATTTTTTTATCCATTCTTACACTGAGGGGCATCTAGGTTGCTTCCAGGTTCTGGCTATTACAGATAATGCTGTTATGAACATAGTTGAACAGGGTGTCCTTGTGGTATATGCCTAAGACTGGAATTGCTATGTGTTTATTATTTATACCTACTTGGTTCTTTTAAGGATTTTGAAGGGAATATTCTCAAAGGGAGATTCTGTCAGTGAGCAAGCCCGGAGACTGTAGGGTGCTTCAAGGCTTCTAGTGACTCCTTGGTATACCCGGGTATCACTTTTGCTGTAGTTTTATGTGTATGTGTATTCTACTGTTTTGTATATATGTGTGTTTTAAGGTGTGTGTGTGTGTGTGTGTGTGTGTGTGTGTATGTGTATGTGTGTGTGTGTGTAAGAAGGCTCAGGATTGCCCTCAGCCTGAAATTGGTCTATCTCTTAATAGAGGACACATGGAATTTGTGGAGAAAATTAAATACAAGGCATCTTTGCTAATTGTACACCAGTTTCTCCAAATGTTATAGGGATAAGTCAAAGTGTGTGTGGAAAGATAGTAGGGAGAACTTTCCTGTCCTGGACAGGTATTCTCATCCAGATGACTGAGTGTGAGGTGCTAACAGAAATACACTTCTTTTCTTCAATTTTATCATTGTTTAATATTGTCTGTAGATACAAATATCTGGCAAAATATTCAGGATAGCAAGTCTCTGATACCATATAAGACAGGGTTATACACATGCACAAGTGCACACACACACACACACACGATTCTCCTCAAATTCACTTTAGTTAATTGTAGCTCTTGTACTTTGAGTTGTTCACCCCTGGCTCATCTACTTTTGTGTAGGAGGGTTGGACTGCTGGTGTCTGCAGGTTCACCTCTGGCTCACCTGCACAGCTCAGTACACTCATGGGAAGGATGGCTTCCCTTTCTGCTTCTTATTCCTAAGAAATTGCATAAGCAAATGCCAGTTCCATGAGTACTTTCTGCCCTTGGCACACAACTAGAACAAGATCCACTCTGTCATACTTTGATCTTCGTCTTCTGTGATGACTCAGCTTTTTTTGCACCTCCATTTTTTTCTACTAGCAATGTAATATAACAGTCTAATAAAAAAATCACAGTTTTTAGAACTTTCATATATCTATGGTTTGAAGTTTCACATCAAAATATCAAAACATTAGTGGAATTTTATGGCAGCTCCTTCTAAAACTCCTTAGTGGTACCAGATTTCTGGGTTTGAGTATGTGCACATGTTCTGTGTTGGTGGCAAGGTAAGCTGTGCCTTTCTCATTTGCTGTCAGAATAAACCACACTTAAAATTCAGAACAAGCCCTAGCTGTGGACTAAACACATGTTTAACTTAGGCAAGAGTAAAGGCACTTGTTATTTAAAATTTAATTTTCTTGTCTTCTTTACTTTTAGTGGTAGATTGTGGGGATGCAGGTGGGGCTTGTGGGGAACAGTGGTTGTGGAATATAGGGTAGTGTGGATGGTCAAGGCAAGTCAGAGTAAGAAAAAATGACATGTGAATAGGGCTGTAGGGAAAAACACAGTGATATTTCCACTCTTTCATGATCAGTACACTGATGGTGCAAAAAGAAGACTTGGAAGTTCTCATTGCTTCTCCTTCAGTTCATGGATTAAAGCATGTTGACCCCAGAGAGCCTATGTGATTTTTCTGGATTCACAGAGCTTTTTCATGGAAGAGCCGAGAGTTGAAGTCTTTGGATATCTATTAATCTTTCAAACCTAAGCTCCCTTACTACCTTTTTAGGGCCATGTTAGTTCTTAGTTCTTCCATCTATGGCCACATAAACCACCCTCCAGTCCAGCCAGACATTTCCTACATCTTAAATACCCACAATTCTTGTGCCTGCATCTTTATCTGTCAGCCTCATCTCCAAGTTGAATGGGGTGTGGGACTACGACATTCATGAGTGGAAAGGTCACTGGCATGGGTTTTATTTTGTTTTGTTTTGTAGGGTAGGGTTCTCCTTTGGCCCTCATCATGGTGAATTTCACAGAGGGCAATTTTATTGTTCCTGGGTAGATTCATCTCCACTGATTTGTAAGACTTTGGTAAGTGCTTTACTCCTGAACCTGTCACTCCTCGGTTGTCCCAGAGCAGAAGAGTTTGTCATTTTTGAGGGATACTTTGCTTTTTTGATGTTTATTCATTCCTTGAGAATTTCATACATTTGAAAATAGCCTTTCCTCTTCCACAACTCCTCCTGTGACCTTCCACACTTCTCTCTCCACCCAGTTTCATGTTCTTCATGTCAAAATAAAATCATTAGCAGCAACAGATCTATGTTGGCCATCCAATCTTTAGCATAGTGTAAAGCCTGTCCTGAACCTGAAACTTTTATTTGTGTGTATGTGTGTGTATGTGTGTGTGTGTGTGTGTGCGCACGCGTGTGTGTGTGTGCAGGAGGTAACATACTAGAAGAGGCTATAGGGTTACCTGGAGCTGTAGTTACAGAAGACTGTGAGCTTCTTGATGAGGGTGCTGGGAACAGAACTTTTGTGTTCTGTAAGAGTAGTAAGAGCTCTTAATCACCGAACCATCTCTTCATCTGCTTTAGTTTTGATTTTCCACCATTTGCTTGAGGCATGATTCATTGTTTTTCTGTGGTGTCCTACAGTGGATGCGTAGGTTCTCCATTATAGACTTGTATCTATTTCTGACACGTGTGGGTAGTACCAGCTTCATGTCTATTTCTCCATCACTTACTTTTTAGTCTGTTTGTATCCAAATATTTAAATCTTGTTCTTGTCGATAACATATTTGACTTTTAAAAATGTCTTACAATCTATTTTATATCATTTGCATTTAACAAAAATATTAATGTTCCCTCCTCCCATACTTTTTTTTTACCCTTCTTTGGTTTTAGTGGAGCATTTCATGACTGGATTTTACCTCCTGTCTTCTTGTAGAGTTATCACTTACCTTGTAAAGTTCTAACTATTCCAGACTGGACTTTACATTAAACTACAACACGGCTAGTTAGTTTATGTATTAGTTACTTTTCTCATTGCAGTGACAAAATGCCCCAGGAAAGCAACTCAGGGAAGGAAGGACTTATTTGGGTTCCCAGTTTAAGGGCAGAGTCCATCACTGCACTCCAGGGAGAGCATGGCAGCAGGATCTTGAGGCAGATGGTCACATTGCATCAGTAGCCAGGCAGTGGAGAGAGATGGTGCTCATTCTCAGCTCACATTCTCCTTATTATTCCCAGCCTGTGGATGGCACTATCTGCACCCCAGCCCGTGGATGGAGCTACCCACACTGCAGTCTGTGAATGGCGCCAACACACCCCAGCCTGTGGATGGCATCATACACGCCCCAGCCTGTGGGTGACACTACCCACACCTCACCCTTTGGAAAGGTGTTACCCACACCCCAGCCTAAAGATGGCACTATCTGCATGCCAGACTCGTGGATGGTGCTACACACACTCCACCCTGTGGAAAGGTGCTACCCACAACCCAGCCTATGGATGGCACTATCTGCACCCCAGCCTGTAGATGGCGCCACCCACATTTAGACTGTGTGTTCCCATCTTAGTGAACCCAGTGTAGAAGCTCTCCCAAAAGACATGCCCAGAGTTGTATCTCCTAGATGACTATAGGTCCTGGTAACTTGGAAATAAATATTAGCCATTAACACCTTATAACCAAGTGTTCCCAATCCCCAGCTTCTTTCTGATGACGTTGCTGCTGTCACTTTCATTTAACCTTATGCCATAACTCATGTTGTTTGGTGTTGTATCTATCACCCTAAGCAATGTTCTTTTAGATCTATAAGGGAAAATGAAAGATTTTTATTTTCTACCTTGTATTCCTTTTCTGTGATTCTTTTGATTTTCTAGCCTCTAGCTTTTTCTCTCCCTTGTAGCACTTCTTGCAGGACTCATCTGTTGGCAATGAATTTCTTCAATTTTGTTTACCTGAGAAAAATGTTTATTCTCTTTTACTTCGGGAAGGTAATGTCTCATATCCAGAATTCTAGTTTTGTGTACACTTATTAGGACTTCGGGTATTTAAACTTTTACTTCTTTTTATAATATTGTTTTGTTTTTAAAGCTATATTGTAATCTCCCCACCTTGCTCCATCTTAAATTTGTGGTCTTATTTTCTTCTAATCCTTGCTTTACACACACACACACACACACACACACACTCACTCACTGTTCCTAAATATGTAAAAACAGTCTGTTCAGTCTGTATAATGTTCTCTGTATGTGTATGATCTCAGGGCTGACTTCTTAGCATTGGGTAACTAGTTGGAGGGTACTCTTTCTTAGGGAAGTAACTAGTTGGAGGGCACTCTTTCTTAGGGAAGTAACTAGTTGGAGGGTACTCTTTCTTAGGGAAGTAACTAGTTGGAGGGTACTCTTTCTTAGGGAAGACCCTTTCTCCTGCTCTCATTTTTTCCTACTTTCCCATAGTTCTTTGTACATGGTTGAGACCTTGTGACCTCTTCCTCTCCCATGTTTGTATGTCTATTGGTATCATAATTCTTCAGGTCTTCTTTAGACATCCATGTTGGTCCAGGGCTAGTGAAGTTACTGATAATGGAGAGCCAGAAAATGGGACTTTATCAAGGCAGCAGAATTCCTAGCTACATTAGAACATATTTATCCCTTTACTCACGGGCTAAGTGTAGTTTTCACTCCTCATCAAAGAATCTTATCTTTGCAACAGAGAACAATACAGACTATTACAACAGATCAAAACTGCATAGAAGTAGGGCTGATGTGGTACCCAGTCCCAACCGATACATCTCCAGCACAGCTGCATCTGAAACTTAGGAAGCACTGAAGAACAGGGGGCAGGAGGATTGTAAGAGACAGGGCAGCAGAAGTGTGTGTGTGTGTGTGTGTGTGTGTGTGTGTGTGTGTGTGTGAGAGAGAGAGAGAGAGAGAGAGAGAGAGAAACAGAGACAGAGAGAGATAGAGAGAGACAGAGAGACAGAGACAGAGAGAGACAGAGAGACAGAGAGACGGGAGAGAGAGAGAGAGAGAGAGAGAGAGAGAGAGAGAGAGAGAGAGAGAGAGAGAGAGATTGTGTCTCTTAGAAGTTCAGAGAGGCTAAACTGTTACCTCTTTGGCTTATATAGATCCTGAGAAACTTTACAAAACTATTTGTTGCATTTATCAGTAGTTCTCTATAAATAGTCAGATAGTTTCCTGGTTTCTAATAAGGATATTTTTCAGAATTTTTCTAAAATTTTGCATTTTTTTGCCTGTCCCAGGTCTCTAGGACTGGGCTTTGATGCCTTGCTGCTGGAATGTTCTAAGCCATGTTTCAGACCCTCCTTCCATTCTCTGACTGCATTCCTTTCTATCTGGTGATGTAAATGAAATGTCTTACTTTAATTAAATCCCTAATATTTTCAGGATTGTTTCTCTATATAATGTGGTTGGGAAAGTTTCTCCCAAACTCTTTTCATACCCCCTCTTTCTGTCTTAACCCACATTCAACCTGTTGACAGGCATCCGAGTGGATCCCATTGCTGGCATCTCATTTGGGATATGGTGGATTCGATTCTTACCATCTTTTTGATTCTTAGGGTTTTCATATTTCCCCTTATATGATACTGCTGATGAATATTATCTGTTCTTTGTTGGGTCTACACTTACTATAGTTTTTAGGTCCACTTTCTAACAACATCTGAAAGCTGGGTCTAATCTGAGCCTGGTCCAGCATCTGCTTTCTTCGGATGGAGATTTTGTTTCTTTAGTATGGCTTGTCATTTTTCGTTGTTGAAAGCTGGAGACGTTGTATTTGGTAAACGGACACGAGGCAAACAGGGCTTTAGGGTGAGGATTTATGATAGTCTGGGTTGTAATTGGACTGTGTTTTTTATTGTTACAGCTGTGGGCACCAGTGGCCTCCCATTCTTCTAGTGTGATGGGTTTTTCCCCCTCCCTTTACTTTGGGCTTCTGGGAGTGCTCCTCCATAGAAGGGGTGCATATTCTGTGTTATGCTGACATACTGTAAGAACCTTCTTGGTGTTGTGGTAAGGTGAGCATGCTATAATCTACCCATCTCTCTTCATTCCCATTCTCCTTCCTTCATTTTGTCGTTCCCCTCTCCTTCCTCCTCTTCCTCCCCTCCCTCCCTGCTTCCCTTCCCCTCTCTCTCCCTCCTTCCCTCCCTCTATTCCTTTCTTCCTTCCACCCATCCCTCCCCCCCTCTGTTTATTTACTTATTTTGATAGAGTCTCACTCTGGAACCCTGGCTAGTCTGGAACATGTAATGTAGACCAGGATGTCTTTGGCGTCTCAGCAATTCCCCTGCCTCTACCCTCGAGGGCTGGTGTTACAGATGTGCACCACCACACAGCAAGGCATCTGTGGTCCACTTGTTTTCAGGCTTCTGGTCTGTCTCTGACAGCAGCACTTAGAAGTGTCCACGTGTGTTATAAGTTCCTTTGCCCCAGCTCCTACCACACTCTGCCCATAACATTAAGAATGCATGCGTTTATTTTTATTTATTTGCTGCACGGACTCATTGACTCTTTGTCATCTTGCTAATTCCCTCGCTCGAGTAAGAACGGAAGCTTGGTAGGAGCTGAAGAGGGAAGGCTTTCCATAGCTGAGAGGGTGCCTAGTCCTTTTCTCTGCAGAGATTCCCGCTGTGTCTGTCATAAAGGCTTGAGAGTGAGTGGCTCACACTCTTCCCATGCCAGAGTCATACAGAGATTTTCTTCCTCATCTTTACTGAATTGTCTGGTATGGTTATGGGTATCAAGTACATGGAAGTATAGGGACTCCTCCATCACTGGGTACCCAAGAACCCTTTTTGTTTGAAGTAATCTTCAGGCAGTCTCCTAATGTCTTTCCTATTGTTCAAGTCCTTCTATCATTTCTGGCCTGTGTGGTTTCAGCTGTGGGGAATGCATGCAGTCTTGGGTATGCCTCTCGCTAAGATGCACAACTCACTCACTCTTCCCAGTTTGCAGAGTCACAAGCTAAGTTCTCTAATAGAAGCAAGAAAATTCATTGATTTCTACTTTTCTCTAGATGTTTCCATTGAAAGGATGAGAGTTATAGCTTTCACATCCTTTGCATCTTAGTAACTGTATAAAAGTGTATGTGGGGCTGGAGAGATGGCTCAGCCGTTAAAGTGTGTGTGTGTGTGTGTGTGTGTATATACATGTGCATGTGTGATGTACTTAGACATACACCCACATCTCTAATAATTCCTATTGCCTTAGGCAAGTTTGAATTCTATTAATATGCGAGTTTTTGACTTTGTAATTTTTTTGGGATGTGATTTCACTGTGTTGCCCAGGCCATCCTTAAATTCTCAGCCTCAAATGATCCTTGTCAGTAATTTTGAGCACACTTTACTTATCCTATGTCTGGTGCCATTTCACCCAGAGGACATCATTTCCAGTTTTACACATTGTTCATTCTGTCAGGCATCAAATGAGGGAGCAGTGGGTCAGATCCTGTGCTGGAAAAGCAAAACCCCATAAGCAGTGCTCTTCCCTACCTTCATCCTGCCTCATCTCTGCCCACACATGGGGGCGCTGCTCACTGGGCTATAAAGTAGGAAAAGTCCAGACAGAAACAAAGTACTGTGGCCAGGGGCAAGCAGCACATCCCATTATGAGCAGTGCTACTTACAAGAGGGGATAGGAAGGCATCTTGGTCTTTGGGTCTCTCTCTCTCTCTCTCTCTCTTATGTGTGTACATGTGCATCTACATGCAAGTATGCATGTGTACATACATGTATATGTGTGTGTGCATGCATGTGTGTGTACATGCATATGTGCGTGTATGCATGTGTGTGTACATGCATATGTGCGTGTATGCATGTGTGTGTACATGCATACGTGCGTGTATGCATGTGTGTGTACATGCATATGTGCGTGTATGCATGTGTGTGTACATGCATATGTGCGTGTATGCATGTGTGTGTACATGCATATGTGCGTGTATGCATGAACATGCGAATGTGTATGTGTGTGTTTCTCCATGTGGAGCTTGGTGATTAGCCTTGAGTATCATTCCGCTTGGTTTTGGATACAGTGTCTCTCATTTGTCTGAAGCTTACCAAGGCTAGGCTGGGTGGCTAGCAAGCCCCTGGGGTCTGTCTGTCTCTGCATTCCCCATGCTGGGGTTCCAAGCTCACACTGCCTTGCTTGGCTTTCTTATGTGAGTTCTAGGGGATCACATCCAGGCACCAGTACTGGCATAGCAAGCACTTTCACAGCAGAGTTCCCCTCTAGCCCCCGAGATAGGCTAAATTCTATATACAATCTATGGCAGAAAAGGGGTATTTGCCATTTGCTTAGGAGAGAAGCTCAGGGAAGAGGGAGCACTGTGTGACATTTATTATCAACCTGGGGAAATCTGAGAAATGAAGTAAATAACAAAGACTCTTCTGAAAAATGCTGCTGAATGGTGGTTTAGCCAAAATCTGATACTTGGTATTTTATGGGAATTTTCTCTAACAAGAGTAGGTATTGAGTTTATTTCACAAGTGTCTCAAGAGTCCTTATCCTTCCAAGGCATTATTACTTCTCCAAAGCAAACGGTAGAAGAAAAAAATACTTCAGGCTATAAGATAAGGACACTGTGTGTGTACGTGTGTGTGTGTGTGTGTGTGTGTGCGCGCGTGCGCACGCATATGTGTTTGCATGCCTTGAAAGTGAGCTGCACTTGTATATTGTGTACATGGTGAGTTCACACCTTGAGCGTCTGTGTAAGTGTGCAGTAAAGGGTGGATACTTTAGTTTAGGGTGCTGTCGAATCATGGAGATTGATAAGATTGCATTGCATTTCTTTGTGGCTGTTGCGAAATCATTCCCTCTGCACAATTTGCTAATGAGAAATAAAGAGAGGGCAATTGAACGAAATTCACTTGATTTCAATGAGCAACTCCTGGGTGATTCTCCACAATATTTTAAACAAATATACCATTAAAACCTTGCATCACATCCCTTTTACCCAACTCCTTTCGTCGTCTTTCCAATTTAAGTTATAGAATTACCACAACCAAATCACCCACTTTAAAATTCTGGAAGGCATTTTGACTACAAAGTCAGAACAATCGCATCAATGACTTCAATGCTCACACGGTGGGGAAGAAAAGAGTCGGCTCTTTTCAATAAGGATGCAAGTCAGGGTATGTTTTAATTCTGTTCCTGCCACACAGAGACTGTTTAATTTTTCAAAAATCAGTAGCTGTGTCCTTACTGCTTAAGTAGGGGTTAAACTACTCATTAGATTTATATAAAACAGCAGAAATGATGATAAATTATGATAGTATATATGAAATGTAGAGTCCTCTGGACTTCAGGCCTACTTTGCATATTTAACAAGTGAGGAGTTTTCTTTCCTATACACCTATATGTCAAGTTTATATGCACATGCCAAAAGATCTGGTGATGGAACCTGGGGCTTCTGCATGCTAGGCAAGTGCTCTACCACTGAGCTATTACACATCTCCCAGCCCTAAAAGTTCCTTTTGAAAGCTTCCAGAAATTATTCCTGAATAGGCAAATGGTTTACACAGCATTAGCTTATATGAATACCACTCTTTGATTACACATGGTGAATGTCATACTAGTCAGCACATGTAAGTTAGAGATAAAGATAAGTTAATGGGTGTATGGGCAGGTCCTGGGAGAGGTGAGGAGAGGCTCAGAATCTCCTACAAAGGACTCAGAGCCCTAAACAGTAGCTATTTAACCAACCTTGAACTGGATGTAGAAAGATGCTGTCTCAGAATGAGATGTCAGTCATTTGGGGTCATACTACTTCCGAGGCCACTCATAGTCATTAGAAGACACCTCTATTTCCTTTTGGGTTGGTACAAAGGGAGCAATGCAGTCATGAGTGATAGAACACAATGCTCTTGCATGTTAGGCTAACAACTTTAAGTATGTAAACACGATCTTGTGACATGAGCATTTTAGATTTGTGAACAATGTTGTTTTCTAAGCATATCTTTTCCTTCTAGACTGTCAAGGAGACAGTAACCTAATACTTTTGTTTTAACTAAGATAAACCCCCAATTAATGTAACACTTTTCCATGCGCTATTCAGTGGCTTTCCCTTTATTCACAGACCTCTGTAGCTATCAATCCTGTTCACTTCCTTTTCATTTAGTCTCCATTTTTACCCCTAATCATCCACCCCCTACTTCTCCTAGTGGCAAAATATACACCAGTCTGCACACTGTCCTTGACATTTTATCTATTCTGAAATCTCCACAGTCAGAATCATACAGTATGTGGCCTATCCTGGCTGCTTTCTGTCACTGAATGCAATTGCGAGGTCCCATTGTGGAATGAATCACTATGCCATTTGTCCCACGGTTGCATAGCTGTAGTTTGTTGACAGATGTGTAGGTTGTTTCTGTCTGGGATACTGTGAACAGCACGTCTATATATATTTGTATGTGATTTTGCCTGTAGATGACTTTAAAATTCATAGATCTGACTTTTATGTTTTAGTGTGATAACTAATGCAGTGTCCATTGTCAACTTAACAGGACCTAGACTCACTGAGAAGACATGCCTGTAGCCATGCCTGTCAGGGACTATCTTGATTGGGTTATTGACATGGAAGGACCTCACATGGAAGGACTCTCACTTGGTGTAGGGGGACACCATTCCCTAGGCCTGGGTCCTGGGCCACATATGAAGGAAAGAGCGAGCTGACTATGAGCTTCCTGCATGCACCGGGTGCCTCGTGCTCCTGCTGCCACGGCTTTCCTGCCAGGATGGAACTGTATCCCCTAGAATTGTAAGCTGCAATAAACCCTTCCTCCTCTGAGTCACTTCTATCAGGTCCATTGTCACACTTCAGGAGGAGTAACTAAAATATTTTAAGTTTTTAGAATATTTGGAGGGATGTTCAGATCCCCTGTAACCAACTCTTTTCCCCAGCCATTGTCCAGTTTTGTCTATAGCAATGGTTCTCAACCTTCCTAAGGGTGCAGCCCTTTAATGCAGTTCCTCATGTTGGAGTGACCCCCCAACCATAAAATTATTTTCATTGCTACTTTGTACTTGTAACTTTTCTACTGTTTTAAATCTTAATTAAATATTTTTGAGATAGAGATTTGACAGAGGGGCTGTGACCCACAGATTGAGAACTGTTGTTCTATGGTATTGCAGAGTTTGGTACTTTACTTGAAATCCAGGAGTAATTTTGGTATAGTGCTTCCTCAGTGGGACCCTCAGTATAGCTACAGTTCTGCTGCATTTTTTATGGGCTTCTACCTGATGACGAACAGTCTAAATCAGCCTTCATTATGTCATCAGTGACCTCCTGCCACAGCATTTTTCTTGACCAGCTCATTTGCTGGTGCAAAAGTTTACTTTTACTACTGTTCTAGCAGCTGGGATATTGAATGATACTTCTTATTTCATTTAACAGCTGTCCCTGGTTTAAAGCAGTTTGCTCTTTGTGAGGTCTGAAAAAAACCAGACTCTGTGATTGTCTGTTGGCAGGAATGACTCCATAGGCTAGATGATGGGCATCTAGAATTGGGCTTTGGAACAATTTCTTCTTACTCTGGCCTTTTTCCATGACAGTTAGGCTACCCATTTTCATTGTGATCTTACTGCAGAGTTCTGAGGTCTAAATTCCTGTTAGATCTTCATTCTTCTTGTTCGGCTGTTACTTCCCATCATTGTTAGCCTTAAAAACAAAGTTCAGAATTCTTCAATAGGCAATTAATTTCTCTCCCAGCATTCTGCATCTCTTAGATCCATGGCATCCTTGTTCCTCACATGACTTCATTTCCCATTTCTACAGCAGGAGACATGTTCTTTGTGAGCAAAGGCGTGTTTGATAAGGATGTTGTCCTAGTTCACTCTCCCCTTGAGTTAGTTTAGGACTAGAATGCCTGTGCTTGCAGGAGAGAACACTAAAGAGTTTGGGGGAAACAGGGCCACAGTGCCAGAGTAACCTCAAGTAACAGCATGGTTTAGACCATATCTGGATCCCAGATTAACTCTGAAGAGGAGCTCAGGGTAAGTCATGTCTCATTCTGTCTACTACCATAGGATACAGTGTGCCCTACCCCTCCCCCAATTGTGTACTGGAGTCCTAATCCTTAGTACCTCTTACCTGAATGTATTTGTAGACAAGCACTTTAAAGAGAAAAATTACAGCCAGGTCATGTGGGTGGGACCAATCCAATATGATCAGTTTCCTTATAAGAAGAAATGAAGACACAGACACACCAAAACGGGTGACCATGTGAAAACATGGGAAAGAGAAGAGCGTTTATAAGCCAGGGGTGGAAAGTTTGGGAGAAATCAATCCTGTGCTAACTAGACTTCTGCCCTTTAGATTGTGGAAAACAAACTTAACCAAACCCTTTGTAGTATTTTGTCTTTTGAATGAATTCGGTGGTTTCCATACTGTGGTTGGTGGGGACGTCAGTTACCAAGCACTTCCAGCTTTCTGTGCCTGTGTCTAAAACAGTCTTAGCAGGCAGAAGGTGGAATTGCAGAAGCTGCTTTTAAAATCGGAAGCACACAGAAGTTAGAGAGGCAATCCCAGCCCTTGAGCCAAGAATCTAAGTGACTAGGACCAAGCATGGTTAGGGTTTGCCCTAGAGTTTTTGGTTGCATACAAGAAAAATCATTCCTTAGAGATCAAAGTAGAAAATAAGCTTATTAAATCATATTAATCTCTTCATCATTTATAAGAGGCTTGAAAAATATTTTCCAGGATTATATAAGAATAAACAATGCCTGGAGTGATGATTGATTTTTATTGACAGCTTGATTGGATAAAAGAAAAGAAGCCTACAGAATCAGAGAGGCACACCCTCAGGTCTATTTGTAAGGGCATTTGCAAAGACGGTTAGCTGTGGGTGGAGATCCACCATGGATGGTATCATCTCAAGGGCTGGGGATGCAGACTGAGTAAAACTGGGGAGGAGAGTTTTCAGCTGAAATCCAAAATTATCTCTATTTCTGGTCTGAGTGTGAGGAAGCAAGCACAAGGAGCCAGTGCCATTGCTCCCTTCTCTGTGATGGACTGTGTTTCCTCAAACTATGAGCCAGTTAAAAATCTCTTCATAGTTAGGTTGCTTCTTATGAGGTCTTAGGTCATGCCAATATAGTCAGTCTTTACTTAGATAACCCAACAGAATTTGCTCTTTGGAGATACCATGGTGGATACCATTGAAAGACTTTAAGCTATAGGGCCGGTGTTCTGAAAGTAATATATATGGAAGGGATGTGAGATTAAACCTTATTTGTCTATCTTCAGTTCAATACTTGATTGTGTTATATCTGGTAGCCATGCTATTTGATTTGATGGTCTTGAGGAGAGTCAAGATTTAAATAGAAAGAGGCCCTCTATGTGACCCAGGATGGGAATGTGGGGGACCATCTGATAAAAAAGAACACTTGAAGCTTCCAGATTTACAATATGCTGACTCTCTACTGGAGGTGGTCTTTTACACCAGGCATGCTATTTTGATGGGTTCAAAGGAAAGCTACAATGCAGATGACTGTCGGCTTTCAGTGCTTGACTGCAAGCATTGGTCAAATGCCAATACATTGTAGAGGAAGGAAGTTTGCTCACCATTGCTTCTCTGAACTACTCCACTTTCCAGAAGAGGCCATGCTCACTTACACATGCTTCGCTGGACATACCTATTAGTTTTGTTGGATATTATTTCAGGCACTCTGCCATTTCCCTCTGGGTAAAAGTCTAGTTCTCCACTCTGTGCTCTGCAACTCTCCAAATGTGATTTTCTTTCTACTACTTTCAAGTGGGCAGATGTTCTTCATGTGTGGCCTTCTGGTGGTAGTGCATTTTTTTTGGCATCTTGTTCCTACAAATGTTCCTCGCTCCTTTCTCTTTTACACATGTGAGATACAGAGAGTAAGAGTATTTGTTGTTTTCACGAGAGTTAGATGATGCCATTGAGTGCATGATACCTGCCAGTTTCAGGATACCACAGTCACTCCAAATGTACCTCTTTTTAATATTCTTTAAGTCCTCCCTATATTGATCCTTCCCCATCATGTAATCCGAAGCTGTTTGTCATAACAGGCAACAGGGAGATTTTCAGGAGAAGAAAAGTAAATATTGATCTGATCAAACATCAAACTGTAACTTAAAGAAAATTTATCCTTAAAAATCTATTTGTATATTTATTTATTTGCTCTGTGAGACAGGGTGTTACTCTGTAGGGCAAGTTGACCTGGAACTTACTATGTAGGCAGGCTGGCCTTGAACTCAGGAAATCCTCCTGTCTCAGCATTCTACAAATACAAGGAAATGATCTTGATGGAGCTACATGAGTGGTGCTAGCTAGCTATGGTAGTGATTAAGCCTGGAGAAGAAGGGAAGAAATACCAACCAACCAAAGATACTTGATTCTGTATTGTTGGGTATGTGTGGTATTTTGAATGTAAGTATCCCCATAATCTCATAGGGGGTGGCAGTATTAGGAGGTGTGGCTGTGTTGGAGTCCGTATGACCTTGCTGGAGGAAGTGTATCACTGTGGGGTCAGGCTTTGAGGTTTAATATGCTCAAGCTACTCCTTGTGTCACAGTTGATTTTCTATTGCCTTCTGATAAAGATGTAGATTATAACCATCTCTGCCTGCATACCACCATGCTTCCCACCATGATGATGATGTACTGAACCTTTGAAACTGTAAACAAGCCACCCCAATTAATATTTTACTTTTTTGTTTTGGTTTTACGAGACAGGGTTTCTCTGTATTGTTTCGGAGGCTGTTGGTCCAGCCTGGCCAATATTTTCCTTCTAAGAATTGCCATATTCATGGGTTTTTTTCACAGCAAAAGAAACCTTGACTAAGACAAGTTGGTATCAGGGACAGAGGTATGGTTGTGATATGGCTGACCATGTTTTTTGGGTTGGGAAAATAGTGGGATGCTTTGAGCACTTCTTAATGGGGCCATACTAGTAGGAACATGGAAGACAGTGGTGTCGAACATGATTTGATGTACTCTGAGGATCAAGCAGTTTAAGAGGAGAAGAATCAAAGAAGCAAATTCACCCAGGAGGAGTAGACGCCAGGAAATAATCAAATTGAGGGCTAAAATCAATAAAGCAGAAACTAGGAAAACAAAACAAAAAAATCAACCTAATGAAGAACTGGTTCTTTGAGAATATCAACAAGATAGACAAACCTTTATCCAAACTTACCAAACAACAGAGTGTGAACATGCAAATTAACAAAGTCAGAAATAAAAAGGGTGACATAACGACAGACACTGAGGAAATCCAGAGAATCATCAGGTCATACTTTGAAAACCTGTACTCCACAAAGTTTGAAAAGCTAAAGGAAATGAACAATTTTCTGGATAGATATCACTTGGCAAAATTAAATCAAGAACAGATAAGCAATTTAAATAGACCTAAGGAAATAGAAGCCTTCATCAAAAGTCTTCCAACCAAAAAAAGCCCAGGGCTAGATGGCCTCAGTGCAGAATTCTAAGGGAAATTGAAATAAGAGTTAATACCAATCCTTCTCAAAGTATTCCATGCAATAGAAACAGAAGGGTCTTTGCCAAACTCTTTCTACGAGGCTTCAATAACCTTGACACCCAAGCCACACAAAGACACAACTAAGAAAGAGAACTTCAGACCAATATCCCTCATGAACATTGATGCAAAAATACTCAATAAAATACTGGCAAATCAGATCCAAGAACATATCAGAAAACTCATCCACGATGATCAAGTAGACTTCATCCCAGGCATGCAGGGTTGGTTCAACATACAAAAATCCATCAATGTAATCCACCATATAAACAAGCTGAGAGAAAAAAATCACATGATCATCTCACTGGATGCTGAAAAAGCCTTTGACAAAATCCAACACCCCTTCATGATAAAGGTATTTGGAGATATCTGGGATAACAGGAACTTACCTTAACATAATGAAAGCTATATACAGCAAACCAACAGCCAACATCAAACTAAATGGACAGAAAGTCAACGCGATTCCTCTAAGATCAGGAACAAGACAAGGCTGCCCACTCTCTCCATACCTCTTCAATATTGTACTTGAAGTTCTATCTAGAGCAATAAGGCAACAAAAGGAGATCAAGGGGATATGAATTGGAAAGGAAGAGGTCAAGCTTTCCCTATTTGCAGATGATATGATGGTTTACATAAGTGACCCAAAAAGCTCCACCAGGGAACTCCTGCAGCTGATAAATACTTTCAGCAAAGTGGCAAGATAAAAAATCAACTCAAGAAAATCATTAGCCCTACTATATACAGACGATAAAAGGGCTGAAAAAGAAATCAGAAATATTGCCCTTTACAGTTGCCACAAACAACATAAAATACCTTGGGGTAACGCTAACCAAATAAGTGAAAGAACTGCATCACAAGAAATTTGAGTCTTTAAAGAAAGAAATTAAAGAAGACACCAGAAGATGGAAAGATCTCCCATGCTCTTGAATAGGTAGGATCAACATAGTAAAAATGGCAATCTTTCTGAAACCAATATACCGATTTAATGCAATCCCAGCACAATTCTTCACAGACCTTGAAAGAACAATAATCAACTTTATATGGAAAAACAAAAGACCCAGGATAGCCAAAACAACCCTGTTCAACAAGGCAACATCTGGAGGCATCACCATCCCTGACTTTAAGCTCTATTACAGAGCTATAATCCTAAAAACAGCTTGGTATTGGCACAAAAATAGATAGATAGACCAATGGAATTGAATTGAACACCCCAATACACATGAACACCTGATATTTGACAAAGAAGCTAAGATTATACAATGGAAAAAAGATAGCATCTTCAACAAATGGTGCTGGCATAACTGGATATTGGCATGTAGAAGACTGCAGATAGGTCCATGTCTATCACCATGCACAAAACTTAAGTCCAAATGGAT
The DNA here is from genome assembly GCF_017639785.1 of Mesocricetus auratus. Lineage (NCBI taxonomy): Eukaryota > Metazoa > Chordata > Mammalia > Rodentia > Cricetidae > Mesocricetus > Mesocricetus auratus. The sequence goes on along the minus strand of NW_024429267.1, from coordinate 54,314,979 downwards.
CAAAGACATCAACACAAATCCAGCCACACTGAACCTGTTAAAGAGAAAGTGGAAGGCACCCTTGAATGAAGTGGTACAAGAGACTGCTTCCTAAACATAACTCCAGTAGCAGACGCTAAGATCAACAATTAATAATTGGGACCTCCTGAAACTGAGAAACTTCTGTAAGGCAAAGGACACTGTCAGCAAGACAAAAAGGTACCCCACAGATTGGGAAAAGTTATTCACTAACCCCACATCTGACAGAGGGCTGATCTCCAAAATTTACAAAGAACTCAAGAAACAAGTCTTCAAAAAAAACCAAAGGATCCAATCAAAAAGTGGGGTACAGAACTAAGTAGAGAATTCTCAGTAGAGGAGTCTATAATGACTGAGATATACTTATGAAAGTGCTCAACATCCCCAGCCATCTGGGAAATGCAAATCAAAACAACTCTGAGATACCATCTTACTCCTGTCAGAATGGCTAAAATAAAACACTCCAACGACAGTTTATGCTGGAGAGGATGTGGAGAAAGGGGAATACTCCTCCACTGCTGGTGGGAGTGCTGACTTATACGTCCACTTTGGAAATCAGTATGGAGATTCCTCAGGAAAATGGCAATCAGTCTACCACAAGATCCGGCAATTCCACTCAGACATATAAGCAAAAGATGCATAGTCATACAACAAGGATGTCTGTTCCACTATGTTCATAGCCGCATTATTTGTAGTAGCCAGAACCTGGAAGCAACCTAGATGCCCCTCAACTGAAGAGTGGACAGAAAAATTGTCTTCCATTTACACAATGGAGTACCATTCAGTGGGAAAAAAATGGAATCTTGAAATTTGCAGGGAAATGGATGGTACCAGAAGAAACCACCCTGAGTGAGGTAACCCAGTCACAAAAAGAGAAAAGTGGTATGTACTCACTCATTTATGCATTTTAAACATGAATCCGGGGAGTGCCAGCATACAATCCCACTGCCAGAGAGTCTGGGGAAAAGAACCTTCATCCAGCGACTAATGAAAGCAGAGGCAGATACCCACAGACAAATGCTGAACTGAACTCCTGGGATCCAGTGTCAGAAAGGGAGAACTGATGGGCAAAGGAGTTAAGACTGGCCTGGTTTAACCAACAGAAACAGTTGACTTGAACAAGAGGGCGCTCTTGGACCCCAGATTGATGGTTATGTGGAAAGAATGGGACTGACCCAGACCCCCTGAATGTGGGTGTCAGTGTGGAGGCCTAGGTAATCTATGGGACCCTGGGTAGTATTTATCCCTGGCGTACAAATAGACTTTGAGTGCCCATGCCACAATGTGGGATGCTCTCTCAGCCAGGACTCTGATAAGGGTGGAGATTGGGTGGGGGACTGGGGAAACCTAGTGGGCAGGGCGAAGGAGGAGGGGGGAGGGAAAGGGAGCTGGGATTGACATGTGAAACAAGCTTGTTTCTAGCTTAAAAAATTCTTTTTGAAAAAAAAAAGAGGAGAAGAATCTTAGTTTGTGGTCTAGAGCCTGGTTTTGTGATGTTTTGATGAAGAAAGTGGCTGCTTTTTCCCCTGTCTGAAAAGTCTGCATGAGATAAAACAACTGGGATTAATTCCGTTGGCAGAGGAAATTTCAATACAACCTAGTTGTGTGGCTGTTAGTGTGAATTCTGATGAAGATTTACAATGAAAAGGAGCAAGCTGGACAAGGAAAAAATATTTGAGGAGAAAAGAGCACCAGAAAGTGGGATGGAGCTAAGTTTCTGTGTTCAAGGAGATAAGAAGATTAACAAGTAGAATAGAGTGATGATCTCAGAGCAAGATCCCACCCAGCTAAGACTACAATTTGTGAAAAGGAATTAAGGAAAAGTTTAGGGTTTGGCATGGTAGTGCATATACCTTTAACCCCAGCACTGGTAAATGCAGAGGCTGGCAGATCACTGAGTTCAAGGCCACCCTTGTCTACATATCCAGTTTCAGGACAGCCAAGCTTAGGCAGTGAAGTTAACAGTCAAAAACAGAAACCTGATAAAAATGCAATTGAATGAGGGGGCCATGTTCCAGCCCCAGTAAGTAGCAGAACTTGGCAGGTTTGGCCACATGGTTCTGGCTTTACAGTTATGATAGAAGAAACAGGTTATGGAATTTACCTCTGAGACTAAGGAAAGCTGTTGAGGCCAGATATGTGTCAGGGTTGTCCCTGGATGGAGGTCTAGTAAAGAGGGCATTGCATGACACTGTGAAGTTGAAGCCCAAATTGTTTTGGAGAATCCAAGACCTTAAAGATGCCAGAGTGTGGAATACTTGCCAAAGAGAACTGATAACAGTGAGTGGAACAAGCTCAGTAGAAAGAAGAGTGTTGCTGTCAACAAGGCTGAACAGAATTGGAGAGCTGAAGAGTGTTTTGATATCAGACTTGCAGAGTTTGGAGTTTGCCCAGTTGGTTTTCAGTCTTGGTTTGTTCTGATATTTCCTCAGTATGTTCCCTTCCTTGTGTTTTGGAATGGTAATGTATACCCAGTGCCACTGTCTATTGGAAGCATGCGATCTTCTTTTTGATTCTGATTTTTACAGGTGATTACAGTTAAGAGATTGTATGAATCTAACCCTTACTAAGACAGTATGTATGGCTTCTAGTTATAACTGTGTTTATAATACAAGTGTTTATATACTAAGTAGATGTCAAAATGGATCAAATTAATGATCCTACTTAGTAGAAGGAATTAGGCATCAAAGACATTGGCCTATAACTTCTAGTGTATTGAATGGAGAAGAAGGATGTCCAGGCCATTTTTATGTAAGCTTGACACAAGGTTAAGCTATCTGAAAGGAGGGAATATAGGTTGATAAATTGTCAGGATGTAGGCAGGCAAGCCTGTAGGGCATTTTCTTATTTAGTGATTGATTGGGGCGGGCTCAGTCTATTGTGAGTAGGGCCATCTCTGGGCGGCTAATCCTGGGCTCTATAAGAAAGAAGGCTGAGCAAGCCTCGAGGAGCAAGCCAGTAAACAACACCCCTCCAAGGCCTGTGCATCAGTTCTGCCTCCAGGTTCCTGCCCTGTTTGAATTCCTGCCCTGACTTATTTTGAAGATGAACAGTTATATGTAAGCATAAACAAAACAAACCCTTTCCTCCTCAACTTGCTTTTGGTTTTGATGCTTTAACACAGACTAAAGGCAAACTGTCACGTATAGTTGTCTTTAGAGGTGGAGTGCTGGTGTTTCTGAGAGACATGAATTAATTCCCAGGATAGATGAAAAAGGGGGAAGATGGAAATGAGACACCGTAGAGAGAGAACAAAACAAGTCACCAAACTGTCTCTTTAGTGTTTTAATTTCATGCCAAGACCTTCACATTCGGGTGCCAAGGTATGTCAGAGATGCTTGGAGTTCTAGAAAAACCCCAAGAATGGTTATATTCTGAAAGCTGTGTTCCATGTAAAGCTAGTCTATGCTGTGGTAACACTTTCTGAAAGATACTTGGCTTAATTTAGTCAACAATTATTTTTCATGCAGTTATGATACACTGTCAATCAGGCAATAGTCTCCAATAGTTCTTTCTAAGTGATTCCCAACATGACTACATTGTGACTGTGCCGTGTGCAACAAAGGTTCCTGGTACAACCTCTAGAAAATAAGTCTTGTGGTAAAAGATTTTTAAATTATTTAAGCTATTCTTTAAAATAATTACCATTGTGTTACCATGTAATTATCGAAAATTTCCATGTGATGGACTAATGCTCAGTGAGACAGGCCCTGCCCCACTTGACCAATGGCTCTTGGTGTTCTCCTGCGCTCTGAAAGAGGCCTTGTTGTCCTCCCAACTTCAGTTTTCTGTTCTGAGGGGGAAATGACAGTGTGTTGGCATTCAGTCCTTGTAGGATTAAGAACTGTGCTAATGGTACAAGGAATGCATTAGCCTCAGTTATTCTTGAAGGAATGTGCTAGCAATAGATGTTCTTAATACAGTTATGTAGTTCCTGACAATAAAGCTCTCAGTGTGAATGCCGACAAGAAAGCAGAGGAGCAGGAATAATCCCAAGCTGTCCCAGTAGAGTTCTCATGCCAGCGTTTGACACATCTTAGCCTCTGCATTTCCATTACTGTTTGCATCACCATTGAACTCCCTGGGATGAAGTTGTGTGCTCTGTGAGTGATGTGAGGGCATTGACACAGTCTCTCTGACACCCATGCTCCTGCAATTAAGTGATGGCATCAGCTCTGTCCACTTTTATTGCACATCAGATATTTGACATAAACTCTGTAACTGAAAGAATTCTTTTTAATTGAAAATAACTGTTGAGGGTCAAAATATCACATGTCTCACCTGAATAGGAATTTTGTGGATTCAGTTTAGCATTTGTTATCTCCTCCAGCTACCGAATATATATATATATGTATGTATATATGTGTATATATATACATACATATATATTCTCCCTTTTATTAATATACATATATACATATATATATTCTCCCTTTTATTAATATACATATTTGTTTTCTGGAGTTATTTTCTTACATCTTAAGGAATATGCAAATCCTGATTATCATCCTATGTTTCCTGACAGTATTGTTAGAGTCTATTTAATTTTTAAGATGGTATTTGCATAAGAACAAATCAAAGGCTGTTATTCTGTAAAATGGGAAAGTGAAATGTGACTCGAAGTTTAACCTAGTTAGTGAATATCATGTTTAGAATATGAGCTTTCTGCCTCTGTTTTTAGCTATTCTGTGAGAAGGATGTGCTGGAATCTAGTACACCCCCCCATTTTATCTCCTTGGGATGCCTTGAGTAAGTCATCTTTGTCTCTGATCAGTGATTTTATTATCTGAAATGGGTTGAGTAGCAGCATTCACACAGTACATCAGTTGTGAAGATCAAACGAGAACATGCTTGACAAGTCGGTCACACTGTATATCCCATATATTGTCAACAGATGTTAGCCATCATTATAATAACCATGATGGATGCTGCCATTTCCTCAACTATCAATTAATTGTACCATAATTGTTTAGTTAATCATATGTTACACCCCCTGCTCCTTAACTCCATTTCAATGGACAATGAGTTAAATTTGCAGTTTAGAACCAAATTTATCTCATGTCATGCTAGGGAGGCGGCTCAATATTCACAGTGCTTGCCTGGTAGGCACAAGGACTCAAGCTGGATGCTAAAAACCACATTAAAAATGTCAGGCATGGTGGCACATGCTTGTCATCCCCGCAATCAGGAGGCAGAGACTGGCAGAACCTGGCTATTCAACATAGCCAATCACATAGCCTACTTAACAAGTGCCAGGCCATTGAGAGACAGAGAGAAAGACATATACAGAGATAGACACAGACACAGAGTGTTAAGAGGGGAAGAAAGAGGAGGAGAGAGAAGAATGACACCTGAAGACAGATCATTCAATGTTGTCCTCTATCAATGTTGCATACATGTATGGACACATATGTACCTGATAGTCCATCTTACACATGTACATATGAATGTGTGTGCACACATGCACACACACACACACACACACACACACACACACACAGGAGGTGAATAATTAGCCTAAATCTTTAAAAGTAGCAAAGCGATTCTATCCATAGTATTAAAGTATCACCATGGTTTCATGAGTCTAATATTAATTTATAATGATACTTTGGTTTAATTATTTATTTTATAAATGATCCACTACATACTATGGTATGTACTATGCACTTGATTAAGTGCTGAACTAAACATCACATTTATGCAATGAAATTATAAACCCTGCTTAGGAAGAAGCACCTTGTTTCTGAGGCTATTTTTCTAGGGTGCACAAGCACATCAGTTGAATATTCATTATGTAAATTTAGAAGCTCAGCACTTTCATAACCACAGCTCATCTGTCTAAGAAGCCCAGCAAGCCGACCTCCACAGCAGCCCACTCCAGGAGAGACCTCATAACAAACAAACAAACAAACAATCACAAATGGAGAGATGATTGAGCTTGAGCAAGCAGGTAAGGAACCTGCCTCTAAAAGCCAATTATTTCTCCAGAACATTGAACATATTTGTGGCTGATGCATGGAACGACACCTGGAAATTCCTAAGAAGGAAACAACACTCTCTTAGAAATCGGAAGCTCTGGGATGGAGAGATGGCTCACCGTTAAAGGCTAGGCTCACAACCAAAAGTATAGGAAACCGGAAGCTCCGAAGACTAAAGCAACCCAGGGACAGTCAAGAGTGACAGGTGGTCAACTCTAATTGAATGTTTCGTCTTTGAGAAGAAACATGAGTGGTAGCTAGGAAGAATGTGTTTTTTTGTTTTCTCCTAGATCAAAATTATAAAAGGTTCTTATGTCTCCAGTTGGCAGATTGGACAGAAATTAAGTAAGTCATAATCAACACTGTCTCAGGAGGAGGCTGTCTGGCTTTTCCTCTTCCTGACCTGTTCCTGAGGCCACTGCAGAGTTTAGATTTTTTAGGGAGTAACTTCTCATGCTGTGTAATAATTTTTTATTCTTATATTCAAGCAAGTTTGTTACTGTTTATGAGCCTCATACATTAATGTAGTGGATTTAGTTGTTTTCATATTAGGTTCCCGCCTCTTTCCTGACACCCTTATATGTTAATGTTTTCTTGTGTGTGACCCACTGTGTGTTTTTTTTAAATAGTTTCTTGTGAATGGGAATTTATTCACTGGAGCTAGGTGATTTACCAGTACCCCCAACAGTGAAGAAATGACACTTGCTTACAACAATGTCACCCACAGATAGTCTCTCTGGGAGGTAAAGTCTCATGGATGCTTGCTTGTCCATGATGAAATGTTGATGGCACCAACCTTGTGTAGGTCTCACACAGACAGCCACTGCTGCGGTGAGTTCCTGACAGTGCATCTCCCCATCCTCTGGCTCTTACATCTTCCTATCTCATCTCCCTCTTAACATGATCCTTGAGTCTGGGAGGAGGTTCTGTTGCCAACTCATTTAGGGCCCAGGACTTGTTCTTACCACTTTGGCCAGCCTGCAGCCTCTGAGTTAACTGATGCCCACTTTGGTAAGGAGCTCTCTGGTGGAGGCTGGGCATAGCCCTCACTTATGGTTATAAACCTGTTATTTGGGGGATAGTTTGACAACATGACCACAGTAGCCTGTGACCCCACAGCCAAGGGCTTATGAACAGTTTCATCTAAGTAGGCATGGGCTTCCTCCTGGGAAGGGGCCTCAAATCCAACTGGAAAGTGATTGACTCTGATGTATCAGTCATAGTACTGTAGAAAGGAGGATACATCGTGCCTAGAAGGTCGCTGCTGTACCTCACGGGATCCACAGCTAGTTAAGAAGGTTGATGGCTTTTGTCTCCTGGCATGAAAGAAAGCCAGCAAGAAAGACACTTCCTGACCTGCTGCAGCTTTATTTCTTCATATTCTCAGATCAGAGTGTGCGGGGTTTTGAGCAGTGGAGTCTTACCATTAAGATCTGGTAAAGCAACCAAGAGCATTAGCCATAGCGCATGCATTGCTGTGAGGGTCTGGGGCCTCCCTGACCAGTGACTCACAGTAGACACCTCACACCAGTCAGGGGAGTTGCATTAACCTTTAGCCTCCGGGAGGAGCCCCATCCATTCAGAGAGAGGGCTTTCTTTCAGATTCCTATGTTTATATTATATTTGTTTATAAAGTAGAAGATTTCCACATGACCTTCTCGTTTAGGTTTGCTTACCCTTCCCCCTCCTTATTCCTATGCTCCCAATCTCCCCCACTTAGACTTTCCCATCTCTAGGATCCCCTCCCATGATCGCATGTCCCGTATGTTCTGCTCTTCCTCTCCTTAGGCCGTCTTCCTCCTCTCTCTCCTATTGGTCCCTTTACATTTCTTTTTCTGGCTTTCGCTGGCACTCACAGTTCAAAACAAAACTCTAAAAATGTATAAGTATGATCCGTATTATCAGAGAAAAAGCATAGGAGCTGGATTCCTGGGACTGGATTACTTTTTAATATTTTACAGATCCATCAATTTTCCTTCAGACTTCTTGATCTTGTTCTTCTATACTGGTGAAAATATTTCCCCTGCACATATGCATCCCATTTTCATTATGTTTTCATCAGTTGGTGGACTCCTAAGCTGGTTCCGACTCCTCCCTGTTGTGAAAAGAACCAAAATAAAAATGGACATTCTCTGCTGTATGATGTGGAGTCTTTAGGGTTTGTGTCCAGGAGAGGTATAATTGGGTCATCTGGAAGTTGTCTTCAGTCTTTGGAGGAGTCTCTACACTGACTTCCACAGCGGCTGCACAAGGTTATGCCCCCATCAGCAGTAATAAGGGTTAGACTTTGCCTGCCTCCTCACCAGCACTTGTTGTTACTTGTTTTCTTACCCTCAGACATTCTTAATGGCTAAGATGAAACCCCAGAGCAGTTTTAACTTGCATCTCTGATGGTTAAGATGCTGGCCATTTTTAAGGTATCCGTTAAGTATTTATGTCTACTCTTTTAAGAGCTCTCTGTGAGTTTCACAGACCATTTTTTTTAAACCAGGTGGTTTTCATTTCCCTTTGCATTTTTAAAAAGATTTTATTTATGTGTTTGTGTCTTTTGCCTAAATGTCTGTGAACTTAGTCCATGCAGTGTCTCAAAAAGCCTGAAGAGGACATAGGATCCCCTGAGACTGGAGTTACAGAGGGTTGTGAACAGCCTGCCTGCCATGTGGATGCTGGGAACTGAGCCTACATCCATGCTCTTAACTGCTGCCCCATTTCTTCAGCCTCTTGGGTTGTTTTCTTGATGTTTAGTTTTTTAAGACTTTTTATATATATTCTACGCAATAATCCTCAGTCAGATGTATAGACGACAAAGATTTTCTCCACTATGCAGTCTGCTTCTTCACCCAAATGACTGTCTCCTTTGCCTCACAATACCTTTTACTTTTGTGAGGTCCCAGTTGTCCATTTTTGGCCTTGTGTCCTGAGTGACCAGAGTCCTATTCAGAGAGTCCTTAGCTATGTCATTATTGTCAAGTCTACTCTACCTTATTCTCTAGTAATTTCAGGTCAGACAGTGACCCATCATCCTTTGTTAAGGAGGCTGCCCTTTCTCCAAATGTGTATGGCATGTTTGTAAGAATTCAGGAGCCTATGGTCACATAGACTTATATCTGTCTGTTCTGTTCTGTCCTGTCTCGGATAGGCTTACCTTTATATGTGACATGGGCCTTCTGTCTTGGTGTTCTTAATATATTTTCTTTTGTGTGCTGTCTTTTTTTTAAAAGACACTCTCTTTTAACTATGGTGTGATGTGTATATCTTCTTTTCTGGCACTGTGTATTTTGTGTCTGTGAGCTTCTTATAGTAGAATGGATATCTCTTAGCTTAGGTTTAGATTTATTCTATTTAATGTTTAATATTTCTTCTCTTTAATATGTCTTCCATCTTAATATTTTTTCTTCTCCATTTAACACAAGTTAGGGTAATCTTAGAAGAGAGAACTTCAAATGAGAAAACACCTCCATCAGAGCACCATGTGAGCAAGCTTGTGGGTTGCTTTTTTAATTTATGATTGATGTGCAATGGCCCAGCCTACTGTGGGTGGTGCCATCTCTGGGCAGATGGTCCTGGATTATTTAAAAAGTCAAGCTCAGCAAGCCATGGGAACAAGTCAGCAGGCAGCTCTCTTCCACGACCTCTGCTTCAGTTCCTGCTTCCAGGTTCCTGTCTTGAGTTTGCACCCTGACTTTCCTTCATGACAGATTATACATTGTAAGATGAAATAAACCATTTTCTCCTCAAGTTACTTTTGGTTAAGGTGTTTACTACAGCAATAGAAAGCAAAGAAGGACATTTCCTATTTGGTGTGAAACTCTGCTCCTTCTCCTATGACCTTAATTCATAAAATTTTAACCTTTTCATGGTGTCTCAAAGTTCTGGAATATTCCTTCATAGGCTTTAAAAAATTATCATTGACCTTGACTGAGTGACTTGACTCCTCTACTTTGTCTTCAAGCCGAGAGTCTGACTTCTACATGATGCGTTCTGTTGAGAAGGCTTTCCGCTGTACTTTTTATTTGATCTTATTATGATATTGTTCATTTCCATCCTCATTCAGTTCCTCTTCACTATTTTGATTTACTTAGTAATTGTCTTTTCATGCCCTGTGTGAACCTCCTTTCTTCATCTAGCTATGTGGTCTCTTGGCTTATATCCTTGTCCTCTTGCAGCTAAACATGTTGATGAAGAGTTTCATCCAGGTCATTTTGACTGGGGGGCCATCATTATGGAACCAGCAACTTTTGGAAGAAGCAAGTTGTCTTGTTTTACTTCATGGTCCTTGTAGTTTTCCTGCTGAAGGCTTCCCATCTGGGGATTAAGATGGTTTCTGTTGTTTTAAAATTCAGTCTGCCTTTCTGCTCTTAGCGGGACGCTTGCAGGTTCAGGAGGAACTTTGTTCCAATACTTTGGGGTGATACTTTCCTGTTTTAGCCATAGGCTTTGCCTTTAGACTTTGTCTGTGGGTGAAACCCAGGCATCTGCAAGGACAATCACTCACAGGATGGACCAGAGCTGGGGCCAAAGTACGTGTGTGCTCCCTGACCTATAGTAACAAAACAGAACTTACCTTTTCCTCCGATTAATGTTCATGTATGCATGTGGGCAGTGAGTGCCTTTGCATGTCTGTGAGGGTCTGAGGACAATTTATGGTAGCCAGTTCTCTCCTTCCAGCACTAGAGTCCTGAGGATTGAGCTCCAGCTTGGCTGCAGGTACCTTTCCTCATTGAGTCATCATGGCATTGTTGTATTTTGTTTTGTTAGTTTATTTTCCTTTCATTTCGTTTGTTTGAGCCTCTAAGATGTTCTGAGTTTACAGCTATACGTGCTCCTCTTGGGTGCACGGCCCTATCCCAGCCCCACACGGCTGCTCATGTCATCCCTCCCCCCCACATTTGTTTGATAGGGATATCCTTCCCCTGCCTGACCCTGGACAATTGATTTATTTCCATTCCCCAGCCTCCTCTCCTTCCTTCTCCTCCTTTCCCTCTCTTGTTTCCTGCCTTCCTTTCCTCTCATTTACCTCTGCGAATCTCCTTCCTTGCTTTTTTCTCCTCCTTCCCCTCAGCTTCTTCCTCCTGCCTCTCCTCTTCCTTCCTAAATTCATCCATCATGGCTTGGCTTCAGCTCCAAGCACTTTTGAGCCCATGTGTTTCCTCTGGGCCAAGAATGGCTTTATGGGCCTTCAGGCAAGGTGATTGTAGACTCCTGTAAGATTAGAGGGATTCTGCTATATAGTTTTTCTAGGGAGACAAAGTGCCACAACCTGTGTGACTTGGTACTACAGGAATATACTGTCAGGATTCCAGAAGTTAGAAACCAAAGGATTGGCCAGGCTGGTCTCTAGGGATGCGTTGATCATTAAGTCAACATATAGATTTTTATGAATGTGTGTTAGGCTTATAATCTAATTCATATGTCAAGTGATGAGAATATAGATAATTTTAATGGCCAAAGAATAATGTTGCTTGGAAGAGAAGACATTTATTTATAATTAAACTTAAGCATGAGTGGATTATATATAACTTTAATATGAAGTAAATACACTTAGCCAATGAATCTTTAGTCTTCAAGCTATTATTTAACTTTTACTCGAGTTTTCCTGCTTAAAAAACACTTCTATAGTTTTATTTTCAACAAAGAACAAACATTGCTGGCAACAGGATTGACTGAGAGTTGGTGAAACCCAACTGGAATGTGCTCATTGAGCCTCTGTAGAAGCAAGGCTGTAGTGCTCACCAGTTGTGCCCACTCCCTACTGTAAATGATGCCCATATTCTCAGAGAGATGGTCATCCCCACAGAAGTGTTGGGACTTAGAACAAACACAAAAATGAATGCGGTAATCACACTTTGTTTGATGACTGTGAAGACAAGCTTGCAGAAAACAAATTCTTGAATCTCTTACTGTGAGATGGTAAACAGAGACAAACTCTCTTTAATCAAATCTGAGTTGGGAGACACTGGGGTCTCTGAGTGGAGTGATGGACCTTGCTGCAATTACAGCTGCATTTGCAATGGGGCAACTTAGACTTTTAGAAGAATACTTGGGACTTTCAAAGCAAAACATGAGATATATTGGAGCCATCCAGTATTGGCTGTATTCCAACACTGTGGTGGTTACTTGATACAGGAAATGAGATTACAGAAAACCCCATTCAGAGGCTCCTTGAGGATGCTCGGGTCTAACTGGATTGATAAACTGCTTGTCTTGCAAGCATGAGGATCTGAGTCTGACTGCCTCACCACAATCTATATTAAAATTTGGGTGTGGTAGTATGTGCTGTAGCCTCAGATTTGGAGAGGGGGACACAGTTGGATCCCTGAACCTCACTGGCCATCCCTACCACCAGCCTACCTGGCAAACTTTAGGCCAATAAGAGACTGTTTCAGAAAAAAATGTTAAAACAAGGTGTCTGATGTCGGATGAATAATAGCCAGGATTGTCCTCTGGCCTCCATAGGCACATGAATACTTGTGTACTTGTGCACCACACATACACATACACACATGCACGCAACGTATGTAATCCAACACACACACCCTTAAATGTCTTGCTTGAATTAGTCACAGGACTAAGAAAATGCTTGGAAGTTTCCTAGCAGTTAATCTTTCTCAACCCAATTCCATCTTCTCACTTGAACAATATTGGAGAGTGTGTGATGAAGGCAGGCCTTATCTGGCTCTCTCTCCTGTTCAATTTCCCTGCTGTGGATTATTCATGAAGAGGCAGGTTGATATTATCCCCTTATAAACCAAAACTGTTGTTTTCATCTTGGGTAAGATGTCTATACTAAACGTCTCTCCCCACCTCCCCACCTGTCTTGGGTGTAGTAACTAATTTGTAAACAGAACAAAGAAAACCCATTTCAAACATTCCATTAAAGCCATAGGTATCATGCCACGTGACTAATTTGGTGATACTATCTCCCAAAGTAAACCTCCTAGGATCTTAAAAAGTGTGGGCAATGTGCTGTGTGGGTGGTCTTTGAATCTCTTTATTTTATTTTATTTTATTTTATTTTATTTTATTTTATTTGTGTGTCTTTCCTGCAAGAGCTGAGGGGTTTCAATAGACAACACAAATTAGATAGAAATATCATCCCATAAGTAAAATGTGGGTTGTCAGTGTTAGCTTCAACATAATGATCAATGACTGAATGATAATGATCTCAAACGGAGGTCCTCCATATTCTTATTCTGGGTGACTTCTAGGATGCTGACTTAACTATGATGTCACTAGCTCACCAGCATATCTCTGAGCATCATATCACTGTGCTGCTCTCAGGTTCTCATAGGAATTTTACGCTTCTTTCAGTTAGTTGAATCATCACAATGAAGTTAGATCCCAGAAGGTTTTGTAGATATGTGTTCGATGGCAAGGAAGGGAGGAGGTGGGAGATAAGGAGAAAGTAGATGAAGACGGGAAAAGGAAGAAGAATCGAAGCCCTAATATTTTTTTGTCCTCTACTGAGAGATGCTTCTTCAAATTGGTCAGAAACATTCTTCAGACACATGAACATCTTTCTATGGATCTGACATATGAACAGTGCATAGTACATTTAAGCTGATGTTTCTCTCTGTGTATCATTCTAATATCCAAAACCCAAATTACTGTGTTCTCATCTGCAAGTAAAGCCATGTTTATCCTTCTGTTGTATCCTGCATATATAGTTTATAGGTTTATCACTTTCATTGACTTGGTAATACTTTGAACAAATCTGAAGACTATGAAGTGTGTGCTGCTTTGGACCAAAGATTAGTCTCAGAAGCATGAGGGTGGAAGGGAAAACTTACTTAGGAAATAGCAGGTGAATTATATATATCAAACTTCATGGGTGAGAGTTTGAACACTGCTATTCACAGTTTTGAACAAACCTTGAAGATGGCAGAGACTTGTTCTTCATTGACAAGGTGGGTGATGTAACTGAGACCCTGGAAGTCTGACCCATGCACAGCCCACCAGCTGTAGCATCATCACCTGGGAGAAAGAAGAACAACACAGATGGGGGGGCTGACTCAATGGTAAAGGGGCTTGCCAATAGGGAAGCAAGATAGGTGGGACTAGGAGTCGAGGAGGATTCTGGGAAAGAGAGACACAGGTAGTCATGATGTAGGACACCAGAGGAGTAAGAAGTCCAGACCCTTTCTCCAGTAAGAGAAGACCATGTGGAAATACTCAGATTAGCAGTTATGGGTTAACAATTAAGTAATAGCTAGCTGATAAGTTGTTGGCCATTTGCTTGGTTTCTTAATAATTAATAAATATAGTGTTTTGGGCTGAGACAGCTGCAGGACCCAAGTGGCTGTCGGATAGAGTACACTGGGAGACCAGAGAAAGCTGGCCAGTGAGGGTGACTATGTTGGTGAGGTCTGAATACTATTGAGACCTGACCTCAATGAATTAGGTGGAAGAGCAACTGAGGATGATTCTTGACATGAACATCACATAGGTGTACACACACACACACACACACACACACACACACAAGCACTCACATACAGTCACACACTCACACACACATATACACACTCACATGCACCCACACATTCAGTCACACACACTCTCACACACTCACATATACATTCTCTCTGTCTCTCTCTCTCTCACACACACTCACACACACTCATACACATATACACATGCACTCACAATCGCACACACTCACACACATATACACATTCACGTGCACTCACATTCAATCACACACACTCACAATACATTATCTCTCTCTGTCTCTCTCTCACTCACATACACTCATACACATATACACACCCACTCACATACTCACAATCACACACACTCTCATACACACATATACATTCTCTGTCTCTGTCTCTGTCTCTGTCTCTCTCTCTCTCTTTCCCTCTCTCTCTCTCTCTCTCTCTCTCTCTCTCTCTCTCTCTCACACACACACACACACACACACACACACACACACACACACACAGGAAAAGCACCAAACCATGGGCAATCTTAGGCTTCACCCAGACTGTGGAACTAGAATCTGCATATCACCAACATACCAGAAAATTCTCATCCTCTGTTTAATGAGTGTGTTACATCAAGCGTGTGTGGCATTTCATACCACTCTTTTAATGATGTGTATAAACAGTTTTGTAGCCATCACAGTTAGAGAAGAATGAGGGACAAATGAGCTCAGCCTCCCCAAAAATGAAAGGTCATAGCCAAGTCCCCAAAGTAAACAAGCTGCAAAGTGAACACACATGGAGGGATGGGCCCCTAGTAACCCTAAACACAGACACCTTTAATTTTAGCTTTCATAGCATGAGCAGAACTGATCAGCATAATTACTGGGGACATTTGCGGTGCCAGAAGGGCCATTTGCATTCTTATCCTCATGGTGAAAATGTAAATGCATTCTTTGATTTATGAAGAATTTCATACACAAGTCTTGAAATACATTTTTTCATTAAGCAATGAATATTCTTATATGATTGGAAGATTTAAACCCTAATCCTGAAAAAATTTGGTAATCCATGCCTTTCATTATACTCCCTTTTGTACAGAATCAGCAGTGGAGTTGTTTTATCCTGGCCAGATATGATTGAAATGTCACAGAATATTTCGATTCCAATTCCAAAATATCTATGGTTTCTACTCTTTGTCCTGAAGAGACACCAATGAGTCAGGTAATGAAAATAAAAAAACAAAACAAAACAAAAAAACCCGAAACAACAAAAATATTAACAAAGTCGAGGAAGCTCTCTGTGATTAAATATTTAATCATAAGTTTAGGAAAATACAACCTGGTCATTTATATCATGTTACTCTCTGTCCCTTAAGTGTATATATGTTTAGTGGGGTTTAGGAGGTATGGAAAAACATTAGAAGTAGCAAGGGTTAAAAGTAGACTGGTTAACAAATAGGTACCCAAGATCCCACTTGTGATCCCTAGCCTAGAGACAGACTTTTGAGGTGAGGACTTGTGTCCCATCTCTGCAACCTCCAAAGTGAATTACAGCCTTACCAACATCCAAGTTCAATTCATCATGAGAGAAGATGTGCCCACCCCCCATCCTGGGAGTCACCCTCAGGTCATCTGCAGTATCACTAAGCCTTCTTAGCACTTGCTAAGTTGTGAATTCCTGTTTGTTAACTCTGTCTGCCTGGCTCAGCCTGTGTCCTGTCTCTCCTCCTGTAATGCTGTGTTCCTCCCCAGTGGCCTAGGCACACAGTCAGGTACAGGTACCAGAATGCTGACCTAGACCAAAGGATTTACATATAACACAGGACAGAAGTCAGAGGGGGGCAGCTTGGCCACTGCCTTGTCCCAGTGATGTCACTAAGGACCCAGCCTCCTTCCTACCCCACGATTCATATTCTTCCCTTGGTAGTCCTAACATGGTGGCCACAGCTCTGGGCATCGTTCGTAAACAAAGACTTACACTTTGAAAATTTCATGTATTCACCCTTCTTTACTAAAAGTCTGTTACGCTTTTTATGTACTGGGGAGGTGGCACATGCGTCTGGAAGTCAGAGGACAACTTGCAGAAGTCGGTTCTCTCCTTCCACCATGTGTCCTAGGGATTGCACGGCTGCTGTCAGGCTTGTCTGAGCCGGTGTGGTGGCCCTGAGAGTGTTGCTCATCCTCATACCGAAATACTAAGCTGAAAAGACATGGCCAGGTGCCTCAAAGGAGGACACTTTCTTATCTCTGCTCCAATCAGGGAGGGAAATCTCCCATGGAAGCCACTTTCCAGACATGGAGTTAGGCCTCCTTGCCCACAACTGGTTACTGGGACTGTCAGCTGCAAGAAAGGCAGAGAAAGAAAGTATTTGACTTCTAAAATCCTCATTAGTGGAAGACAGATGAGCAAGAAAGGCTTGGGGAATAGCTGATGTGCGGGTCACTGGCAAGATCTGAGGAGCATATGGAGCAATCAAATTGGCCAACTTCAGAGGCTCTTTCTGTGCTGTCTGCTTCGGAGAAGCTCTGTATCACTCTGTCTAGTTCCAGTGTGCCTGTGAAACCATCACAGGCCTCAGTGAGACAGAGTTGATACAGCAGACCAGGGGTGGAGCTAACATCTGCACAACAATATCCTATATTTTGCCTACTTTAACCATTCTATCAAAGCCTGATACAGCACTAATAGCAAATAAATCATTATTTCTCAGGCAATGGTATCATCATTGTGTTTTGATGATGAGAAGCATGGCATAAAGTTATTAAAAACTGTGATAGCATGAAGAAATTTAGCTATATTGAGAACAAACAGAGTTTTGTGAATTACCTTGTGTCATCATTTTGTTGGAAGATTCTTTTTGATCGGAATAAACCTGCTTCTATGCAGTCAATCAAATGCTGCCATCAAGTTGACCACAGAAAATTCAAATCCTAAAGCCATACTGCCCTATAGAGCCTTTGGTAGTGATGGATGTTACACCTGTGCATCCAGCATGGCAGAAATACATCATGTGTGGCTGCGGACACTTCCAGCATTACTAACCCAGTAGAGGAGCCCATTGCTCAATTTCATTATATTTTTATTAATTTATTTTGAAGTCTTTCCTGTCATCTGTGCTGGTAACTGCCACATTAACAGATATCTCCAACGACATGGAAATGCTTACCTTTTCAAACATTTTACATAATATTTATTCATGTATATAATGTATTTTGATCAAATCTACCCTCATCGCTCCCCTCCAGTTCCTCGTCTATACTATTACTTTTCCTTCCTAATTTCATGTGATTTATTTATCTATTTATATTTCATACTCCCGAGTCCATTTAGTACTGCCTGCAGGCACATGTCATCTTCTGCAGCATGGATTGGATTGTCTCTCAGGTCCACATCCCTGATGAACGCTGACTTCCCCTCCTCCAGCATCCAGCAATTGCTTATGGTATAGTTTTTTTTTTTGATCATTGTCACTGCTTGGTTCTGAAGGTCATCATCATCGTCTTATGTAGGAAGAATGTTTAAAACTCCACTTAACACAAAATTGGGAAGAAAACTATGCTATGTTTTCTTCACAAGCAGAATCTAGATATAAATGCACATGTTCATGTGTGAGAGTGTCTGTATTTGTCTGAGTGTGTGTGTGTGTGTTTGTATGCATTGCGGGGGGATGAGAATCAGAGAGAAAGTGGCCTATGAGGAGAGAGGACTAGGTCTAAAGGGAGGGAAGAAAGAAGGAGGAACAAGAGGGAGATAGCACATGTGTCATGGAAACTCAAGTAGGCACTGTTTGAAATGAGGGAAGTCACTGTGTGGGAGGGGCTGGAGGGACGTGGAAAGGGTCTTGCCCAGGTAGTGTTTAAGAACACAATATGGCAGTGTGTGTGTGTGTGTTTGTGTCGCACGCGTTTGTGTGTGTGTGTGTTTGTGTGTGTGTGTGCATGTGTGTAAACAGTGAAACCCGTTTCCTTTTATATCACAGTGAATAATTTAACTACCAACCATGAGAATCATCTCCATCTGCTCTGTTGCGTGGAATCATCTCTGTTTTGACCTGGAAATTTTACTCTGAGGCTTGGGTTCTGCTTTACTATGAAACATAAAAGAACTCAGGACTTGAAGCTGAACACAAATATCTATATTTAATATTTTCATTCGTTCTTTGAAAAACCCCAACCCCAAATAGATCAAGGTTCTTAAAATAAGACCTGGCCCCCTGAACCTCATAGAGGGGAAAGTAGGGAATATCCTTGACCTTGTAGGTACAGGAAGGGACCTTACACATAAAATCCTATTAGTCAGAGTTCTCTAGAGGAACAGAACTGAGAAAATGAATATGTATTTTATTTCATAGAATGGCTTACAGGCTATGGCCCAGCTAGCCCAACAATGGAAAATCTAAGAATCTAGAAGTTGCTCAGTCCACAAGGCTGGAAGTCTCACCTGGTCTTCAGTTTAGGCTCTAATACCAGTGAAGGAATGGACTTGCTAGCGAGAGTGAGGACAAGCAGGCAAAGAGCAAAGTTTCCTTTATACAGGTGGCCAGCAGAAGGTGTGGCCCAGATTAAAGGTGGATATTCCCACTTCAGAAGATCCAGATTCAGGGTGGATCTTCCTGCTCCAAATAATTTAATCAAGAAAATTCCCTTGTAGGTGTACCCAGCCTCTTGCATTTTAAATACTTCCAGATGTAGTCAAGTTGACACCAAAACCCGTCACACCTAGCTCACACAAGCATGAAGACCAACAATTAGTGCATGGGACTTTATGAAACTGAAAAGCTTCGGTTCAGCCAAGGACACCATCATGCAAGCCCAGACACATCCTACAGAATGGGAAAATCTTTACCAGATTTTGTGACAGAGGGTTAGCATCTAGAATACACAGTGATTCAGAAAACTAAACATCCAATGAAACAACCCACTTTAAATCATGGGGAATGAAACTAAGCATCAGAAGATGAAATACAGTTGATAAGACAGTTTCTTAAAGGTTCCACATCTTCAGCCATTAGGGAAGTGCAAATTGAAACCCATTTCTTTATATGGCAATCCAGAAAAAAATTAACATTAAAGCATTCCCTTTAAGTTTTTTAGAAATAGACTTGTGCAGTGTAAATGGATGTGCATATCCTATGTTAAGTGTAAATAGTGACCTGTCTAGTGAGCACTATGGTGTAGAAGAAGACAGGTATTGATGAAAACTCCAATTTAAAAAAGCAGGACAGGGGACTGTATTAATATTTGGTTAATAATTCTTACACTGCATTGAAGACCCCACTGATTTTTCTAGTTTTATATCCATTATCTGATTTAGTTAAAATGGTTCCCACTTTACCAATACAGATATCAGCTGGTTATTTGTGTCCAATATATGAGTTATTGATGTGACTTCTAATGACCATCTCATCTGTTGTGCAAACGACCTTCCATAAGAATCGGGCCATTTCCCTCATGGCTTGCTGTGGCTTAATTATTTGTCAGTGTGTCTAAACATGACCTTTGGTATGACGTCTTCCACATAAAACATGTGGGCCTGTGAAGGTCTCTCTGTCAATGCCACCATCAACTATGTTATATATGTTTTTATTCTTACGTTCTTCTGGTGAAGGCCTTTGAATTTATTTATATTCCTATCTTGTAGAGCTCTTGAAAAGCTCCATTAAATTCTTTTAATCTAGGATTGAAAGTAATTGAAGGGGCTAGAACCATGTTTAGAGCACTGGCTGTTCTTGCAGAGGACCGGAGTTTGGTTCCCAGCACCCACAGTGGGCAGCTCACCACCCACTGTGGTTCCAGGTTCAGGAAATATGACAACCTTTTCTGACCTCTTCAGGCACCTGTGCAAACACACACATGCACGCACACACATACATGCACACGTACACGTGCGTGAACACACACACAAACACACATGCATACTGTTGTTGCCAAGGGTAAAGGGAACAGCACCTGTATTCCTAGACTGCATCTTAAATCATACTTCTGTCCGCCTCTCCGGTCACCCTTCAGCTGCATTTCAAACCTTTCTTTTAATGCTGCTTTTAGCACAATTTTCCTTTTATTCTGACACACATAGCTCTTCTCCCATGTATGATAACCCTTCTAGTCTCTCTCCCAGACATCTACTATCTGTGCTACAATTTAATAGGTAAGGAATCCTATACCATGGATACTGTCTTTGTCTTTGGCCAAAGTCTGCAGACAGCAGTGATCAAGGTATATGGCGTGATACATGGTTCATGTCTATGTCTGGCTTTTCAGTGCAAAATAAACCTATTTTTACTTTGAAACAAAAGGCAGTATCACATAACTCACTGGCTGCAGAGGGAGGATGTGTCAGGAGCTAAAGTGATTATTTTCCCACATCCACAGATCTACCTGGCACTCTTGAGCTTCTGGAAAATTGAGAAGAAAACTTTAAAATGAAATCATATCATTACCCCAGTTTCTGTCTGGTGAGAAGGGAGGGAATGGAGAAATATCAAAGTTTGTAAGCAATCGGAACAAGATGCTGTTAAGACTCCCAACTGCAGAGTTAGCGCTCACAGGGCAGGGATCTGCTTCAGTTTTGGACTGACGTGAAATTTCAAGGCATCATCGAACCCTTGGTGAGTGCAGCAATCGCCCCACCTCTCTAGATTGCAGGGACCTTGGTTTCAATCTCTGGGAAGGATGAAGACGCGGTAGAATGTATAGAAAGCTCGTAAACAGTAGGAAGTGCTGGTTCTAACCAAGTTGGTACTCCAAGGAGACCACTCAACTGCTACCTGAAGGGGCTTTCCTTGTAGACAATTCCAGGAATCTGGGGAAGCCATTTTATTTATTTATTTATTTACTTATCCCTATATTAATTCATTACTTCCCAGACTTGACCTGACTTTATAGACATGCGTGTCTTAGATCTGGTCATCTTCTTGACTCACTCTTAGGAGACGTGGGGTTGCATTTATTATTATTATTATTATTATTATTTTCTTATCATTATGTTGAGGGTATGTGTAGTGAGTACAGGGTACTTGTAACGAGTGTATGTAAGTGCGTGTGCATACATGACACAAAGCACATGAGTTCAGAGGACAGCTCTTGTGAACCATTCCTCTCCTTCCTCCATAAGTTCTGGGCCTTGAACTCAGGTTGTCAGGCTTGCATGGAAAGTAGTTTTAGCTGCAAAGCTACCTTGCCAGCCTGAGAGATGGGATTAGGAGGAACTGTGCCCCCAACTTTGCTGGTCATTTTCTGCTGCCAGCAGCAGACAGGAGACTGGTAGTGTGCAGTGGAGCCGGGAGAACAGGTGTGGCTGTGCTGGTGTGCACACTGGATGTTCATCCATTGGTGGTGATGTATTTCACTGTATGCATGACTCCTCTTCACCTGTGTTCATCCTTTGGTGGGCACCATGGTTATTTCTATTTCCAGGTTATTTAAATACTGCAGTGAACATTGGAATGCAGAGAGATTTCCCCTTGAAGTTATCACTTCTTTTCTATTGTGTATGTACCCAAGCAGAAGAATTGCTGGAACAAGACGGTAGTTTGACTGATTGATTGATTGGTTTTGGATCAATTTCCATACACATTGAACTAATTCACACCAATACCAACAGTGGCCAGGCTCTCTTTGTCTCTACGTCCCTGCCAGCACACACTGCCTGTAATCTTTTGATAATATTCATTCTTATTAGGGTGAGGTGATATTTTATTTTGGTTTTGGTTTATACTGCCATGATGGTTAATGATCTTGAGTTTGTAGGATTTCTATTAATGTTTCGGCAGTTTAATGCATGTATGCCATGCATCTTGAGCATATCTACCCTAAGTCTCACCTCTGACCCCTCCCTGGGCCTCCCCCTACTCCTGCCTCCCACTTTGTTCTCTTCTTCCCAGTCTGCTGCCTTCATTACAACACACAGGTGTGGGACCATCCACCAGAGCATGGGCCACCTGCCAATGGCCACCCCTCCCCCAGAGGAAATGACAGCTTCTCCCAGAGAAGCCACCAACTGCTAGTGGCTCTTCAGCTATGGGTGGGGCCACACAAGCTCCTCCCCATCCGTGCTGGCATGTTGACTGGCTTGATCCCGTGCCGGTAGTCACAGGTACTGTGAGTTCATGAATGTAATAGCACGGTCCTGTCCTAAACACATCTCATAGCTTCTCCCCATTCTCCATCTCTCTCTACTCCCTCTTGAAGACATTCTCTGTGCCTTGGTGGGGGGTTAGAGTGCCGAGAATAAAGGGCTGTGGAGTCCTCTGCCCTAAATGGTACATCTAGATCCCGGGGCAGGGCGAGTTCTTATGTCTGTTTTCTGGCTGTCCATTATTTTTTCAGAGACGTCTATTTTGACATTTTAGGCATGTCTATTTAGGCATGTTTCCCACTACTCACTCTTTAAGTTTATTTGAAAATTTAGGTCAGCATACAAATTAATGGGTTTCATTATAGCATTACTCTACATTTGTTCATTGTAATTTGTTCCCATTGTATTGTCTGTTTCCTAGTATGTTTATTTGTGCATTTGCTTTCTATTGGGTTCATGGAGTTCTTTATATAGCCTAGACAACAGCATCTCATCAGACATACAATTTGCAAACATGTCCCCCCATTCAGTGCTCGTCTGTGTACTCTGTGGATGGATTCCTTTGCTGTGCAGACATTTATGGTTGATGTAATCCCTTCTGCCTATTCTGCTTTTGTATCCAATAAGTTCGAGAATCCTGTAAAACAAGAAGCAAAAACGTTGCTCAGTCTAACGTCGTCTTGAACATTTTTTCTGTGTTTTCTTCTAGCAGTTTCATAAATTCAAGCCTCACATTTAAGTCTGCTCTTTTGGAGCTGATTTTTGTAACTGGTGAGAGACAAGAATCTAGTATCCAATTCTGCCAGGTAAAGGCACCAAGTTACTTATCTTGTGATTGATTGAAAGTAACAGGGCTTATCGCAAACAAGGACATTTGTTTTTTGTTTTTTTTTTTTCCTTTTCCACACTGTAAGTGTAGCCAATGATAGACTCAGGCATAAATGGAGTCAGAAGATGCCTTCAAGGGCACACAGCATCCCATTTTCCTGCTGTATCTTTGTGCTTTTGCATGTTTCCAGGGTGACTTCAGGGGTCCATTAGGGTACTTATTTCCACCAGGAAGAGGGGGGAATAGAAGAGCCTTTCCTCAAGGATAACCTGCAACTCTGTCCCTCTTTGTGATCAGGACTCCTATTGTTTCTTTGGTTAGAATGTTATCAGCCTAGAATATGTGCTCAGCAGCAGAGGCTAATCATGACCTGTGCCGTATCTGGCCTGTGTCTTCACTTTCTGAGTTGCTGGGGGTCGTGGTGGGTACCTGGAAAGAATGGAGTGCCAGTTTATTCCCTGTTGCTGTGGCCAAACACTCTGACCAACTGTAACTCTCATTCCCCTCAGACTTTCTGGTCATAGTTCTTCACTTCAGGAATTCAAGGTAGGAACTTGAAAGGAGGACCTGTGGAGGACCACTTCTTCTAGCTCTTTCTTTAGGTCTTGCTTAGCTACCTTTCTTATAAAACCCAAGGTCACTTACTTAGGAATGCCACCACCCACAGTAGACTGAGCCTTCCCGCATCAATAAAAAATCGGGACAATTCTCATAGACATGCCCACAGACTGATATGATTTGGGCAGTTCCTCAATGGAAACTTGCCTCAGATGATTCCAAAAGCTGTCAAGTTGACAGTTAAGGCTAACTAGGACAAATGACTGTCAAACAATAATGGAAGAGGGCATGGGATTGATGTGGAGTTGATATAAAGTATTGTATATCAATTGCTGACATGGTTTCCCAACCTGAAGCAAAAAGCAGACTCCATTACCAAAAAGTGAATGTGTTCTGTACTTTAAAATCAGTATCACCACTTTGTTTATAATAAATATTATGAATCAAAATACAGCTTGAAAAAAGAAGGTTCACGTGGCCCTCAGTTCAAGGGAGCAGTCTCTCATGGTGGGGAGGGCAGAACAGAATCCTGTCCATCCTCACTTTCCTTCTATTCATTGCTGCTCATATGTGGGGTGGGTTTTCTCACCTCAATTAACCAAGTCTAGCAACTCGACACTCAGGGACATGGGTTTCAGATGGTTTCATGTGTGCATGCGTGCGTGCATGTGTGTGTGGATGGGGGGATATATACCCACCCATTTGGAGATCAGAGGACAACTTGTAGGAACTGGCTCTCTCTTTCCACCATGTGGCTTCTGGGTATTGAACTTGGGGTTGTTAGGTTTTGTAGCAAGCCCTTTTATCAGCTAAGCCAGCTCCCTGCCCTCCCCTCTTATCACTTTAAAGTCACAGCACAACCCTACATTCCTGAACCTTGGGACTTGCCACCTAACCCAGTATACTACTGGAGTCGGGATGCATACTACTCTTCCACAGGGAAAGTGCTTCCTAGCACTGTATTACCTTAAAGGGCTCTGTGGCCACATTTTATGTGTCACTGTAGGCCTTGGAGCAGAGGTCACCCAGCCCTCCAGGACAGATCACCCTGTCTAGACCCTGGGCCTTTGGGGCCGCATGTTTACATTGAATTAGAATTTTTATTAATTGCTAACCTTGAGAGGATGACATCCCTTTGAACCAGCTGGAGCAGGAAATGAATCGCACATGCCTGAGGGTCTGTGTCACCAAGGCCAGAGAATCTCACAAAAGGTGAGGACCTGTGGATGCTGGGACTCAGCACGCTGCCCCTGGCACAGGAAACTTGCAACGGTGTCGCCACTCAACCAGGCACAGCCTGGTTATTTCTGCTTTAGTCCGCTTTGTCCTGTGAGCAGGCCAGGTACCCGGGAGTGTCTGCTTTGTTCCATTCTTGTACATTTTTATATTTGACACTTGAGTATTGCCTTTGGTATTGTTGTCTAATGTGCTTTATTATCCTAAAGTGTATTAATCCCCGAGTTTGACGGCACGCTTGTCATTTGCACATTATGGAAGAAGAGAGAGCCCTGTTGTGAGTGCGGTGGATGGCATGTTTAGCTCCCTTTGGGTATGCTGAGAGCCACTGCTGCTAACAGGTGTGGGCACGCAGAGCCTGGGGATAGAGGTTGTCTTTAAAACAATGGTTACATTATATATAAAACATACTTACATAGCACACACATATGCGTGTGTGTGAATGTGTGTGGGAGCACATTGCAACATGCTTGTGGAGTCCCAGAGATTGATCCTGGGAGAGTCTGTTTTCTACGCTCCCTGTGTGGGTCCCAGAGATTGAACTCAGGTCATCAGGCCCAGTAGCACTCATCCTTATCCATTGAGCCACCTCTCCATTCTTTAATGCCATCTCTACCAAGGTTCTCTTTGAGCACGGGTGAAGCCCTGTGAAGACACCTCCTCCTCCTCCTCCTCCTCCTCCTCCTCCTCCTCCCCCTCCTCCTCACAGCAACCTACACTGGAGGGCGTGATGGAGAGGTCAGAGGCCAGGCCCCATACCCTTCTTGGTGTAGAAGCAACTTACCTGTGCACCAGCTTGTTTTTCTGTTATATTTTGGTGTATTGCTGGGGCTGACTTGCCATGGCTTATAAGAACTGATTTGGTGGATTTTTTTACAAGCCCCTGTCTGTCCAGATTATACTGGCACCTTGACATACCCTACGCTGTGACCCAGGACAAGCTCCACTCTGTACCAGCACAGTGAGCTTCTGAGAGCAGGCACCAAGTTTCAACATGTTTACTAACTGAACTCCATAGACGTGGCCACCTGATTACTTACAGACATATTTAGTTACTGAACTCTGTAAATGTGGCTGTCATGATTACATAAAGAATGTTGGTAACTTGTTCAGGAAGAGGATAGGAAGAGAGAAAAAGAAAGTGTTATTGTCTTGGGAACAAGAAGGGGTTTAGTGAAATAGCTTAGTGGGTGAGTGCTGTGAAACATAATCTGAGTTTAGATCCCACCAGTCAGTAAGAATCTGGGAATGGCTGTCCATGCCTGGAACCCCAGAAATCCTGGAGGCAGAGACAGAGGAGCACTAAGGTCTGCTGGCAGCCAGGCTACCTCCAGGCTCTGGGAGAGAATCTGTCTCAATGGAATGAAGTGGAGCTTGACTAAGCATGACAGTGGACGTATTTGCCGGGCCTCTGCTAGTGTGTGTGTACAGAAAGGTGCCCCTCCACACATACATGTGAACACACACACACAGAGTATCAGTGGGTAGATTCTGTTATGTCAAATATGGGGCTACTAAATAAGCTACATGTCAAAAACTTGGGCTAGTAATTATTCCGCTTAGCTCACATCTGAGGACGGCAGGGATGACAGCACAGATCTGAGTGTCTACTGATTTCTAGGAGAGTCACACCCATCCCACTGCACAGGGAGTGACATGGCCAGGGGTATTGGCTGTCTTGGAAATGGAAGCATCAGCTCAAAGAACACCCCCCCTTAGCGTGTCTCTGAGCACCGTTTCTCTGCAGAGAAATGTTGATATATTACTATTGCCAATTTGCATAAATGCCTGCTGATTTTCATAGTCTTGTAGAAATGCTATTTATACCCAAATGCCAAGTATATTGAGATGTAATTTACGTGTAGTGTATGCACCAATGTTAGGCGTGCAGATTGGTTCATTTTGACAAATGAATACACTTGTGTTATCCATTCTCTAGCAAGACAGAGAACTCATCCATCAACTCAGAGTCTCCTATGTCCTTCCTAGTCAAGCTCCCTTGTGTCTCTACAAATTACTTGATTTTTAAAATCACTAGTTTTACTGTCTTAATCATTAAACCCCCTCCATTTTAAAAAAAGTATATGATAGGGTCCTGAAAAGATGGCTCAGTGGTTAAGAGCACTGCTTGCTCTTGGAGAGGATGCTGGTTCAGTTCCCTGCACCCAAAAGATATCCATGATGGACTCCAGTTCCAGGGGATCTGATGCCCTCCTTCAGCCTCCTTGGGTACTGCACACATGTGGAGCACATACAAATATGCAGGAAAAATACTTATATGCATACAGTAAAATCAACAGAACTTTAAAAATCTATATGATAAGAACTATATGATCTGCCCCGTGTGTTTCTTCAGTCTCTCTGGATACCCTTGGGGTTTATACTTGTGCCTATAATACCTTGTAGCTCATTCCTTGATATCACTGAAGATTTCCTGCAGCATAGACATGTGGCTCAATCACTTGTTCTCCTGTTAGCAGGCAATTAAGCTTTTCAAGGTATAATACATTACAAATAAATCTTGTGATGAGACTTCCGTACAAATCTTGCATGTGTCTCTGTGTATAGGTTCTCATTAACGTTGAATAAGCATCTGCGATGGGATTCCTGGGGCAAAGGTAAATGTACATTTAACTATGAAAACATGCCCTTACTGTCAGTCATCTATGTAATTAGTTGATTTTGTGTTTTTCACCTTGGCTGCTATAGTGATGGCTCTTTCCTGTTTATAGTAAAAAAAATCCACCTTCACATTTAGAGGGCTCTTTCCTCAAATATCTGTTTATTTTGTTACTGTGGGGGGGTGTGAGTGTGCATGCATGTGTGCTATAATGTGTGTGCTGCAGGGGTGTAAATGTGCATGCATGTGTGCCATTGTGTGTGTGCTGTGAGGGGTGTGAGTGTGCATGTATGCTATAGTGTGTGTGCTGCAGGGGTGTAAATGTGCATGCATGTGTGCCATTGTTTGTGTGCTGTGAGGGGTGTAAGTGTGGGTTCATATGTGCTATAGTGTGTGTGCTGTGAGGGGTGTGAGTGTGCATGCATGTGTGCTATAGTGTTGCTGCAGGGGTGTGAGTGTGCGTGCATGTGTGCCATTGTGTGTTTGCTGTGAGGGGTGTGAGTGTGTGTTCCTATGTGCTATAGTGTGTGTGCTGTGAGGGGTGTGAGTGTGCATGCATGTGTGCTATAGTGTTGCTGCAGGGGTGTGAGTGTGCGTGCATGTGTGCCATTGTGTGTTTGCTGTGAGGAGTGTGAGTGTGCATGTATGCTATAGTGTGTGTGCTGTGAGGGGTGTGAGTGTGCGTGCATGTGTGCTATAGTGTGTGTGCTGCAGGGGTGTAAATGTGCATGCATGTGTGCCATTGTTTGTGTGCTGTGAGGGGTGTAAGTGTGGGTTCATATGTGCTATAGTGTGTGTGCTGTGAGGGGTGTGAGTGTGCATTCATGTGTGCTATAGTGTTGCTGCAGGGGTGTGAGTGTGCGTGCATGTGTGCTATAGTGTTGCTGCAGGGGTGTGAGTGTGCGTGCATGTGTGCTATAGTGTTGCTGCAGGGGTGTGAGTGTGCGTGCATGTGTGCTATGGTGTTGCTGCAGGGGTGTGAGTGTGCGTGCATGTGTGCTATAGTGTTGCTGCAGGGGTGTGAGTGTGCGTGCATGTGTGCTATGGTGTTGCTGCAGGGGTGTGAGTGTGCGTGCATGTGTGCTATGGTGTGTGTGCTATGGTTAGGGGGGTGAGGTCAGTTTTCTGCTTCTGTTGCTGGTTTCTGGGAATTGAACTCAAGTCATCAGGCTTGGCAGCAGGCACTTTTGCCCACTGAATCATCTTGGCACCAAAGCATTTTTAAAAAAATACAGAAGGTGTATTGTGAGTGACTATTGCTTTTAAATTTAAAAGTGTGTGTATGTGAGTGTGTATGTGTGTGTGGCTTGTGTGTGAGTGTGTGTATGAGAGTGTGTGTATGAGTGTGAGTTGTGTGTGTGCACGTCCCACTGAATGTATGGCTGGGTGTCAGAGAACCACGTGTGGGAGTTGCTTCTCTGCTTCCATTGTGTGCGTCCTGGAGACTGAATTCTGTTGTGAGGCTTTGAAGTGGTGTTGAGCCACCCTGCCTCTCAGGGTCTTCCTTTTAGTTACAGTCCAACAGTGTCTGGTTTGTAATTAGGGGATTTAGTCCCCTTCGGCCCAATATAACTCGCGGTGTTTTAGTCACGTATCACTCCTCTGCATATGTTAAAACGCTTCACAGTGTATTTTCACTAATTTACTTTAAATAGGCAAGGTACGTGTGTGTGTGTGTGTGTGAAGGAATATGTGTATGCATGGGTGTGCATGCAGAGGCCAGAGGTTAGTGCCAAGTGTCTGCAGTTTTCTACACATGCATTTCTGGTGGCTTCCCTTTCCTGCTACGAGGCAAACACTCTATGCAGCATGATTCTTTTCCCCTTTTAGTTTAGCTCTTTTTGTTTTTGTTTTGTTTTGTTTTCATTTTTGTGATTGATTTGATTCTTCCACAGGATTTGGACAAACTCAGCTTCTTATTTTTTCAGAGCAAAAGAAAATTCATTTTATGGCTTTTTTTTAACTCTCAGATAGAAATGGGAATTCATAGCTACTTCCCAGGTCTATGTCTCTTGAAGCTTAGAGCAGTGTGCACTTAGATGGACATTGGGAGCATTGCCCCCACCTTTGTCGGGTGAAAACGCCAAGGCTGTCCCACAGGGTAGGAATGTCTAGGCTGTCCCACAGGGTAGGAAAATGGCTTGTTTTGACTCTGTTCCTTCTCTTGTCCCCAGTTCCTGTACTCCGTGTACTCTGTGTAGATCAAAGATCATGTGACCCCCTCCGTCTGCCACCCTGGCTGAGTGCCGCTGGCCATCAACAGCTGAATCTCAGTGGATGAATCGAGGAGATGATGAGGAAAGGGCTTCTGTCGTAAAAGGCTAGGCTCTCAGGGACATTTTCGTCATATGTTCACAGTGGCCTCTACCAGACATCCACAGTCTCACTGCTGTGGCATTTAATTGGAACTATTTTAAAAACTGGAATGGCTGAGTTACAGCTTCAGTGGGGTCTGAGAGTAGTGCTAAAGTTGCCAAAGCTAGCCATACAGATCATTAAATTTTATTATTTTTTACAAGGACATCAATTTACTGATCATGAATGGAGCTTTGTGTTTTCATTGATAATTGACTCAAATGATGTGTTTGTACAAAATAGTGTGGCCGTTTGACATGGGAATGTGAATGCTAACAGGACTACAAATTTCTGCCCCTAAATCGAGAATGATATTAGAACAGTAAGTGCCTCAGAACTACGTGACCTGTGTCTCCTCTTGGTTGTTGGACTGGTTATATGTCTGTGTCTGAGTCAAGTGCATAATTTTATCAAATCATTTTGCCATTGGTATTGACCTAAATTGGTATTAGTTGAGCTCATTTTAGCATGTCACTGGGCACAGCCATTACTGTGGGTTAGTGTCAGTAATCTAGGTCAGGATTCATCAATCTGGCAATGTAATTTACTCTGTGGTATAGAACTTAATCTGCATTGGGGTAACCCAGGGTCTTCACGGCCATGGTTCAGGCACCAACACCTGATTGTCTTCTCTATGACCTTGGCAAAGCTGCTCTTCAGGTCACAAAGTTAAGAATGGCTCTAGGGGCTGGAGAGACTAGAGAGTTCGGTTCCTGGCATCCACATTGGATCACTCACAGCCAGCTGTAACTCCAGTTCCAGGGGATCTGTTACCCTCTTCTGACCTCTTCAGACACCTGGTGTATGCGATGCGTGTAAACACTCCCTCCCTATACACATACACACATACAAGTGCATACATACACACACACACACATACATGCATGTGCACACAATACCAAGACTCACATACACATACATGCATACATGTATACATGTACACACACACTCAGACACACACACACACACACACACACACATTTTTGAAGTCCCTTCTCCTAGGCCCTGTCTTCTCCATGACAGTTATTTCCTATGGAGACAGGGGAATGAATTTTATAAGAAACCAGTAGATGGGTCATGAAATATAATAGAACTTGGTTTTAAAGGCATTCTATGGAAAGTGAGGAAATCCTTTCATAAAATGTGCCGTAAAGAAATACCCAACGCCCAGGTAATTAAACTCATCAGCTGTCAGCAGCAGACAGGAGTGGGAGGCTGCGGTTAGCTGCTCCCTGTGCCGTGTTTCAATGATAAATTTAAGGACCTACTTGCAGCTATTTCTTCCCAGGTGAAAAAGTCATTTTCAACTTCCTCTCTAACAGGAGAGAGACAACTCTCGCCAGCTGTCCTCTGACCTCCACATCCAGTGGCACACACTGAATAAATGAACTCATAAACACACTTGTGGGTTTGCTGGGGAGACATGACGGAGCAGGATGGACACTGCAGGCCACCGTCTCTCTGCCGCACACACCAATCCCGAGACATAACCATGAGGCCCAGCCCTGGTTTACCTTGGGTCACCACATAGGAGATTTTCCTATTTAAACAAAGCCCAAAGGACTGGTTCTAGTATATTTTCCTGCCCGAGCGGCCAGTAACAAACTTCTGGACCAGAGAGAAGAGGTTGAAGTGGGGAGATGTCATTTCCAGGTAAAGAGGGGTGTCCTAGCCCCTTCCTCCTTCCCTCCCTTTCTTCCCTCCCTCCCTCCCCATTTTATGAATTTTATACTCAAAGGCAAAGCACACCTGAGCCTTGAGCTCCCAGGTGCTATTCAATCCTTTCTCCTTCTAAGAA
This sequence comes from Mesocricetus auratus, assembly GCF_017639785.1. Lineage (NCBI taxonomy): Eukaryota > Metazoa > Chordata > Mammalia > Rodentia > Cricetidae > Mesocricetus > Mesocricetus auratus. The sequence continues at coordinate 54,283,085 of NW_024429267.1, read as the reverse complement.
AAAAAAGTTCACAGAGTACATATAGAATGCTGTATGACTAGGGCTCTGTATTACTAACATTTTGTACAGCAAGGAAACAGCTGTGGCTTTGCATGCTTTATCATTAATTTACTACCCATAATACTTTAAATTCTGATGTGTATTGAGATTCAGAGTCACTGGCATAGACAGGACTGAGGAAGTCAAGCCAGGAAGGGGGCTGCCAAGGCAGGCATGGCAAGGGGAACGGGTGTGGGCAATGAATTGCAAACACCACTTTATGACTGCTTGTCTTTGGGAACCTCTTGTGTAAGTGGCTTTGCAGATGGCTTCTGAAGCCCCTAAGAGTAGAAGGGCTATGACCGTCAGTGCTGTCACCTTAATGGACTCTGGGATCACTTAGGAAGTGAGTGTCTTGGTCTGCCTGACACAGGGCTTCTAGATTTTGTTAAATGATGTGGATACCATCTTAATGGTTGGTCAGCCATTCCCTGGGCAGAGAATCCTGAACTGGGTAAAATGCAGAAAGCGACTGAACACCATCAGGTAAGCACACAGCCCCCTTACAGACTGTGGCAACACCGTGGCTGGCCGCATAAGCACCTGCCACCATGATTTCTCTGTCACTGTAACCTTGAACTAGGAGAAAGAACAATCCCTTTGTTCCTCAAGCTGCTTTGGTCAGAGTATTTTTTTAATCACAGCAGCAGAAGCAGCAGCTGGGACAGGACCCAAGCTTGTATCTGTAGAGAGAACAGACAACAGAGCTGTGTCTATAGAGAGAGCAGACAGCAGAGCTGTCTGGAACCTCTGCTTCCTAAATGCAGCCATTTGCCCTCATGTTAGTGACTTTTAATTGCCCCCTAGAAAAGCTGTTCACACTGTAAGTCATCATAAGATTCAAACTGGAGCTACTTCCACACATGGCATACACATATACACACAGCAGTTAAGTACCCAGAATTATTTGACATTCTATCAAATAATGTGTCACTTTAACAACAAAAAGTTGCACAAATAGCATATGAAATTTTCTTCTACTGCATTGTTATGGTTTTGTGGTTTTTAAAAGAGTTTTATATGTATGTAGATGTGTCTCGGTGGATATATGTCATTTGTGCAATGCCCATAGAAACCAAAAGAGGGTACCAGATGCCCTGGAACTGGAGTTACAAATTCTGTGAACTGCCATACTGGTGCTGGGAACCGAATTCACCTGAGCCATTCTTCCAGCCAACAGTTTTTGTGTTTTAAAACAGAAACTGTGTCTGTAGTCAGCTTATTCACATTGAACTGACAATCCTAAGATAGAATAAATCAGAAATTGCAAAAAATACCACAGCTCGTATTTGTTGAAGAACCAAAGATTTCTGGTAACTACTTAGAAGTTTTTTTTTTCTGTTTTCTTTTTTCTTTCCCGTATCTTCCTTTTACTGAATTCATGTGGGCTTTAAAATTTAGTTTCAATGTATAAACATTGATGTACATATGGCTCATCTATGGCTCTTATTAATAAAGGCACATCCTGATTCTGTGGGTGTTGGAAGGCCTGGAATTCTGCACCTAGGAGGCAGTGATGCTGCTGGTCCCTGCACCACTTTTGAAGAGCAAAGATTCAGTTATTGGTGGCAATAGAGAGGTGCAGGGAGAAAAAAAAGTCTGAGCTGGGATAGAGATGTCTCGAATGGTAAAGTACTTGCCATGTGCTCATGCAGACCTGACGTCACATCCTCAGAACCCACCTGAAGAGGCCAAGCATGGTGGCCAGGCCTTGTCATCCTAGCTCTGTAGCATAGAGGCAGGAAAGGCCTTGGGGTTTGGTGGCCTACTCATTCTCATCTAATTGGTGAACTTAGAATTAGTGAGAGAGCCTGTCTTAAAAGTTAAGGGGAAGAGTGAGTGAGGGAGACACTGAATGTTAACCTCTGACCTCTATGCATGTGCACACGTGTGTACACACACAGGAATGCATATGCACACATACACACCCAGAGTCATATTAATATATTAAAAAGGCTCTAGTTCCTAAGAAAGTAATGTCTGCATGGAAGGAGAAATTATGTTTTTTTTTCTCTGCGTTGAAGATGGTTGAATCTGGACAAGTGTGGGGTTTCTTTTGCCAATATTTATTGAATTCACACAATATAGTCAAAGATTGAATGAGCAGTAACATTAGCAATCCCAATTATACACCTCACTGACTACCCACAAGCCTGAACAATAGACAGAATCCTGTATGCCTTCCCCATTAATTTCATTTAAATCCTCTTGGTATCCAGGTTGTGTTGATGTGGCAACTCTTGGGCAGTAGTTACCACAGTGTAGTGAGTTCCAAAATAGCTTAAGTGTGTTGTAGTGAATTGAAAGAGGAACTGGGAATCCAAATCATCCTTCAGTCACTTTTTGGCATTGATCTGGAATCTCTACATCTATCATATATCATCTATCTATCTATTTGCCTATCTATTATCTTCTTTCTGTCTATTGTCTATAACTCTGTTAATCATCTATCTTATCTATATTTCTGCCATTTATCTCTCTAATTTATCTACATATCTATCCTATCATCTGTCTATCATCTAAGTATCTATCTGCCCATGTATTATTCATCTGTGTATCTCTGTATTTATTATGTCTATGTCTATCTATCCATCATCTGTCTGTCTTTCTATCTATCTACTTACCTACATACCTATCTACCATCCATCCATCCTACTTTTCTTTTCCACAGGAATTGAAATCTGAACAGAAGTACCTTCCCACAAGTCTGCTAGTTGTGGAAGGTATATTTATAGTAGGCTGGCCAGTTTCTTATTTTTTTATGTTCTCCTTATTAGAACTTACTAACAAAATTTGTGAGTGTTCATCCTGATTGTGTGTGTGTGTGTGTGTGTGTCTGTGTGTGTGTGTGGTAGTGCCATACTGTGACACATGTGTGAAGCATGTGGTGTTGGTCCTCAACTTCTGCCTGTTTAAGACAAGGTCTCTTTATCATTGTTGATGTTTACAGCTGTGCATATTAGCCAGTTCAGCGTGTTCCATTGGTTCTGTCTTTGTTTCCCATCTGATCCTGGAACAAGGAGATTACAGGCAGACAGAGACACCCAGATTTGCATGGGCTCTGGAGATTTGAACTAAGGACCTCACATCCATGCAGTGAGTGCTATACCCTACCATCTCCCCAGCCTCTGCAAGTTGCTGAGTGTTTAAGATGCTGATGGCTTTGTTCCCACCCTGATATGGAGCCAGCATTTGCAACACAGCTCACAAAAGCTGTCTGTTCTCCATTGCCCCATCTTGTAAATTTAATATATCAAAAGCAAAGAACTGGTGTGTTCTCACAGTGTCTGGTGCTGATGGTGCCAGGTATTGTATGCTCACACAGTGTCTAGTGATGAAGGTGCAACGCACTGTGTGTTTGTGAAGTATCTAGTGCTGACGGTGCTGGGTAGTATTTCTCCCAGGGCCTCAGAACTGCTTGGCTGGCAGAAGGCTTGAGGGCAAGGGGGAAAGAAACTCCTATTTCCAGACTTGGTGTTGATCTGGCGTCTTACCCGGAGGAGCAGCAGATGGATTTTCAGTACTGGTATGCTGCACTGTTTTCATCGCAACCAGACTTGTTTGGAAGTCCAATTTAAGGAAACTGATGTGCCACCATGAGCATTGGAAAAATGTCAGAGATTGCTGATTTCCCATCCCCAGGAGAGCTGGAGTCTTCTTTCCTACACACACACACACACACACACACACACACACACACACACACACACACACACACACAGATGCTTGTACACACTCATACATGTGTACATGCACACACATATACATTCATACATACACACATATTTTTATGTTTCACACAGATTGAGACTGTCGTCTTACAGAGACCTAAGTATAGAAACACTGTTTCCTGGCTGAATGTGTGGGTGAGCTTAAGTCACACATACAAGAATAATTTCCAAACTTGACCTCACACAGCAAATGGGTTGCCATTGGCAATTCTCAAATCAGGCAAGCTTTTATTTATAGTAAATAGTTCTCTCTGTACCAAGCTCTCTGATCAGTTTAATATATCTTAAAGTTCCCTGCTAATTACCTTGCCATTTTATGTGATCATGACTAATAATATTTATTGTTTTTATCTTTCTTAAAATAACATATATTTGTTTCTTGTGCTGAGAAAATGGCTCAGTGTTAAGCGCTCAACCATGCAAGTGTGAGGCCTGAGTTCAGATTCCTAGATTCCAAGTAAAAATGCTAGGTTGGCATGGCAGTCAGCCTGTAATTCTAGCCTAGCAAGGTGGAGACAGGGTCCCCAGTCCTAGCTGGCTCAGGGCACTAGACATGTTGGTGAGATCTGGGTTCGTGTCTCAATGAATAAGGCAGAAGTGAAGTTTATAGCAATATTGGGCCTCTATCCAGGTACTTAGGGGCAGTGTTCAGACTTTAGTGCACACACATGTCCACACATATGAACATGCATACACCCACTGTAGATAACGCACATAGACAAAAATGGAAACATAGTTTTTCCTTGATTTGCCTACATATGATGAGAAGAATTCTGAAGAGAGGTTTGTTTTCTAAATTATACATAAAGAAGTCACCGAAGTATTCTGTAGGAAACCATGGCAGAAGGCTAGGAACATAGCTTGGTTGGTGAAACACTTAGAGCCATAGAACAACACTGCAGATCAAGAAATGCCCTTCAGAAGTTATCCATAGAAGCCTGGGTTCTTCAACCATGTTCCACCTAACACTGCTCACTGATACCTTGAGAAATTCAGCAAACCTCATACATCAGACACTGATCACTTCCTATCATGCATCCAGGTGGTCAAGTGTCATGTACCTAACATTAACGTTTCAGCCCAGATTCATTCCAAAGAGGGAAACGAAGGTGACAGGGTAAAGTTTGTGGAAATACAGGTGGGATCAGTTCATCCCTGAAGAAAATTTCCAAGGACTGTTCCACTCTGAACCAATTTTTGCTCCCACCGTGATCCTATGAGTCACCGTAATGATCCTTACGGTAAATTTCTGTTTGGTGGCTTCTGTCTCAGATAAGTCACAGGTCAGCATTGCTTCCTTAATGGAAGAAACAAAGGCATTGCTATTAAATGCACAAAGTGGCATACATAGTCGTAGTGTCCAAGAACATTTCACAGGGAGCCCCGTTGTCGGTAGATAAGTCAGGACAGCATGTAGAGCCTGACAGTGGGACACAGTCTGAACACTAGCTGTTGGGAATCTGTAGGCTGTTTTGTGGGTTTGTAGTATTGTGTGGCTGTCCCTGAATCCTGGGCTGTGGCATGCTGTGGATGGAGTATCTGTCCATTTGTGGATTGTAGGCTCTCCTGGTTTGTCTTCTGTTGCTATGATAAACAGCATGATCAAAGCCACTTAATAGAGGGAAGGTTTTATGATAGTATCATTATTATGCGATGATATCAGCTGGTTCTTCCAGGTCATAGCCCAGCACTGAGCAACCTCAAGGCAGGAATTCAAAGAAGTAACCTGAAGTAGAGATCGTGGGAAAACACTGCTGCCTCACTCTTGGGATCATGTTCAGCTGGCTTTCTTACACATCTCAGGCCCATCTGGCTAGGGATGGTGACATTCACTGTCTTCTGGGCCTTCCCACAGCAAGCATCAATCAAGACAACTTCTCACAGACATAGCCACAGGCCAATTTGAGCTACACAGTTCTTCCAGTGAGAGTCCTTCTTACCAGGCGACTGCTTTGTGTCAAGTTCACAGTAAAAGCTAAGAAGGACAAGGTTATTTACAATCCCAAGAGGTCATATATTTGTGTGTACGCATGTGTACATGTGCATAGTATATGTGTATGGTTTTATGTGTGCACATGTGTGATGTGGGGGTACACATGCACATGTGTGCACATTTGTGTAGAAGCCAAAGTCAACTTTGGGTGTCATTCCTAAGGATAATTTCCACCTCACTTTTGAGACATCTCCTACTGACCTGATATCTGCCTAGTAAGCTATGCTAGTAGGCTGGCAAGATGCATCTCCCCAGTGCTAGTATTGCAAATGAGCATCACCATGTCTGGATGTTTAAAGATGTGGGTGTTGGCTCTGGAACTCAAGACCCCCCACTTTTACAGAAAGTGCTCTGCTGACTGAGCAATTTCCCCAGACCCAGAAGTTTTATTGATTTTTATTTTGTGTTATGTGAGCGTTGGTCTGTATGTGTGTCTGTACACTATGCATGCAGTTCCCACAGAGGCCAGAGGAGGGCATTGGGTTCCCCTGGAACTGGAGTTAGAGATGGTTGTGAGCCATAATGGAGATAATGGGAACTGAACCTGCGTCTTCTATGAGAGCATCTGGTACTCTTGATTGCTGAGCTGTCTGTCCAGCACTTGCACACATTTTTCTGTGCTTTCCTTGAGGTAATACTTGCCACTTAGGTAATGAGTTATGTGTGTGTGTGCGTGTGCGTGTGCGTGTGTGTGCCTGCTCTTAGTAATTTTTACTTTATTGTAGAAAACAAATTTTATCTGAGAAAAGTTTTGGATTTACAGAAATATTGTAACAATAGTGGAAGTTCCCACATGATATACAGCCACTCTCCTCTATTCGTCTTTATGTATTTCTTGACTTTTATTTGTTGAGATAATATTTCATTATGTTATCCAGGCTGGACTTGAATTTAGGATTCTCTCACTCACATTGACCCCTCCCCACAACCCTTGGGTTATAATTTTGTACCACCATGCCTGACTTTACTTTCTCATTTTGAATATACTACTTAAGTATGGTAAATTCATTAGCAACCAATATTGGCATACATCTTCCATTCAGATTTTTCTTAGCTTTCTAATTTTCCTTTTACCTGGTGCCCTGGCCACATTGCAAGAGGTGGAACCCAGTACCAAAGCAACTATTCTACTCTGATTTGTACCTAGTTCTACCTATGGCCAATTTTTTAATCCACACTTTTGCCCATGTATCCAGGACACCACATTAGATCTTGTCATCATGCCCTGGGCCCTCTTGTCCATGGAAACTTCTCAGACATTCTTTGTTTGATGTTGTTGATGGCTTGGAGGACTTGGATCAGGTACTGGGTAGAGTGTTCCTCTGCTGGAATTCTCTGGTGTCTCCCTCCTGACTGAAGAGCAAGAACTGGACTTCCACTGAAGATGGACTACATGGCTTCTCTACACTGAAGGTAATGCCCTCACTACTGAGGCAAGCATCACTGTGTTTAAGGGTGGTGAGTCAGGCTTGCCTTCTGAGAACAGACCACCTACATCAATTATTTTGAGTTTTTGCAAAATGCTTGTCTCCTCCATCCATTTATTTATTCAACCAATCATTTATTTATAACTGTTTGGACTCATGAATATTTATTTTAAACTTTGGGCTATAAGCCGGTACTACATTATTGATTTTGTTGCCCTGGTGGTTCCGGCTTTTGGCCATGGGAGGCCATTTCAGTAGGCTCCTGTGTGCCTTTGATATGCCTTCATCCTCCTTGACTCTTTAAGCGCATCTGGGTTCTCTGGCACCACAAGACATCCACTGCTCATTTTCTACATCCTTTGCCCCAGCCCTAGAACTACCAAATGTGCACTTTAAAACTTGGAAGGAAATATAATTGTTTCTTTGTTGAAAACAGTTCTCAGTGACATAGTAGCAATTATTTGCTGACTTGAAGGTCTCAGAAATACATTATTTTGCATTTTAAGACAATTTATGGTATGGTGAGCTATTTCTATCCTGGTTCATATATTGGTCCTTGTATACTCTAAGTGGTCCTTGCCCAGACTTTTGTGGTTCAGACACTGTTTCATTCTCTATACCCATAGCTGGTTTCTGATAATCTCTTCTACAGCTATTTCCATGGGGCTGTGGTTATTTACAAAGAGGTTTTCTTTGTAACCCTGACCTGGACTCCGCCGCCTCCTCCCTCCTCACTTCACCCTTCCTCCCTGCAGATGGCAGTCTGGAATATGGAGGACACTTGATAGAAACTTTTTAATTGTTGGTATAGTATGTCGCTTAAAGGTGCCTTCCAGAGCTTTAAATCTGTCCTGTTATAGCTTGGAAACCTCTTTTTTTGTGCCTTGCTATAAAATCCTGGGGTTTAGTACCTTGCCATTTTATCATCCTGGGGATACATTATGTAAATTTAGTAGGGTTTTCCTTTACCCACTTCCTGTGATGGGCTCAGTACAAATGTCCTTGAAGAGTTGGCTGTGCGTCCACAGCGGCAGGGGAGTGCCTGCCTTGAAAACATGAGGAATTGTGTGTGGCTGCTGAGGGTCCGCGTGCAAATCAAGGCACAGGGCTGTTTCCTGTAGTCTTCCAACTTGGGAGGGGAAATGGGAGGATCCCTGGAGCCCTGTGCCTATCTAGTCTGTCGTGAGCTTGAAGTTCAGCGAGAGACCCTGCCACAAAATAAAAGGTGACCTCCATAATTCTGCATTTTGATTGGTTGTGGTTTTATGTAATGTCTCCCATATATAAGTAACATTATACAGACTAAGCAGGTTTCTCTTACGTATGTAGAGAAAGAAAAGGGAAAGGGGGAAATGATATAATTGTATTATAATCTCCCCAAATTAAAAAAATTACACACACAGAAATTCATACATACACATGTATATGGGCATATACACAGGCACACACACATACACATAGATACACACCCCACCCCCACAACACACAGTAGGGAGCAATTGAGGAAGACATGTTTCAACCTCTTGCATACATGTGTACTTACACACATGTGCACACCCTCCATGTGCACTTACACACATGTGCACACCCTCCATGTGCACTTACACTAGTACACACAACCTCCGTGTGTACTTACACACAAGCACAACCCTCCACGAGCACTTACACACAAATGCACACACCACCCATGTGCTCTTACACACATAAGCACAACCCTCCACGAGCACTTACACACACATGCACACACCACCCATGTGCTCTTACACACATAAGCACAACCCTCCACGAGCACTTACACACACATGCACACACCACCCATGTGCCCTTACACACATGTGCACAACCCTCCATGTGCACTTACACACACATGCTCACATCCCCATACTCATTACCAGGACAGTGCTGTGAGTCATCAGCCCCATGATCTCATCTCTAAGGCTGTCTTACTAGAGATTTACCCATCAGATACAGAAATATTTGTCATAGATTTCAACTAGGAAAATAATATAAATGTCTGTTTTAAATGCTACTTTAGAAAAATTTGTTTAAGAAGTTCATATATAGCTATATCTTGATGAATTGTTATTTTAAATATGCATTCTTTAATTTTTGCTGAATATTACATAAAATATAGATAACTTCACATGCATAGATATTTTGAAGATTTAGTTACAGTCCTCATTTATTCTTCTTTAAACTAAAGGAGTGGATCTGGGCTTGGTGGCTCATGCATGGATCCCAGCAACTGGGAGGCTGAGGCAAAAGGAATGCTGCCAGTTTGAGAAAGCCTGGGCTACAGAATGAGACCCTCACATAAAACCCTTACTCTATAAATAAAGAAATCTGGAACAAAAGAGCTGTGCCCATTCACTAGTGTATATTTCTCAGAGATAGTTTCAAATTAAAGATTTTCAACAGACAGGAATGGATATATTTGATAATTTACAGTGTTGTTCAAGCTAGTTTAGTCGCAATTGAACAATTTGTGACTGTTTGGAGAGTTAATTTAGTTTAAAAACAAATTTAATTTAATTTTCTACTCCATGGAATAACTACCAAGGAGTGATATTTTTAACTATAGCTATGGGAAGCACCATGGGGGTGATATTTTTCTCTTTTACAATGGGATTATATTAGTTAGAAGAGAATTAACACTGAAGAAGTGTGAGGTGAGGGTCCCCCTCAATTTAGCATGCACATTAGGCTTTCTAGCAGATTCCAGGCAAATTGCAACTTAAATAAAACAACTTACACAAGGTGCAATTCATGATCAAAACTTCACGGAAGAGAAAATTAGGAGATTAGGTGTAAGAATTCCCACAAGTCTGGGGGAAGATGTAATTATGTCTATTGAGTACTGTATTTATATTGAAGCTTCTAAGGGTCTAAGCTGAAAGCAGGAAGGATCGCAGAGTTTTTGTTTGTTGTTAATCGGAGCGCGTTCTTCCTTTGGTGGGCCCTCCCATCCTTGAGTTGTTACTCATTTTCATTAGGTGTTCAAAATGCAGGAAGGGATATTTTAATCCTCTGACATTAATTCTGTAACTGTTTTTTCTTGACTCTGATTTTGTGCTCCTTGTTGCCAGTCTGGCAGGAGATTGCATGCTGGCCCTGTTGGGGTGGTTGTGTAATGAATGACACAGGGGTCATGCCTCCTCTGTCTTCATCACTGATGGAAAGGGCTGGGGTGTTCCACCCTCGTGGACAACACCTCCTCTACACCTAGAAGTCTATGTTGGTTGCCTTGTCCTTCTGCCCCAACCATCCCATAATCCTTGCCATTGTATTCCTGTGAGGAAGGCGTGCCCACCCCACTGTCTCCAACGCTGCAACGCCTCCAAACTGCAGGCTAGTTTTTATGTCAAGTTGACACAAGCTAGCGTCGTCTAAGAAGAGGGAGCCTCCATTGAGCATACCTTCAAATTCGTCTATAGTCAAGCCTGTAGGGCATTTTCTTAATTAGTGATTGATGTGAGAGGGTCCAGCTCACTGTGGCTGGAGTCACTCTGGGCTGGTGGTCCTGGATTCTATAAGAAAGTAGGCTGGGTCAGCTATGAGGAGCAAGCCAGTAAGCAACACCCCTCCATGGCTTCTGCATCAGCTCCTGCCTCCAGGTTCCCCAGATTTGCGTTCCTGCCTGGGCTCCTAGCAATAATGCACTGTGACCCAGAACTTGTGCCAAATAAACCCTAGTTTCCCCAGATTGCTCTTGGTCATTGTGTTTCATCACAGCATTATAGCAGTAGTAACCCGAATTATGATGCATGACTACACAGAATTGGCCTTGGTCAAGGGCTTGTCTTGTCTGTTTGTTCTTTTAACAGAAGTCAGGAAGGGAGGACTTTCAGACCAAAGAGAGATAGAAGAAAAGCAGTTTTGTGGGGGTTCTCTAGAAGTCCCCCTAGCTAATACAGCTGGTCACAGTGCTGCTGAAAAAGACGGTCAGTTTTGCAGTTATCTCTGGGCAGATAAATCTGTGTCGCCTTCAACGAGGAGTTGCGCGAAGCCAGTGGGGCAGATGAATCTCTGCTTTGTTTTTGCATTTCTTCCCATTTTTTAACATTGGGTTTCATGCAGCCTAAGTTGGTTTCAACTCAGTATATAGCCCAGGCTGGCCTTGAACACCCAATTCTTCTGCCTCCACCTTCCAAGTTTATAAGCATGCAGGGCCATGCATGACTGAATTTCTGCAGTGTGAAAACAAATGTACATCAGGAAATTATGTTTCTGTTTCTGTGTAGAAATAAATGGCAGAGCGGCAGAAAGCTTGTCCTTTAGTAAGGGGATGAGTTGATTTGCATGGTGACCTGCTGCACAAGGGCACCTTATGAGAAACAAGAGGACAATGTTTGGAGGTCTACAAGTTGAAGGGCAGAAAAGTGGGACAGTGGAGGGACAGGCAGGGCATGGGTGACGATTCCATTTGGGGGTGAGGTAAAGCAAATTCACTCTCATTGGATATTGCTAAGTATTGACACTTCAGTGAGGACTTAGTGACCATTGAAGGCTAACCTGTTTCTGGGAAGGGACTTTGGAATGGGGATGGAGGTGTCTAGTCACAGTGTACTCTGCCTTAGTAGAAAATGACTCTTTTTTTCTAGAGGGCAAATGAGATAAGATGCATTCAAGTTGAAGGTCGTTTGCACACTCCTCAATTTAGAAAATTATCTCTGTGTGTGTGTGTGTGTGCATGCTTGTGTGTGTGCATGTGCCTGTGGTATAGGCATGTGTCTGTGTTCATTCATGTGTTCTTGTGTGTGCGAGTACACGAGTATGAAGGCCAAAGGTTTATATTGGGTGTCTTCCTCAATCATTTTCCACATTAGTTTTAGAGAGTGAGTCTCTCACTCAATGTGGAGCTTGCCAACTCAAACAGATTGACTGGTAGGAAGTTCCAAGGATCCTTCTGTCTGTGCCTCCTCGGGCACACACTCCTGTTCCAGGCTTTCTATGCAGTGCTGGTAGGGAGGGCTCTAAACTGGGATGCTCACATTCATGTTGCAAGTGCGTGTCTGACTGCCCCATTCCCCACCATCAGACCCACCAATGCTATCAAACTGAAATTTTGCCTATTCAACTTGGGCCAAAGAAAAATGAACATTTGGGCCAAACCATATTGTCATTGGACTTGTCTACAAAGCAAACTTTGTTCAGTGAATCTGCTACTGTTTGTAGTACAGTCAACAAGCCTTTACCCTAAATGGCCAGGAGTGAGTCATATATTTTAAATAATATTTTACTTTAAAAATTTGTTAAGGTATGAATGTGGATAGTGTTGTTTTTTTTTCTAGGAGAGGATCTCACTTTGTAACCCTGGCTGACTGGAACTCTGTATAACAGTCTGACTTTGAACTCAGAGATCTGACTGCCTCTGCCTCCCAAGTGCTGGGACTAGAGACATGACACCACACCTGGCATGTGTAGTTGTTATGTCTGCATCATGAGTGTGCCTGGTTCATCTCTCTAGCCCCCAGAGTAATACTTTTTTATTATTCTTTGAACATTGCAAACGTGTAGGCTATATCTTGGTTGGATACAACCCCTATAACTTTCCCTGAACCTCAGAACATCTCCCTCCCAACTTCATGTCCATATATATATATATATATATATATATATATATGTTCATATTCTATAAATTGTGTAGACTCCCATAACTGGTAACTCTGCTGTTGTGGCACAAAACGGCACAGGCATCACATAAATATATTTATGGCTTTTTACAGTAAGACTGTATGTAAAGTTTTTTTTTATATATGCACACACACTCAGGGGGAGAGAGAGAGTGAGAGACAGAGAGAGAGAGACAGAGACAGAGAGAGAGAGAGAGAGAGAGAGAGAGAGAGAGAGAGAGAGAGAGCTGTTAAACTTGAACCATGAATGCTGACACCTGGAGGAAACATCTGAAAGCTGGGATAAAGTTGGGATGCTGTCCATCATTATGGCTGCTTCAAAGAAAAAGACACCCATGCTTCAAGATATAAGTTGTTGGTTTGGCTACTTTTTCTAAAAATGATGATCAGCTGCTCTCTTTTTGTTTGCATTCTGAGATAGGGTCTCATGTAGCTCAAAGGGCATGAACTCATTGTGTAGCTGTGATGATCCTGAACTTCTGATCCTTCTGTGCCAGCCTCTAGAGTACTTGGGGGATAGGCATATACTACCTCACCTGTTTTATGAGGTGCAGAGGGTCAAACCCGGAACTTCCAGAATGCTAGATAAATACCCCACAGCAAAGCTCTTCCTCACCAATCAGTTTGCAAGCATGACTCTATACAAATCCTGCTCACTGGGGCTTCAAACTTTACACAGGTTATTTAAAAGCTAGCTATAGCAATTGGTTCAGTTACGGTGCCAGGGCTACAACACTTCTCCATGATCTGGGTGAAGGGCTAATGATTTGAATGAAGACAAAGACAGCAACTCATTCTTACAAGGAGAATGAAATTTATTGTAACAGTAGCAGGCACAATGGAAAACTACCAAGATCAGGAGCTCAGGTTCCCAGGTCCCTCCAGCAAAGGATGGGCTGATAACAGGAATTAGAATTTAGACAATAATGATGGACAGAAAATAGGAGGGGACAAGAGGTATTTTGGTAGCAGCTCCTAGTCACAAGCTGGTCAGCAGACCCCCATGGGGGAAGGGTGCAACAGCTAGGTGTCTTCATTTGCTCGGCTGTGTTCATAGCGGCATTATTTGTAACAGCCAGAACTTGGAAACAACCTAGACACCCATCAACTGAAGAGTGGATAAGAACAATGTGCTGCATTTACACAATGGAGTATTACTTAGCAGTATAAAAAAATCAATATCAATGGCATTTTGAACTTTGCAGACAAATGGATGGAACTAAAAACAAATCCTGAGTGAGGTAACCCAGACCAGAAAGACAAACATGGTATGTACTCACTCATAAGTAGTTATAAAGCAAAGGATTACCAGGCTCCAAGCCACAGCCCCAGAGAAGTTAGGTAAACCTAAGAGGGACACACATGAGGGCCCCAGGAAGAGAAAATAGTTAAGACTGGCAGGTGGTGGAGGATGGGAACAGGAAGGATACAGAAGATCCAGTTGGGGGAGAGAAAGAGGGGAGAGCAGTGAAAGAGATACTGTGATAGAGGGAGCCATTATGGGGTTAGGGAGAAACCTGGTGTTAGAGAAAATCCCAGGAATCTACACGAATGACCTCAGCTAAGACTTCCAGCAATAATGGAGAGGGGGCCTGAATTGGCCTTTTCCTTTAATCAGATTAGAGACTACCTTAACTGTCATCATAGAACCAGTATACAGTAACTGATGGAAGCAGATGCAGTGACCCACAGCCAAGCACTGAACTGAGTTCCTGGAGTTCAGTTGAAGAAAGGGAGATATGAACAGGGGGGCAGGGTCAAGAGCATGATGGAGAAAACCACAGAGACAACTTACCCAAGCTAGTGGGAACTCACTGACTAGGCCCTCTGAATGAGGGTGGCAGTTGGGTGGCTTGATCTGTTGGGGGTAGGAATGGCTGTGGCACCAGGACCTATACCAGATGCATGAATGAACTGTCTTTTTGGAGCCCATTCCCTATGGTGGGATACCCTGCTCAGCCTTGATACGGTGGGGAGGGGAACGGCTTGTCCTGCCTCACCTTGGTATGCCAGACTTTGTTGAAAACTATGAGTATCCTTAATGGTACATACTGTTTCTACTCTGTGCAGAGCACACATTTTGAACACTAACACACTTTTTCTCCTGTGTAAGAGCTCGCATTTTAAACACTAGCACACTCTACTTTGTGTAGAGCACACATTTTTAAATACTAGCACATCAAAGTTAACACATCCCTCACTTTCTTGTCTTCTTCTGGTAAAATTTGAAGATATATTTTCACCAGTATTTCCCCTTAAGACTATTTTAATTAATTAAAAGACAGTGACAGTAGAAGAAATTAAATGGCCTTAAATTAGAAGCGTTTAGAAATTTTATGTGAAAGTGCTGAAGGGGTCAGAATTATAAACAATGGAGAAACTATTCATGCATGTATACATTTATTTGATGACTTGTAAAGTCCTGTTGTATACTGGGTTTTTGATAGTTGGTGCAAAGGGTTCATACAGCGAAAAATAAGCTGGCATTTGCTGTTTGAGCAGAGAATTTTATTGCTTCTAAATGAATGTGGTAGATAGAAAGAGGACACTTGTAAACTCTCACGTTCTTAATTTCAGCTGCTGAGCAGCGAGTGGGTGAGATGGTTTAGTGGGTAAAGATGCTCACAATAGTGCCTGACAACCCAAGTTCGAGTTCAGGACCTACCCAGTGGGAGGAAAGAACTTACCCCTTCCTCTGACCCCCACAGCCATAGTTTTGTACAGTCATCCCTTTCACACCTCAGATCAATTCCTGGCACAGAAGATGTTGCCAAAAAAGAAGTTAACCCAGTTGGCTAAACCGTGGGCATTGTTTATAACCCAATGAAGTCCATTGATTATGAATATTATATCTATTGGGGCCCTGAGCTCTTGAACTATTTGTCAGTCCAATCTAGCCCCATCTTCCTTAGTGACTGTATTCATTATTTGCCGTATTAATGTCACAAAATGCCCAATAAGGGCGGATGAAGGAAGGATGGATATATTTTGGCTTGTGGTTTCCGTGTTGTCCACTGTGGTGGGGAAGGTGATGTGACACTGCGAAGATACGGCTTTAATTCCCGGTAGTGTAATGGGAAGAACTGAGGAAGGGAAGGAGGGAGGGAGGGAGGGAGGAGGATGGAATAAATGAAGGAGGGCAGGAGGGGAAAAGGAAAGGAAGAATGCAAGGGGAGGAATGAACAAGGCAAATTAGGATGAAGAAAGAAGAGAAGGAAGCAAGTTCTTACGGGGTTAATCACGTTATAGTGACATGAGCATGACTGGTGACTCACAAGGATGTGGGCACACAGAAGAGGCCATATGAGGAGATACAGAGAGGAGGGCATGAGGTCAGACTGAAATGATAGGTCTACAAGTCATGGAGCGCCAATGGCCCCCATTGCCGCAGAAACCAGAGCAGAGCATGCCTTGTCCCTATGTTCTGGCCTGAAGAAGCAGGAAACACGGGTCTCTATTACATTACCGAGAGTGTGGCACTTTGTCCAAGCAGTCCAGGAGGGTCATAGTGCTGACCTGGAATGCAGGGTAATAGAAAGATTGGAAATAATGTCTGAGCAAATGATGTTGGTTGATACGGGTGCCTCCTTATAATGATGATGATGATGATCCTTGAAAATCGAATGTTCCAATGGTAGCACTCAGTACTGCCAGGCACCACTATTACTAGCAGAAACCACAGAACATGGAAAAGATTCACAAAAAAGTAGACATTGAACTTGTTAAGTTCAAACTGATTAACTATGTTCAAGTAAATAAAAGAGAAAGTTATAAATAAAACAAGAAACTGGACCTGTAGAAGATAAACTGGATGGAAATAAGAAGAAATGCAATGATGTCTGAATAACATAATGGGACTAGTTCTGTGGGTATCTTCTGCATCAGACTGGACCCTGCTGAACAGAGAATCTGTGAATGAAGAGATAGGTCAGAAAATGCTGTGCCAACCACAGCAAAGTGAGACAGATGTTAGAAACTCCAGACAGGTCCATGGAAAGGATGGGGGAGCCAAAGAAAGCTTGCCTTGTTGGATGATATCCTAGAGCAGTGGTTCTCAACCTTCCTAAGGCTGCAACCCTTTAATACAATTCCTCAAGTTGTGGTGGCCCCAACCACAAAATTATTTTCCTTGCTACTTCATAACTGTAATTTTGATGTTGTTATAAATTATAATATAAGTATCTGTGTTTTCCGATGGTCTTGAGCAGCCCATATGAAAGAGTTGCATTCAACTCCCCCCAAGGGATCCTGACCCACAGGTTGAGAGGCACTGTCCTAGAGAGCTGGGTAAAAGTCCTATAGTGAAAATGTGTTACAAGACCTTGAATACATACAGAAATAGACATAAATGAGAAGTTAAGTTTTAGCCATAGTGGGAGAACTTGACTACTTTTAGTTATTTGTCTATTGATAGAGAATATATAAATGACTATCAGGTTTCACTTAATGGTTTTAAAACAAAACATTTGGCCAACAAATATGGAATAAACATTCCATGTACCTCTATGTATGCCTGTGTGTGTGTGTGTGTGTGTGTGTGTGTGTGTGTGTGTGTATGCCATTGGTCATTTAGGTGTATTCATTTGTCAGGATGCTGTCCTCATTGCTTCCTTGAGACATGCTCTCTCACTGGCTTGAACTTGTGGATTCAAGTAGTGTTAGCTGAGGTGTCCCAGGGACTTATTGGCCTCCATCTCCCTGGATCTGGATTTACAAGTGTGGACTTCGATGCCTGGGTTGTTTGTTTGTTTGTTTGTTTATGTGTGTTCTGGGGATTGAACTCAAGACCCTGTGCTTATCAGGCAAGCACTTTCCTGACTAAGGCATCTCCTGTACTTTGAGTAAATGTCCCTCATAAGCACAAATGAAATACATGTGAGAACTAACATCAAATGGAGATAGCAAATGATAAGAATTATTCAGAGCATTTCCTATGATGAGATGACACTGAGATAGAAATTAATAATATCACGTGATAAGAAATTACATGTGTTTATGCTGTGGCTTTCCCATCCGATTGAGTTCATTTTAGAATTTGTAATTGTGTTTGCCTTTTTTCTGGTTGCTCAAAAAAAAAAGGAAAGAAAAAAGAATAGTGTGCCTTTAGCATCTTCCTAAGTCAATCTGGAATAGTAATCAAGTGGCAGAATTTTTGCCCATCCCCTGGAGCCATTGTTTCAGAAGCACTTTATCCTCCAGCTTCATTTAGAACTGTGTGCTGTCCCACCATGCTGCAGAGCTCTCACTTTGACTGTCCCCCTGGGGCAGAACCTCATTCCTTGAAGCCCTCCCCCACACACACACACACCAACTGTCCCCAGTCATTTTCTTTTCTGCTGGCTGTTTTCCTGAAAGGATGAGGAAGGTTTCTCAGGCTCTTGTGTTTAAGAATGGCTTTGTTCCCCGGCACATGTGATTGATAATTTGTCAAGTTACAGAACCCTGGAATTCAAATACTCCATTTTTTTTGTGTGTTTGGAGCCAATTCTCAACTGATCAGAAAAGGCCAGTAAAGAGGTCTATGCATATGATTCTTGCACAAGCAACCGGTTTGCTTACTTGGAATTCTTTCCCTTCAAAGACCTTTTAAGGATGTCTTTGAAGTTTCAAGTTAATGAGAATTTTTTCCAAGTCTAGGATTTGGGTTTTCATCTTCCTGGCACCCTTAAGCCCCTTAAACTTAAAAGCACATTTCTGCCTACACGTCAGGAAAAGTTGTCTTTTCTTTTCTCTGTCTCATAGATTTTCTCTCATGCGTTTACTTCTGAGCCAGGTGGTTAAGGATGAAGGCCCCACCTTTGACTTAGTCTGTGCTGAGGGTCTGTTGGAAACTGGGACCTATTCACTGTCCCGGATGCTTCCAACTGAGGGCCATGTCATAATTAATACTCTTTGAAGATGAGATTATGTGTTTATATATTGACAGACTATAGCCCAAACACCCACAATCGGAGGCTTGGTCTACAGGACAGCACTGTTGGGAGATGGTGGAGTTCTTGCCAAGAGGGACCTCATAAAGGTTCTTAGAAGATAGGGCTTCAGCACGCTCAACAGTGACCGTTGAATGCTGTGTTTTTCTTTCAATCTCCACTGCATCTATGATCAGACTATTTCCTAATGCACATTCTCCCGTCGATCACAACCTTCTTCACCAGAGGCCAAACCACAGGGTCAACAGAACACTGACTGGGCCCCCAAAACTGTGAGCTCATTTCATATCTCCATACACTGCATTGTGGTTATACCCCTGCGGCCCCCTGTTAGCCTCACTGGCCCCTCCCTTGTTCCCTCTGAACCAGATAATCTTTCCAACTTGTTATCTTCTTATTCTCAGGTCTTTAAAAGGAAAATTGTTGACTCACTGGTTTTCTGCAAGGTTACTGTGTCAACATAAATGGGGCTTGTTTACTGTGGCATGGACAACTGATTAGTGGCTACACCACTGAAGAAAATAACTTGTCCCAGCAGACATAGACTGCTTATGATGCTTCAGGAATTAGTGGAGTGTTGGGAGCTCCTCCCTCCTCCATGATGGAATGATGAAGGGCTCCACCTTATACAGGAATGCATAGAGGTTATGTGTTCACGATTCCAATAGCTATGCCATGTCTGGAAGATGGCATTGCGTGGAATCCCTCTCCATCAACTAGCCTTTCTGCCCATCTTCTGTGGTAATACCTGGGTCTTGGGGGTATTAGATAACTGTCCGTTTTAGAGCCTAACATTCCACTGTTCGTTTTCTCAAGAAATCAACCAGTCACAAGCCACCACCCAGCCCCAGAAAAGACACTTCTCTGCTCATGACTGAGAGTGACACTTGTCTGGTAAATATCTGTGCCTCATTTTTATTACTTTATTTTTATTTATGATGGCATCTGAATCTTTCTAAAGTTTGGTTATTTTGCCAAATTATCTTATTGTATTATCTGCTTGGGGTTAATTTTGGCTGTCTGCCTCCTGATCTTGAATTTTTTTCTTATGTGTCTGCTGATTTATGTGTTTGTATTAAACAATGACCTGCATGTAAGTTTTGTTCACTGTTAAGTAATTACATCAGTTGTACGACAGATTTTTTTTTTCATGTTTGGAAAGCCTGGCCCTGTTGGTCAATGTGAGACACAAAAGTTCATACTTGAATTCATATTACAAAAATCACAAAATGAAAGCTGGAAGAAGACAGCTTTACTTGAAGCACCAATACTTATTCTAGAAACCAAACAGTTACTTTAAGGAAAAGCCTTTGGATTTTTTTCTTTTGAGATTAGAGACAACAAATGATTTGCATTCACTGACAATGTTGTTTAATCGTACTAGAACCAAGATTTAATTTGCTGTATCTATTGACTTGAAGTCCAAGCTCTATGGCACTTGACGTAGCAGAACAGTTAGTGCAATGATCATTAGTGGTACACATTGATGGACTGCAGCCATGAACCAGGTGCCTGCTTGTGAAGTGTTATTTTAGTACCACCACATACATTCTTTTAAATACTGCCAATCTCTTTTCCCTACAGTCCTATAACAGTAGAATTGAATATTTATGATCAAGATCGTATAGTCTACAAGTCTAATTTATAGCTATAAATGCTTATAGTGTAAGCAGGAAAAATCCCCAGTCACTAAATTAATAGCTTAAATAGCTAGGAAAACTAAACCCAAACCAGAAAGAATGTGCAATAAAGATTAGAGCAGAGATCAATGAAAGGAAAAACGGGAAAACAGAGAAAAACCAATGAAATAGACAATCATTTTTTCTGAGGAAACTAATTAAAGTCAACAAACTTTTAGCTAGATGAACTAGGAAGGAAACAGAGGAGACCAAAGTCAGAAGTTACTAAGTACTTAGTACTAAGCCTGTAGGTAAAATTACTGTAAGAAGGCTGGAGGGATGGTGCAGCAGCTAAGAGTGCTTTTGCTCTTGCAGAGAACCCGCGTTTAGTTCTAAGCACATATCATGGTCAGGCTACCTGTTGGGAGATTTTCTCCATCTAGTCTCAGTCCTACTGGTCCAATTTCTTTCCACCCATCGGGTCCCTGCAGCCGCTATGAAATAACCATTTTTAGACTAAATATCTCTTTATAATTGTTTTGCCATTGGCTTAGGCTTCTTACTGGCCAGCTATTTTTAAATTATGAACCCACTTCTACTAATCTCTGCATATCTTCATGGCCTTCCCTATAACGTGAGTTTTCTCTGACCCTGCTAGGTTCTACCACCCTTCTCTGCCCCCAAAAAACACACAGATGCTGTATTTGTTGCTAAGCTGTTGGCCATTGGCTAAGGTTTCTTATTTGCTAGCTCAGTCTTATTCACCCATAATCCAAGTATGTCCTTGTGGCCTTACGTTACCAGAGAAAAAGTCCAGGTTTCTTACTCCCTTGGGGTATACATCGTGTCTGCTCAGCATCTCCAGAGAAGAGAGAGAAGAGAGCAATTTCTTGGCTGTCTCTGCTAATATACTGATTCTGCCCTGCAAGTCACTTCCTGCCTGGATCACATGGCGATTTCTCTTTACTACATTTCCCAGAATCCTCCTTGATTCTTAGTCACACCTATCTTGCTTCCCTATTGGCCAACAGTGCTTTATTCATCAACCAATTAGACAAACATGTACACAGAAGAACATTCCCCATCATTTTCCTTACTGGTAATGCCTCCCCAGTGGCTACATGGTGGCTCTCTGACTCCCCCTATTACCTTTCTCTATCCCTGTTCAGATTTCCCCCTGCCTAAATTATGCCTGTCTATTGGACAAAGCAGCTTTATTCATCAACCAATAAGAGAAACATATATTCACAGCATATAGTTACTTCAGCTCCAGGGGATTGGATCCTGTTGTACAACTGATGAAATCACTCAGTTGTGAACAAAGCATAAACATATGTCACTGTGGAAGATGAGCATACACATCATCAGACATATAAAAAATAAAAAGAATTAGAGAAACACCAAACTGACTTCAAAGTTACAATGGTTAGGTTCAGTTTTGCCAATCAATCATCTTATGTGTTGAATCACCATGGAAACATGTCCCTGAGCGTGTTCATAGTGTGTTTGAGGGGATTTAGCAGAGAAGGGCAGTTGCTTCTTGAATGTAAGCAGCGTCATCCCATGCAGTGGAGTCCCAGACTGAATACAAAGAAGAAAGCGAGGCCTGTGACTTGACCCAGAAGACTGCCAACTTGGGTTTCAGTTCTGCAGCCCATGTGAAGATAAAGGAGACAACAGACTCTACAAAGTTGTCTTCTGGCTTCCACATGAGTGCTTGACACATGCACGTCCCCATATATGTGCATATTAAACACACACAATAATAATAAATGAGTTTTTTAATGGAGAGAGTGAGCTGAGCACCAGCCTTCATCACTTCTTGCTTCTTGCCTGATGATTCAATGTGACCAGCAGCCTTGAGCTCCTGACCCTGCCTTCACCACAACAGGCTGCACCATCAAACTGTGAGCCAAAACCTTCCCTCTTCAAGTGTTGTCAAGGCAACAAGAAAAGCAAACAAGATATTATGCTAAGTGACTAAGCTAGTCATGGAAAGATACATGTATGAGGTAGCTGATGGTACTCAAACTCAACAGGATACATACTGCTGTGTTCTGTGTAGGAATAGCATTTATTGAATACGGATGGAGATAAATAATAGATTAGGAGTTGCCATGAGTTAGAAACACGGAGGACACGTGTGTGGACAGAGTGGAGTGCAATAAACTGGGGGAAGTGCAGCAGTCATGCAGCTGAATTCCTTCCTAGAGGTAATGGCTCTTTGATACTACACCCATGACATAACTGCATGCAGCTATATGCACAGCCACACCCAGGTCCTTATAGAAGTAGTTCATTGATGGGCTTTGAAATTTCTCACATACATTGTCTTCACATAGTGATTATTGAATGTGACATCATTTTTCTTCTAGTTTAAGAGTAAAGAAAACAAGCTGATTTCCTATATAGTTTTCTTGCTACTGTTTTCCTTTTAAATTTATTTCAGTGTTTTAAAATTTTATGTCAGTTGACAAGCAGGCTTCCTGGTGGCATTTTTTACGTACTTCTGCCTTCTAGACAGCATGTAGACTTCACAACGTAATTTACTATCTTAAAAATGACTCATCCAATCTCACTAATCAATCCTAAGGAAGTAGGCAGTTGTTGAAACAAAGCCATGTTTCTAATCTTCCTCTCTTTCTACATGCATAACTTGGTGTGCATGGGATTCATACAACAACCAACTTTATTCCTTGTTATCTGTCATAGAGATTTCTGGCAGAACAGTTGAATTTGAGGATTAACTATGGGTTTCAGTTCTCCCTGTCTGTCTCTTACTGCTGTCTGGGATGGTGCACTCCCCTCTGTCACATCCCTGAGATGTGACCTGATTGTACCATGCCTCCTGGTGTCAAAAGGACATGCTTGGTTAGCATACACATGTCTCCGGAGACATTACAAAATTGTTCCTGCTTTACCCAACTTGGTTGGGTCAATGGGGGTAGAGATTCCCTCTGCCTTGTTCTTCTTTGAATATTTCTTAGAGCTTAAACTCATATTTTACAGAAATTAGAAACAACAGAACCCCACTGAGACTTGTATCTAAGTTTGAAAACAAAGATGCTGCAGTCCTTGGGACAAAGAGTGAAGACTCTGTGTTTGCCTTGGGACTCATGAAGATGAGAAGTAAGGTTGATATCACAATCATGAAGAAAATTTAATCTGCCATTCTTATAAAATGAATCATACCAAGGGACTCCAACACCTGTGACAATGAAAAGAGAATGCCAGATCTTCTCTAATTTGAATTTTTGCCTTAAGACTTTTTAAAATGTGTATTTGTATGTATCTGTGTTCGTGAACATGAGTGGAAGTTCCTGAAGAGACCAGAAGAGGACTTCCAGGACCTGGAACTCCTGAAACTGGTCTTACAGGAGGTTTTGCCATCCTACACGAGTACTGGGAGTTGAACTCTGATCCTCTTCAAGAGAAGCAAATGCTCTTAACTGCTCAGCCATCTCTCCATCAACACTTTTAATTCTTTATAATAGTTTAAGTCCTATATCATACTTCCCCTTCTTGTAATATGTACTCATCAATATATCTCCTATTCTGTTTTTGGGTAACAGCATATTTCATCCTATGAAACTGTCTTTTTGTCTGTTCATATGCTGAACAGAAATAATTAACTAGTGCCAGGATAAACCAGAGGTAGAAAACAGTTTTCATCATTTGGTAACCATCTAGGCAATTATATAATTTAATCACACAACTAATCAAATGTCAGGCCATTTATAATGCAGACTTCAAGCTAAGACCATAGGTCATCAAATGTAGATCTAATTAGATATGCATACATAATCATGTTAGAGTTACATTAAAAAGAAAAGCAGCACCAGTCAAGGCGATTCTTTGTGCTTAATTACTTTTTTTTATGTTTCTGCGTTGATTTATTGGCACCATTAGGAGTTGCACAAATGTCTGTGAGTGTGCATGCCTGTGTGTGATTTTGCAGGGCTTATTATATGTCATGTCACAGTTTTCAAATGACTCTGTTTTAATGTCAGTGGGAGTTGGTTAAGAAAGTAATGAACATCATCAACAAACAGAATATTTTAGTCCTGCGCCTAGCGCTTCTGAAAGCAAATTTGAATTTCAATATATGGTAGAGTTTAAGGCAGAAGAAGGTTTGTCAATAGATGGGCTGGTTAGTTTTATATTAGCTTGGTACAAGCTGAAGTCACCTTGAAGGAGAGACCCAGTTTTAAAAAGTGTCTATAGGTGGGTCTGTAGTGCATTTTAATCAATAATTGGTGTAGGATGACCCAGCCCACTGTGGGCAAGTGGTCCTGAATGGCATAAAAAAGGAGGAGGCTGGACAAGTCACAGAGAGCAAGCCAATCAGAGGCGTTCCCCATGGCCTCTGCTTCACATCCTGCTAGGTTTCCTGGAGTCCCTGCCCTGACTTCCCTCAGTGATGGGGTATGACCTAAAAATTGTAAGATGAGATACACCCTTTCCTCCCCACGTTGCTTTTGGTCATGGTGTTTTATCACAGCAATCGTAAGGCTCACTTAGACAGGAGATAATATATCAAAGGCTCTCCATTGTTTTGTTGATTTTATGTTTTAAAGTGACTGCAAGTTTCATGCTAGTGAGGGACTTAGTCTCAAGAAACAAAATGCTGGATGAAGTTGACCTCTGGCCTCTATACACACAGAAACACACACAGACACACACATACACACACACATTTGCCCTCTCATACACACATACAAATAATTGCTCAAAGTGAACTTGATACACAACTGATTATCATTCTTACATCCTTCAAAAGATATGATTTAAAAACATGCTGCATTTTTTATTTTTAAAACATAGAATTTAGTTGAAGTTAGAGTTGTTGTTGCTGTTGCTGGTGTGTGTATGTGTGAAAAGAACTTAGCAGGCCAGAGATCTCAAGGATAGAGACTTTTTGAGGAGCTGGCCTGGTTCTGTAGCAATAGACCACACTGAGCTGGCTCTGAAAGACCAGGGTGGCACCTGTCTTTCAAGCTTCACACTACACAAATGGACCACTCTCCATCACAGGAAATAGATCTGATTAGGAGACTGTATCCCATTAATCCAGAGATAGTGATACTATAATGATATTTGCAGAAACGTACAAGCTGTTCTTTTTAAGCCTAGAAGGAAAGTAAGAGGTAAAGGATAGGTTTAGACACTAGAATTTAATTTCAATCAGTTCAAATTGTTTTGTCTGGCTTAGCTTGAGATATCTCAGGTACTTCACACTGAACTTCATCTTGTTTTGTAGTTGAGACTGACTTTAAACTTGTCACCCTCCTGCCTCTACATTCCTTCCTGAGTGCTAGGACTGCAAGTGCTCATCACAACATCTAGACTTGTGCTCTATTATTAAATATCATAGAAATATTGAACATGTCTTAAAGTTAGGTTTATAAATGTTGACCAATCATAACAAGACTTCAAGAAAAACAATATAAATGCATCCAGGAAAACAAACAAACACAAACAACTTAAAATTGTGAACGTTGAAAACCAATGAGTGGAGAACCCCAAGAAATATGAAAAGGTGTTTAAGGAGGTATAGTATTTTAAACAAACTGATGCTTAAAAGCATTGGTACCCATGCCTGGATAGACAATCCTTTGTAATGGATGAAGTAGAATCTGTAAAAGTTGGATGTAAGTACTCATGAAAATTTAGTTTATAATAAATTGGATTTTTCAGTCACCAGAAAATAAATCATTTTGAAAACATTCTCTGGATATCTTGAGAAAGAATACAGCTATATATTTATTCAAAAAGTATGATAATTTTCATGTTGCAGAATCCTTTTATGTAAATTAAATGAATTTCTTGAGTATAAAGGTAAGTTCGTACAGATAAAATATAAGACAGACACAAAATCAGGAAGTCATGGGACAAAAATAGATTGTATTTATATTGTTATGCACACATACAGGCACATTTTAATTTATATGCAGAATTTGCAATAACCACTTGGAGGGATGTGTTTGACTTCTTGGTGGTATGTTGTGTATGCTATTGCCGTTCACATCAGGTCTTGACCCAGGTAGTGGTCTTCAGAGCAGGAGCTGGAGACACAGTTCAGTTAGTGGTGCTGGCCTGGTTAGTAGGAAGTCTGGGTTCAATGTCAGCACTGTATAAATTCAGTGTG
The DNA here is from genome assembly GCF_017639785.1 of Mesocricetus auratus. Classification (NCBI taxonomy): domain Eukaryota; kingdom Metazoa; phylum Chordata; class Mammalia; order Rodentia; family Cricetidae; genus Mesocricetus; species Mesocricetus auratus. The sequence goes on along the minus strand of NW_024429267.1, from coordinate 54,256,565 downwards.
GTGGCCCATGCCTGGCATTTCAGACGTAAAAGGTAAAGGATTAGGAATTCAAGGTCATCTTCTATTAGGGAGTGTGAGGCCAGCTTGGGCTACACTGGCCTCCAAACCCAACACAAGGCCTCTATATGTCAACTTTATCTGGTGGGATGTTCACTGGTTGCACAGCTGGATGAGTCTGCTGCTTCCGGGAGTAGTTAGGTTCTAGCTTTTGTGTTCAGCATCTGTTCTCTTCTGAGTGTTTTTGTTTCCTGCCCTTGCTCCTACCCAGTAACAGAAGGGACTCGCAGAATCTCTTCAAAAATGAAGCAAAGGCTCTTGTATTGCTCCCAAAAATGATTAGGGAAGTATTTTCAACAAAGGCCAATCTTTAAAGATTGTCAAGACAGGAAATTGGATGAAGGAGGAGCATGACTAATCCTAGCCCAAACACAGAGCAGCGTCTTTAATGGGAAAGATACTGAGAAATCTGACCCATGGTCTTCTTACACTCTTATGAAAAAAAAAGCATCTGATATTTTATAATCATTTATAGCTTAAGACATATAAAGAACCCAGGAAAAAGAGTATTTTATATAAAACTTGGTGAGGAGGTAGCTCTGAAAAGCATTTGCTAGAGTGAGAGGACCTGAGTTTGATCCCTAGAACTCACATAAAAAATATAATTGTGTATTTTAATTCAACAGGGAAGTAGAGACAGATATGTCCCTGGATCCCATTGGCCAGCCAGTTTAGTTAACAAGTCACAGGTCCCAGAGAGAGAGTTTGTTTTAAAACAGTAGATAAGCTCCTGAGGAAAGACACCTGGGTTGTCTGTGACATTGACATAAAGATACACACACACACACACACACACACACACAGAGAGAGAGAGAGAGAGACAGACAGACACAGACAGAAAGAGACAGAGACAGAGACAGAGAGTCAGATGGCAAGTGGTAATATTTAGAGGATTGTGTGCAAGTCAAGGCCCTTAGATTGGAGTTTTCTCACCTTCGTGTTAACTGTGCCTCCTGGTGGTTCATCATTGTGTACCCTTCACGGCTAGCTCTGGTCACTGATTTTATTATTGTAATTTTCACCCTTATACTTCAGTCCTGGGAGAGAAGTTCTCAGAGTTTCTTCTCATCTACTCTCCTCTTCCTCTTTCTTGCTCTTACTCATCTATGCTCACTCTATAGCTTACATTTGGTAGCCAGTAGATAATTTTAATCGCTTATGAATAAAGAGTAGAAGACTGACATGTCTTCTAAAATGAACATTTGTTTTTTCAAAGTGGTTGGTGATAAATAATCTGGACTAAGTGTTTCTGTAGAAGGTGGTTTGAGCCTCATTAACAAGTTGCCTATGGCTGAGTCATTGGATCTCGGCGACATTAATCTATTAGTTTATTAATGTAAGGAGCCAATTTTCTCTTTTAAAATAGGTCAATTTCTTCTTAATATAATCAACCAATACTGAAGCTCTACTAAGAGATAAGTGAATTATTTTTGAAAAGTGACTCCCCTCTTGCCTGGCATCATAATGCAGTGGGGTAAGAGCACTTAACTGTGCAAGCTTAAGAGCCTGAGTTGAAATCCATGCTCACACACACATACATGCAAGCACACACAATAAAAAAAAACTCTGGCTGTGGCTGTGTTTACTTGTAATCCTAGTTCTATTGGTGGTTGACCCAGGAGAAATTGTTGGCTGCTTGCCTAGCTCCAGGTTCATTGAGAGACTCTATCCCAAGGGAATGAGACAGGGTAATAGAGGAGGGCAAGGAAACAGGACATCTTCTGGTCTCCACAGGTGGGTAAGGAATCATGTACCACCCCTACCATGCACATACACACTCATACTCATGTACAACCTCTACCCACCCCCACACTGCATCTTTAAAATACTATTTCTCCATAATAACAAATGTCAGGCTTACGCCATTATCTGAGTTCACCATCACCTGGATAATCATAGTATCATTACTAACATACTTTCACACCATTCCATCTCAGATGGGAGTGGAGATGTGGGCACACTCTCCTGGTTTTCTTCATCCCTCCTCACCTTCTTCCTTATTAAAAAATTGCTCATGTGGAAAATTAAAAATAATGCAAAACTAACTATAAAATCACAACTCTCCAGCACTCTGACAATTTGCAATCTTCATAACTATTAACAATGTGTTCCCTGTAGATTGCAGTGTGAAAGACGTGGGTTGCTGCTTATTCTGCACCAGCCCCTCTGCTTCCACTTGAAGAGAGGGAGCAATCAAGAGAAAATGACACTGGGAGAGCCTTGGACTGATCTTAATTTTTAGAAGATAGTTAGCATATCCTTTTGTAGTTATGGCAGATGACTCCCACTAGAAGACACATTAAAGAAAAGAATGAGCAAAGTGGGGATTTGTAATTATGTATTCTTTACCATGCACATGGTTCTCCTATTTTTTTCTTTTTCTTTTCACTGGCCAACTAAACCCCACTGGCATTTAATATGTCATCAAATGATACTGAGTGTTCTGCAGAGGTGGGCAGTAATTTCTGGTTGATGTGTGCTCTATGTACAACTGAAACACGAAGAAACCTTTAGAGCAACCATTGAGAGTGCAGTAAAGGACCCTGACTTTAATCCGTCTGCCAGTAGTGGCCAAACGGATCTTCAATCCAGCCACAGAATTAGTCCTTACTGCCTTATTTATGACTACAGTGGTTTGTTGACCACTGTGGTGTTTTGTATTGATTGTCAGCTTGGCAGGGTTTAGAGTCACCATGGAAACAAAACTGTGAGCACACCTGTAAGGAAGTTCCTAGAATGGGTGAAGGTGGAAAGACCCAATCTAACCTAAACATGAGAGTATGTCTCCACAGGCTTCAGACCCAGACTGAATAAAAAGGAGAAAGCTAGCTCTGAGCTGTGTCTACATATCCTGTCTCTCTGCTTCCTGGTTGTGAAAGAAGCATGAAGAGCTGCCTCATGCTCCTGCTACAATGATAGACTGTGCTCTAGAACCATGAGGCAAAAGGAACCTTTCAGATGCCATATATTTTGTCACAACAGCAAGACATGTAGATAATGCAACCACAGCCGGAGGAATGTAATTTGATTTATTTATTGAATGTTACATTCAGGTTCAGGATTGTGATGGCCTTGTTCCTGCATGGGCAGATAAAGCGGGAGTCGAAGCAATATTTGAATGGGAGAACTGCATTCATGGGAAGGCCAAAGGATGATAGATCCAGACTGAGGTAGATAGGGCAAGGAATCTGGAGATCAGACTGGGCATTTGGTACACGGGCTCCAGGAACCCAGTGTGGTCGTGACTATGAAGCAACTTTCTCCTGATCTCTTCACAGCTCTGAAGATGATGACCCTTTCATTTGCTTTCAAGTTGAATACCTGGGTGGGTGGGGGAATAACTGTGCCTAGGAAAGAATGTGGTGTGGATTTGTGAATGTGTAGAAGTAATGTGGTGTGGATTTGTGAATGTGTAGAAGTAAAGGAAAAATAATCTCACATGCTTACCTTCTTGACTTGAAATCTCCACGATGCACCTTTTTTACTAGAGAAATCCAGCTACAAAATTTCCAACAGGTCTTGGATAATGTAAAGATATGTTTTCTTATGGGGTGCTTCCCTCTTATCCCCTGAAACACACAGGAGACATATGCCAACTCAGACTGTTCACTTCAAATTCCAGCTTTTGCCTTGATTGTAGATCTTCATGTGTGCTTTTTGCTCACCTCACATGTTGGAGATGTTTACAAAATTTCAACACAGCATCTCAGTGAGGATTTCAGTGATGATGGTCAAGTGTCAGACATTTCTGTGATGTCCTTTCATGACCAAAGCCACATCCCCTGGCTTCCTCTTCCTTCTCACCTTTCAGTCTATCTAATGTGTCTATGTTGTCTCAAGAATGTTCTATCAGGGAACTATGTATTTGATGCATGATGTTTTGTGATTGGTATTTTTTATTCAATAAAATTATCTGAAGCTAGATCCAAGGAAGTATCTATCAATAATCAAAGAATCATCTGTTTAATAGTTATCATCTATCTATCTATCTATCAATCATCTGTCTGTCTAATCTATACATCTATGTGTCATCTGTCTATCTATCATCTGTATATCTAATCTATCCATCGATGTATCATCTGTCTATCTATCTATCATCTGTCTAATCTATCCATCGATGTATCATCTGTCTATCTATCATCTGTCTAATCTATCCATCGATGTATCATCTGTCTATCTATCATCTGTCTAATCTATCCATCGATGTATCATCTGTCTATCTATCTATCATCTGTCTAATCTATCCATCGATGTATCATCTGTCTATCTATCTATCATCTGTCTAATCTATCCATCGATGTATCATCTGTCTATCTATCTATCATCTGTCTAATCTATCCATCGATGTATCATCTATCATCTAGCTAGCTAGCTATCATCTATTGTTTATTATCCCCATCTCTATCAATTAGGTATTATACTGTATTATTCATCTGCCATCTATCTACTATCTGTAATGTATCATTGATATACTTCCCACTACTATATATAGCTCTAACATCTATCAATCATTTTCTCTATTATCTATCTATCTGATCTGTCTATCATCTCTCAATAGTTTGTTTCTTGTATTACTTAATGACATGGTTTTAGCACTGATTAAACCTTGATCTACTGAAGAACATCTAAATTTACTCCAGATTCTGTTGTGAATGAAGTCAACATGAGCATTCATATATAAGTTTCTGTGCATTTCCAAAGTCTTTTTGAGGTAAATATACAAGAGTGCAGTTTCTGGATTATATGACATGTGCCTCCTCATTTTCTGTAAAAGAAACTGACAAGACATGTCCACAGTGACTGTTCCATTTTACATTCCCCACAGCACTTGTGATTGACAGAATTTCTCCCAACGTTCCCAGTTTTCATTTTAGCCATTGAATAGATGCATGAAGATATCTCATTGTGGTTCTCTTCTCTAGTGTTGTTAAATATTTTTTCATGCATCTATCTGACATACATTCTTTAGTGGAATGCTGTATGTCCAAGAATAGGGGGTGGGTATGGGAGCCTGGGAGACATCTAAATATGGTCAAATACATTGTATAAACATCTCAAGGAACTAATAAAACTGTAAAAAAATTGGCCAATAAAATTAGAAAAATCACTTTAAAATATGGGCCTGTATATGCGAGTCTGGCTGTGAGCTTACTAAGAATCATGACCTATGAGATTAGTTTTAGGGTTTCTGTGGACATTCTTCACTGTGGTGGGGAAGTCCTCTCTTTATTTTCTTGAGACTTTTAGTCATGGATATGTGTTGAGTTTTACCAAAAGCTTGTTCCTCCAGAGACTGATTTGATGGTTTGTTTTTCCTTCTGGAAATGTTGCTACACTGACGCCATCAATATTTAAATATTAAACAGACAAAACTGGCCTGCTTCTGCCCATCTTTTCTGCCTTGACTGGTTGTATAAATACATCTTGCTGTGTCCCATTTCTGTACTGAGTGTCTCAGATATGTTTTGTGAGTATTTCCCCTTCATACATGCAGAAGTACCCCAGATAGTGGTCTAAATTTTCCCCAACCATCAAGCAGAGTTTAGGAAACACAAGACAGAAAATGCTTTTGATTCTTATTTTTCCTGATGACATTCTTTCTTCCTTGCAGATATTCCCAGTCTCCTTCTGCCTCCTTTCTGTTTAGAGAACTTCACCAGTAGGCTATAAAGAGAATTCTGCAGTGGGCATTGACAAATTTTCTCATTTTGTTTCTTCCTCTGAGAGTATCTTGATTTCTTCTAGATTCTGAAGGGATATTGTAATATCTATAGAGTTCAGAGCCTATAAGTCTCTATATATTTGGTAAATATCATACCCCTCCTTTTAGCCTTGAATGATTTCTGATAAGAAATTGATTTGTGTACCATTTCTCTCTGGTGTCTCTCAAGAATTTTTTCTGTTCTCATTTCTTAATATTTTGACTGTCTTTGGCTCTGTCTTGGCATGAGTTCCGTTGGGATCTTACTGTCTGGAGGTTGCTTAGCTTTCTTGAGGCTTTCAGATACCACCTTAGCAATGACTCATCATGCCTCATGGTCACTTGGCTAGGAGTAAGTCTAAGTTTCCTGCTCATTCCTTTGCTGATGTGTATAGTAGTGGATCCAGAGACACTGTGCACTGTTTGTCATCAAGAGATGTCTCAAAGTATTTGCCATTTAGTCTATACTGTGATGGTTAGTCTTGATTAGCATAAAATGTCTAGAAGGTTGGGAAAGCACACCTCTTAGTGTGTCTGTGAGGGTATTGACTAGACCCTGAGGGTACCCACATACTAAATGGTTTAATCTGTTGATAGATTCAAATTTTCAATCTTTGGCTCAGAAGTGATAGAACGTGGAAAATTAGATCTGGTTGGAGGAAGTATGATACTGAGGGAATGTTTTTAAGACCTGTGCCCAATCCTTGTCCCTTTCTGTTGCTATGTATTCTGTGTCCCAGCTATCATGGTGTGAGAGACCTCACTACCATCTTCTTCAGTAGCCGTGAACTTGAGCTACTCTCAACATCAACAGAGTCAACTGTGGTGATGAACTGAAATCTCGGAATTTGTGAGCCAAGCTAAGTAATTTCTTCTTTAACTTCCATCTGTCGGCTTCATGATGATAAACCTAACTGTAGGTGACCCTTTTCTGATTTTTAGGAGCATGGAGAAGGATCTGTGTGCAGAGAGCTTGCTTCACACATTCACCGTTATTTCTGACTTGCTGCCTCCTCAGTCCTGTGTCTGGGATTCACGAAGAAAAAGATAAACCAAAAAAACATACCACTCTGTCATTCCTTAAATCCTGCATTCTCTGTCCACTTTTCTCTCTTTTTTCCATTTACTCAGAGCTTTGTTTGCCAGACTTGTCCATTTTATCTTCCCAGAAGTCCATATTGCTCTTCAATTTTTTTCACCGTTTAGAATTTAACTCAAGAGGAATGTTGTTTCGCGTGTTTATTTTCCCCTTCCAAGTTTACTGTCACCTTTCTCCTTCCCTCTCTGCTCTTTTAAATGTTTATAAACTATATCAATATCTTTGTTGACTACTGGGCTCTTATGGAGTCAGTCACTGAATGTATTTCAATGTGGATTGACTCCTGTAGTTTAAATTAAAGAATGGCTTTGCAATATTGATAAGTTTCAATTAGCAGGCTCCCACTCTGTTGTTATTCAATACAGAAAAGCAATAGAAAAGCAATAGTGGAATAATTTAGTGAAAAATATGAACACAGCTTGAGCCCTAACTGTTGGCAAAGTTTCTATTAATTCTGTCATCACACTCAAAGAACAAGTTTATGCTAAATAAACAAAACCTATAATATTTGTGTCAGTGCTTTTAGATGAAACCCTAAAGATTATTTCAAATATCTTGATAAATAATTAGAATACTTTTTCATGTTATTGCATTTTACTTTCTCTTACTGAACAACTGAAACATCATAGAACAATATGTCTCACATTCTGGTTCCAAGGCCATTTCTTAGAATGAGACTCGAAGACCTGTTTTTTCATAGCTCCCAGCCTCTATAGACAATTCTTATATACATTATTGTCAAGATGAGTAGAAATCTCTGGGCTCTGGAGCTTCATTGTTGTTTTATTTTTACTGCTTTTTGGCTTCTACTAATGTTGCTTCAGTTCCTTATCTATAAAATAAAATGATATGACAGTCAGCTTTCAGTGTCAACTTGACACAACCCTTAGGTTAAAAGACAGTTGCAATGAGGGATTGTCTACATTGTGTTGTCCTCTGGGGTATTGCTTTGGTTAACTGATATGGGAACACCCAATCCACAGAGGGAAGTGCTATCCCCTAGGCAAAGGGTCCTGAACACTTAGAGAACCCAAGCTGAGAATTAACAAGCAAGCATTCATTTCTCTCCACTCTCTGTGGTTATGACATGACTTGCTGCTTCACACTCCTGCCATCTTGAATTGCCTGAGCTAAATGGAATTCTGAGCTAAAATAAACCCTTTCTGGTCTAAGTTGGTTTTGTTTATCACAGCAACAAAAATTACACTAGGAGAGATGGTAATAGGATATACTTCTGAACATTTTTATGATATCCGATACCCATTCACCTATTGATAAATCTGAGCAGTGTCTTACTTAAAATGTGTGATACAATGGCAATACCTAAAGTTTTAGGCAAGGCATTTCATTTAATTTTCTCCCTCTTTTATATTGTCACTTTGACTGCGTTTTCTTTGTTATGAAAACACATAAATTGCTCACACACTTTAAGCCAGTTGCTGAGGTAGAAGTCTGTTTGCAGCCATGCAAACAAGAAGCTAATTATTATGTCCATTTTACATTCTGATGGGTGGGGTTTTGTTGTACCAATCAGGCTTTCATGGGGATACAGATGTGTGCTCTAGCACCCCATGGGTTGAGCTCTAGGTTTCAGATGCACGTATTGTCATCTGAGTCACTTACTTTGCACAACCCCACTGTTAGGGTGCATATCCCAGGGGTGAAATCAACCAGTGAACTTAAGTGCCACACCAATGGTACACAGTGATGATGGGAGGTTGGCATGCCAACCTTACTCCAGTGATTTCTTTCCCATCCAGTTTTTCACAATGAAAGATGGGAGGTCACTTTGTCTGGGGTCAATGCTTAGGTTTTTCTTTTTCTTTTTTTTTCTATGGATGCTGTGTGAGCAAATGGTTTTTAATGAAAACGAGACTAACTGAGACATTTTCTAAGGGGATCACATCATAGTGAAAACATTGGCTGCTGAGGGGCTGGAGAAATGCTGCAATGGTGATGAGCTCTGGCTGTTCTTGCAGACAACCCAGCTTCAGTTTCCAGAACCACACCATCTTTAGCTCAAGTTCCAAGAGATCTGACACCCTCTTCTGGTGTTTCTTCAGGTTCCTGCACCCACAGGCAAAACGTACACACAGGCACACACACACACACACACACACACACACACACACATAGAACTTAAAAATAAATTATTTATTGAATTTTAAATGGGGGGGAGGAAGGAAAAGTGACTGGGGAAGGAAAGGTGAAAGGAGATATGGAGAAGTCATGATGTATTAGAAGGTAAGGTATGTGTGACTCTGTGTATCAGTCATGTTTTCTATTTAACTAATTGTAATATGGGTGCATTTATATTTATTATTAGCCTTCAGTCCTTCTGTTTATTATTCTTTTTTACATAATAACCAATAATTTCCCTCCCAGTCACCTCCCTCCACTCCTCTTTTTCTGTTTCTCTTCAGAAAAGAACAGACCTTCCATGGATCTCAGCCAACCATGGTATATCAAATTTCAGGGAGACTAGGCACCTCCTTTTCTATTAAGGCTAGGTGAGGCAACTCATTAGGAGGAATAGGTGCCCAAAGCAGCCAACAAAGTCAGAGGCAGCTCCTGCTCTTGCTGTTATGATTTCCACAAGAAGACCAAGTTACACAACTGTAGCAACTGTACATTCGGAGGGCCTGAATCAGTCCCATGCAGGCTCCCTGGTTGTTGTTCAGTTTCTGTGAGCCCCTATGAACCCAAGGAAGTTGGTTCTATGGGTTTCCTTATGGTGTCCTTGACTCCACTGGCCCCTACAATGCTTCCTCCTCATCTTCAGTAGAATTCCCCTTGCTCAACCTAATGTTTGGCTGTGCATCTCTGCATCAGATTCCATTAATTGCTGGGTGAAGGCTCTCTAATGACAGCTAGGTGACGCAGCAGTCTATGAGTATAGCAGAATATCATTAGGAATTACTTCATTGCCTTTTTTGTCAGTTGTGTTTGGTTCTATTCTAGGTCAGTAGGTATCTTTTTTCAGGGACCTGGACCTCAGAGATAGGTTTTCTCTCGTGGTATAGGTCTCCAGCTATGCCACACTTTCACTTTGACCCCAATACGTCTTATAGGCAGGACAAATTGTAAATTGAAGGTTTTGTGTCCCAGACCCTCCACTGGAAGTCTCGTTTGGTTACAGGAGATGGCCAGGTCAGGCTCCATCTCCCCCAATGTTAGGCATCTTCACTAGGGTCACCCCCACCGATTGCTGGGAGTTTCCATTGCAATTAGGTGAGCCTTCAGTCTTAAAGATTTCTACAGGTGGCGGACATGACCTGGATGCATTGTATACATGCATTAAACTTTCCAGGTACAAATAAAAATTATGTTTTAAAAAGTCTACTGAAGTCTAGTAGGGGTTAAAGAGATGACTCTGTGGTTAAGAGCACTTGCTGCTCTTGCAGAGGACCCAGTATGGATACCCAGCATCCTTAGAGCAGATCACCATCTACTTGTATCCAGTTCTAGGGGAGCCAATGCCCTCTTCTGGCCCTGGAAGACACCAGGCTTACACACTTGTGATGCACAAATATACTTTTAAGCAAAATACTCGTACATACAAAAAGTAAAATAAATAAGCTATTGTTAAATACAAAATTATTTGTAAAAGTTTTACAGTTAACTTTCCACTGTATGTTAAACAGATGATTAAGACGTGAAATAAAACTAAACCCATTCTCATGTTCTCCCTCCTATCCCACCCCACCCCACCCCACCCGACACCACCCCCACCATGTTTGTGTTCTTGGCAAACATCAAGCACTAAATCTAGCTTCAAATTTTATTAAAGTGTCTGGACCCTAAATGGAAGGAAAAAAATCTCTGTCTGTGTTCCAGGGAGTAACAGAGAATTAACCAAAAATACCTTGGCTTACAAAGACTGAATTGAGTTAGACAGGTCTGGTCACACTTTTCCGATTGAATCACCTGATTAGTGAATGAAGACAAAGAAATGGGTACGATGTATCTGGTTCATTAGCTAGAACACACAGGTAGGTCTGCCCACACATCAAGTCCAACCCAAGGAAAAGGAAGTGAGGAAAAAACAGCCAAGTCAGCCGTGGAAGTGACTGCTGTGTTGCTTGAACAAATGAGGAGGAATGAGAGAAATGACCACACTGACTGGGATGGGACAGGCAGGAAGGGCGTGGCTGTCACTGAGCCCTGCTGCATGCGTCTGCCCAGGCATCCACTCCCTTCCATCCTACGCTGAGTGCTCAAAGGCAGACGGGGGCATTTGCTACCCCCTTCTCCGTCCCATGTGGCCTTCTCAAGTCTCCATGCCTGTCCCCTGCATCTGGACTCCTGTGTGGTAGCCACTCTGAGTCAAGCCTTAGTTGGCTCTCTTCCAGGCTCTTCAAGCTCTTGTCCCAGTGTTTGGTTTTTAATAACTTCTCATGAGCTAAGAACTCTGGGCTGCCAGCTTTCCTCATTCCGCAAACCCACGGACCTTCGCAGTGAGGATCCACGTGGCCATATACCAGTCAGTTGACAGTTTCCCGGTTTCAGTGCATCCTCCTGCAGCCCCTTGAGAGGGGTCCTGGCAAGGCTTTGTCCCCACCCCCATAAGTCAGAGTGAGTTCAGTCTTCACAGGCCCTGGTCACGTTTCACTCGAGCCACTTCTGTTTTGGTTGGCTGGAATAATTTGAATACTGTTTCCTAGTATTTTCTTTCTCTCAAGATTTTTCTAGCATGAAAAACATAAAAGGATTAATAATAGTACCAAAGAGCAAGAGCGAGTCATGTTTGGGAAATCATGCTTCCCAAAATTCCATAGTCATAGGTGTATGCATTTCCAAAGATTTTAGACTTGGTATTTTCTTGTCTTAACAGTGAGCTGCTGGTCTTTTGCTGTCTGCTCAAAGGGGAAGGCCTTTCTTCTAGTGACATGGTTAGCAAGATCATGAGGAGAAACTGACAATTAAATGTTCACTGCTCTTCTTTGTAGCCCATCACCCTGCCTTTACATCTTACACATTCTTCCAAACTTAGGACCCCAGTCTCTGTCTTCACATCAGCCTTGGGACACTGTTTGGGGTGTTGGTATTATCCTCTATAGTCAAGCTAGTTAATGAGACCGAGGCCCTGCCCACTCCAGGCTCCCTCACCGTGGCAGTCACCCAGGTCTTCTGCTTAGTACAGATGGATGAAAGAAAATCGCGGTGTTCACAGATGAAGTTTGAGGTGTTCAGGTTTTGTATATTCTCAAGAGAATCCTTACGAGATATTCCAGTTTCACAGAAGAGAAACTTGGGAAGCAGTAATGTTGACAGTCTTACCCCCTGAGCTAGTCATTGATGTTTTTTTGAAAATAAATGTTCTTAGTAGAGCTTAGCTAAGTGCAGAGACGTGCACAGACTGTAATTATGCATTTTGATATCATATCACCAGGTGGACACACACCCAGATGAAGAACTAAAATGTCTTTAGTGCTAGAATCTGCTTAACCTTCCTCCCACTTACACAATTCAGAGTGATGCCAGAGGAAATCAATGGATACTTTTTATCTTTTCCTTTAAAAAAAGAGTAATTCATATATTGTATTGGTGGAGCCACACATGACATTGAACTTTTTAATTTTCTTCCATTGAGTGGATCCCAGGGATTGAACTCAGGTCATCAGGCTTGGCAGCAAGCACCTTTACCTGCTGAGCCATCAATGGCCCCTTTTTGCCTCTTTATGATCTTCAGATAAGTTGAACCATAAAGAATGTCCCTTTTATGTCTACCTTTTGTTCCTCATTTTTCTGTGGGATTAATGTAGATTTTTTCCCATTTATATCACTGCAATGATCAGTGGGATATTGTAAGATATTTTTTACTTTTAACTGACAAACTGCTGTTTTGAAGATCTCACAGATAGTGCTGGCGAATCTTAGTCTTCATTTTCTCTTTTTAAAAAGAATAAAAACCTTTTTAAAAAGACGGTATGGCTGGGAAATGGTGGTACATACCTTTAATGCCAACACTTGGGAGGCAGAGGCAGGCAGAGTCTCTCTGAAGCCGGAGCTCACTGTTCAGCTAGTCTGGCTCCATGGATTCTCCTATTTTTACCTCCCTAGCACTGGGGTTGTAGATGTGTACTGTTTGTTTTTGGTGCCAGGGTCTGAACTCAGGTCCCCATGCTTGTGTCTCAAGCTCTTTACTGACTGAATCATCTTCCCAGGCCCCTGATGACTCATGGGGTTTGGCACCTTTGCAAGCCGTCATTGCACTGAGAATCTTTTGAGCCTGCATCTGTAGTGTGAGTTCTGAATCGTAGAATCTGCTCTCTGTACCCAGTCTCATAGCCCAGGGTGTGTTAGCGGGACCTCCTGGGTCTGCAGCCTGTAGTTTGGTCCTAGACAATGTATTCTTCTAACAGATTACATGCTCTTGACACTTGGTCCTTTTCTGATCACTTCCTACTCTACTGTCCTGGGACACCTGACACCTGTCATTTTATACTCTGTTAACCCTCTGCACTGTGAACAAAGAGCATCCATAAACATTTTTTCTGAGGTAAGGTCTCATCTTTCATGCTGACTGCCTGCTTCTCTTCTTCTTATGCTTTGCTGTGCTTTTAAAGTGTGTGTGGGGGGGTGTATGCAAGTCCATACATCCATGGGTGTGTATATGAAGGCTAGGGGTCAATGTCAGGACCTTTATCACTCTCCACCTAGTTTTCTGAGAAACATTTTGCCCAGGGATCCACCTGTCATTCCCCAGATCACTGTGGTCAGGTGCATGCCGCCACTCATGGCTAACCAACTTAAGAACTCAAGGCCTGTACTTGCAAGGCGCACACTTTACACACTGAGCCAACCCACAGCCCCAAGTGATGCCTCTTGTGCTTCTGATTTCCTTATTGGCCCAAAACTTCCCTACCCTTGGACAGCCTCTACAGGCTTGCTCCAGTCTGGATCTGCCCATGGTGTGATACAGGGGAGTTGCCACCATGGTTTTCTGCCTTACAGAGGAGCTTAGAGGATGACCCACAGATGCTCTGTAGATCTCCAGTCAGAGGAAACAGGGTTACAATCCCTAGATACCTTCAAGTTTTTAATGATCAGCTCTTCATATTGTGACCAAAGGAAAAACAAAACAGATCCTTTCCTGCCCTAAAAAAATCACAGTATTAGCTGTGGCTTATGCCCAGTAATTTAACACCAAGCAAAATCATTACTTGTATTATCTAAATTATAGCCCTGTTATGATGGGAAGCTGAGTCTAAAAAAATAAATTTCAACTCCTCTGCTTAAAAATACTTAGATATGCCGGGCGGTGGTGGTGCACGCCTTTAATCCCAGCACTCGGGAGGCAGAGGCAGGCGGATCTCCATGAGTTCGAGGCCAGGCTGGACCGACAGCCTCCAAAACAATACAAAGAAACCCTGTCTCTTAAAACGAAAAAAAAAACTTAGATATGATACGAGATCAGATGGGGAAGGCATTGTGTTTCCCTCCAAGGAATATTGTAAAGTGTGATGAGACTGAAATGTTAAAGACATTAGATTCACTATCAGGCTTTATATTTAGTATTTTCTACAATGGTCTATATCAGTGCAAGGAACACTTTGTGCCTCCAACTCTCATCATGGAGAGGCGATACTCTCCTTTGCTATTCGCCAAACTATCATGTGTTGATGCTTCCAGATATTTCTGTAAAATCCAAACTACACAACCCACCAAAGGAGAATCCAAAAGAGGACCTCAGAAGTGTGTGGACACTGACTGGGGTGAGCTCTGTAACCATAGCCTGATGCCATATGCTGTGGATTCCCTTAGTGGAAAAAGACACTGACAAGAAGCTTACACTATCACTAGGGAGACAGTGTAGTTGGTGAAGTTCTTGGCACACAAACATGAAGATGTGTGTTTGATCCCTAGGACCCATGTGAAAACCAGCCATCGTGGCTGCATCTGTAGTCCCCATGCTGGGGAGGTGGAGACAGGTGGATCAATGGACTCTGCTGCCCACCTAGCAAACTTCACATTCAGTAAGAGGCCCTATCTTAAAACAGTAAGATGGAAGGTGACTTCTGAGCTTACAAACACACAAACACTAACACACACACACACACACACACACACACACACACACACACACACACACGGAAAAAAGTCTTGACCGGGATAAAACTTGTTGTTGGGTAGTAGATCAATATTAATCCCTGGCATACAAATGGACTTTGAGTGCCCATCGCACAATGAGAGATGCTCTCTCAGCCTGGACTCTTGGGGGAGGGCCTAGGCCCTGCCCTGGATGAAATGACAGACTATGGCTATTCCCATGGAGGGCCTCACCCTCCCTGGGGAAAGGAGTGGGGATTGGGGGAGGGGGATGGGGGTTTGGTGGGAGGGTATGGGGGGAAGGGAGGGAGAGGGACCTGGGATTGACATATGAAGCAACCTTGTTTCTAATTTAAATTTAAATATAAAAAGGCATAAAAAAGACAAAAAAAACCCTTGTAGTTGGGTACTTCTAAAATTATTGGTCACACACCTTTAAATGAAACTTAGATTTTTTTTCTTCAAATTGAGATCTTCTCATAAAACTCCCGTATTTTGATCAGTGTACAACATGTAAAGGATATGTAAGTTTGTAGCAGAGATTTTAACCCCAGGTGGCATTTCTTTGGGCACTGACCAATCGTTTATTCCCAAGTGTGTCCTTTTCTATCAGATATGGACTTGGAGGCTGTGGTACTGTAAGGAACACCAAGAAAGGTCTTCTGCCAACATTGTGGCTCTGGAAATGAAATACAATGCCTCCCTGCACTTTCAGGTTCTTCTCACACAAGTATGGGTGTTTGAGCTCTTGAGTGCATAGCGTATGACAATGGGCTCCCATAACCCTGCTCATCAGAGGGCATTCATTACCAGAGTCCTTTCCCCTGATGACAGCTTGGTCAGCACTGAAGAATAATTACTAATAGCTGGCCACAAAGACCATGCTGTTGAGCTCCATTGCAGAGAGTTCTTCTACCTTTGTTTCAACTGCAGATCATTTTGATTATTTGTATATTTATATTCAAAAGCATCCCTCTGCCTGGGAAAATGGTTCAGTGGTTATGAGCACTTTCTGTTCAGACGTAGGGCCTGAGTTCAGATCCACAACAACAATCCCCTCCCCCCCAAAAAAAAGACAGGACACAACCACACAAGTACCTGTATCCATACCATTGTGGGAGTCGGAGACAATGGGATTCATGTGAGCTACTAACAGCCATCTCCAGGTTCATTGGAAGCCAGCCTCTCAAGGGAGTAAGGCAGAAAGTGGCAGAATGGGACACCTGACATACTCCTTTGGCCACTGCATATATGTGCACAGACATGCACACCTGTATACTCCCATGTGCATACACCACACAAACACCCTTGCAGGGCATATAGACTCCCCCCACACACCCCTCTTAGAATATAGCTTTTGATTTCTAGTTGACAGAAGTTCATCACACAGAAGAAATCCAGAATGAGTTAGACTTGAGTGGAAGAAAGAAAAGAAGGTTGGTAAATGCACCCTTGCACGCCATATAGACACACCACACGCACCCCTCTTAGAGTATAACTTTTGATTCTAGTTGAAAGAAGTTCATCACACAGGAGAAATCCAGAATGAGTTAGACTTGAGTGGAAGAAAGAAAAGAAGGTTGGTAAATGCAGACTCCTGTGGAGTCCGAGGCCTGGATTGCTGCACATCACATTCTGCATTGAGATGTCATGGATCCTAGACACTTTTGTCTTCCTGGACTCCTTCCTCAGTTAAAATCAGCAAAAAATGTATTTTAGGGCACTGTTGTTAGAAACACAAATACCAGGGTTTGGGATGGATCCGTGGTTAAAATCCTTATTCAGAAAGCATGAGCACCAGAGTTTATACCCAGGAAGTCATGCAGGTGACAGGCAGGCATGATGGCCTGCTTGTAATTCCAACCTTGGAAGGCGGGAGACAAGGGATCCCATAGCAAGCTAGTTCATCAGATTAGCCACGTGGGTGAGGTCTGGTGAGATCTGGATTTGATTAAGGCACCCTGCCTCATTGGATAAGGTGGAAGTGCAATACAGGATGGTCGCTGATATTTTTGGGCCTCAATGTATTCAAGTCTGTGCGCCCACACATGCGCAGATACATGCAAATACACACCTGTGAAAACGGGAAAGAAAATTAGGTAGATGTTACCATCGTTCACTGAAACATTTTATAACATACAAGCACACTTTCTTGCTTCTATTTAAAAACCCTAAAGTATCTTCACAGGTTCCTGAAGGTGCTATGAGTCCTTTGGCCTGTTCCTACTGCATAGTTTTATCATCCCATAACAGTGGGCAACCAATTACTCTCAGCCATCAGCCACATTTATATCAGATTATTGGCATTTAGACCTCCAGTTAGACCATGTGCAAGGCTCTGCAGAGACCAAATGATGACCAGACCAGTTTCATTAGAAGGAGGAAGATGGCAGAATGCAGCCCGGAAAGAGACCCTGGTCTGGTGGAGACAGAGCTACCATTAGGCATAGATGTTTTGGGCATCCAAAGAATAAAAAACCGAGCAGGTAGAGGGTGATCACAAGAACTACCAACCAAACATCTGCATAAAATTGGGCCTATCACCATTTCCTTATGGTTGAGGGAGGGACACATGAAGCCACGCCCCTGCCAGCAGATGGGGTTGCAGTGTCACGTTCTTCAGTGGTGTAGCCATAGATAAGGCTTTGTGTGTTCTGCTGAGTAACTCCCCAGCCACACTTGGACAAGGAACTGATGAGACCTGTTCAGCCACACACACAAGGAAGACTTAAAGAAGGAAGGGGCATGCTGGGAGGAGTACGAGGGAGAGAGATGTGCATGACTGAAGAGGAGGAGAAACGACTAAAATTCGTTATGTAAATGTGTAGAACTGTAAAATGATTACATACACCAAAATCCTGATCTGAGTCACCTCTGGCATCATGCACAGGTACAGATATACCGGGGATGACTTCAGTTGTAAAAGGTCCATGGAAGAAATCACTTTTATTTAAACCAAATCATATGAGATAAAATGCTTGAGATAAAATTTCCCCTTTGCCGCATGTCACTGGAGGAAAATTACCCTGCATGCAATTTCAGCTCTGAAAGAAAATGCCTATTTTTGCCCCTCTGTTGTTTCCTTTCCCAGACTAGCTCTTCATTTAACCAACTTCATACTTTCTGCACGGGTGAATCTTTTAAAGCCTAATGATTCAGTGGGGGCATGTGGGCATGGTGCTCATTTTATTCGTGAAAAGTTAAAAATCATATGGCTCTTGTCAAGCATTCTCGTTTTCATGGTTGCTTAAGTCACAGCAAAGGTTAGAACATGGCAGGGGGTGGGGGTGACGGAAGGTGATGGTGGCGATGTTTTAATTAATCTTTTAAGTAGTTTTAATAAGATGTCACCGAGGAACACTTGGTGAAATGGAAGCTAAATTCATAGGTAGGTAAATGTCATGGTCAAATACCATTGAAGACAGAAGTGTCATAGGATGAATATTTAATTTCTATTCTATATCCTGTAATAAACCCCAATGTTATGAGTATATGTGTGTTTACATGTGTGTCTGCATGTATGCATGCGTATTTGTGGAGGTCAGAGGACAAATCCAGCTATTGTTCTACTAGCGCCATCTATTCCCTGACTCTCCGCCCAACCTCGAGTCTCTTACTGGCTTGGAACTCATTAAGTAGGCTAGACTGACTGGCCAAGAGGTCTTAAAGGTTTACCTTCCTGAACCTCCCCATCACTGGGATTACATAAGATCATCAACATGCCTGGTAGTGGAGGTGGTGGTGGTGGTGGTGGTGGTGGTGATGGTGATTGTGGTGCTTGTGATGGTGGTGGTGGTAGTGGTGTTGATGATGGTGCTTGTGATGGTGGTGGTGGTGGGGTTGTAGCCAGAGCAAGCATTGCCACTTACAGATAAAGCTCTCTTACCCACTGAGCAATCTCCCTGACTCTGTAAGTTAGGATTAATAAGGAGAACTCCATGAGCTGCACTCAGGTCCTCATGCTTGCACAGCCAATTCTTTGCTGACTTAGCTGTCTCCCCAACTGCTAACTCATTCTCTTTGCCTTAACATAAAAACAACAGAGATTTTTAATTGAGTTCTTTCTCAGTATTGAGTATAATTATCAAGACTAAGGCAATGCTTTCCACAGAAACGCAAAGGAACACCGAGACAGAGTGGTTAACAAGTCTTTCTAGAAGAAACCTAATTTTTGTGGTATCCTTAGATAAGGAGAATGTGTCAAACCAAAAGGAGCCATTCTGAAGTCACTGACACATGGACCACAAGTGGCTTGGCTAACACTGACACAGCACCTGCCTTCTCTCATACAATGTCATTTCCTTGCAATTTCAGCAGGCTGTATTTATGTGTTAAGAAAGATTTGGTGCAAAATCTATGTATGATTGGTGGGTCACCAGAAGATGGTAAAACACTAGGACTTGCCATATCCAGAACAAGAATCAAGATTGAAATATTTCCCATTCTTCAAAAACAAAGCTTTGACTTAAACTGAAGTGAGCTACCTTGGGTTGGCTAATGAGACCCAGAGAGAAGCCCACTCCCCACCCAGGGCAGTAAGAGAAAGAGATCAGAGTTCACCAGTCCACTGTTAGATGGGGTGACCTGAGCAGGAACCATAAGTCAGTCAACATGGCCAGCACAAAAGAAAGCCTAGTCTTGTCTTGTAAACATTTTCTGTTTGGGGTTGGAGACCATGTTGTCACTGTCTTCTCTCTCCAAGTTAGAATTACAGAGACACCATCTGCATATTTTCCACTATGAATAGATAAATTGGGTTGCTTTAGTTATTTATCAGTTATGTATGTTAAATAGAGACTTGTTTTCTAGACAAACACTAAGAGAAATTCACACTTGTCTTATTTATGTCTGTGATGTGGTTTGGGAGAATTACCAAAGATTCTGATTTTCGCTAATTTCTCCCAAATTAGGCATATTTAAGTATTCTATCACCACTTTTGTCAAAATGCCCCAAATAGAATTTGAATATTATAGAAAGTATTCTGAACACTAAATATTTAAGTAAATTTGAGATTTTACAGAATCCAAAGAAAAATACAACTCCAGTTTAGTTATTTTGTAAAATCACAACTGCAAAAATCTAAAAAGCTTGTCTTATTTTTCATACTTTCATGTATAAGTAAAATAAATGCCGTATCACTTTATATTTCATTGGGCAGTTATATTAATTTCCTTTTTTTCTTCCTCTCATTACCTCTTCCCCCCACCAGCATCACTGTGTAGTCTACACTGGTATCAAACCCACACCAATCCTCCAGTTGCAGACTTTGGAGTTCTGGGATCACAGGTGTGAATCACCATACCTGTCCAGACCACATTTGTTTTTAACTGAAGGAAGACCTCACTATCCCTCCTTTTGCCTGGATGTTTCTCCTAGGCAAACAGACCCTGCCAAGTTGCCCCCTAGCTGCTCCTCCGAGTTGTGTGAGGAAGGCTTTGGCATCTCTGAGTGATCTTTGTCTGGTGGTGCTTCTTTTGGCAAACTAGAAAAGAAATAGCAGTTCAGCCATTCCCACAAACCGGCAATGACATGATTCTCAGTTTCATAAAGTTGATTATGTACTTACCAGGATGTATTTATTTGAGGACTAGGTTAGAAAACAAGCTGGGATGTGTGTGCATGTGTGTGTGTGTTTGTTTGTTTATGTGTGTGCATGTGTGTGTGGGTGTGTGTGTGTACGCTTTCTTCAACTTAGAACTCTGCCTAGCTGACTGCCGTCTTCATGCCAGTTTCCATGGCAACTTGCATAAGGATAAAGTAACAGAAATATGAGCATGCTGCCTGCCCACAAACAAAGCCGCCATGGCCTTGCCATGGGCCTGACCAGACAGACTCCCAGAAAGCTCCACATTCCCCAAGTTCCTCAGGCTCCTGCAGCTGACTCAGCTTAAAGGTGCAGCCTCTTGAGTCCTGGCGTCTCCCAAGTGATAACAGCACACTGGACCACAGATGCACCTGGTATCCCTATTGCCCTTTCCCTTCCTGAGCGCTTACATAATTGCTGTATTTTATACCTAACACTTATTTTTGAGTGGAGCTTTGCTTGAGAGAACAAGTTGAAGAATTAGTTGGAATGTGATTTAAGTTCCTTGAAAATTCTTGTGTAGAATGTTGACAAGTGAGATTTCAGTATTTTCTTCCACCCTTCTTTCATGAAAAAAAAATGTGTTTGTTTCTTAACGAGCTGTCATGGAGTCATGCAGGCTTCCTAAAAGCTTAATACAATCACTCATTTAAATATGCATGTATAGACACAGAATAAAAGCATGTTAATAGGTTTCTAGCAAGGCTTGGGTAGGGCTCAGTGGTGGAGTGCTTTTCTAGCAAGTGTGAGGCCTGCAGCTTGATCCCCAGCTCGGCAGGAATAAACCAACCGATAGCAACATTTGATAACCTCTATACTCAAATACTGTCACTGCTGGATTGTTGTCCCCAGATGTCAGCAGAATGTCAAAATCAAGAAAATCCAGGAAGATGCACATACATAGTGCACGTGTGCTGAGCTTGTGTATATGGACCGGTTTTAAAATACAGATGATAATGTGTAAGGCTCAAACAGGGATAAGCTATACCAAGGTTCTTTCTATCTAAATTGTGTTTGCTTTATCCACTCAGCCTGGGCTCTAGAGCATAGACAGTAATTGTTGCTGTTGACTTTACCAATCAAATTTACCCATGCAGTGTATTTAGTACTCGAGGAAGTGCAATTTTCTAAAGATTTTACTTTTTAATTTAGTCATGCCTCTGTGTGGGTATGTATGCATGCCAGTGCCCACACAGTCCAGAGGCATCCAATGTCCATGGACTGGAGTAGCAGGCAGTTTCCAGTGCTCTTAACCACTGAGCCATCTCTCCAGCCCCAGCCCCATAATTGGAATTGTTAAAGCTGTAAAGATATAAAGCTGTAAAGACACCTGCTAACAAGTAAAAGACTTGGGCAGTGGAGCCTGATGATTTTCTCTGCACTGTTGCCTGTAAATCATAGATATTTCTGTGTTAACAGCAATTTCCCCATTAGGAATTAGTGAAATGTTTGTTAAGTGTGGCTTGATAAAGGAAGCACAGTCAATGCTTGGTGAAGGGATATGCATGTAAGAGCAGCATCTAGACTGTCCATTTAATCACCAAGGTTTCTCGCTGTCTAAGACATCCAGTTGTTCCCACCCTGCACTATCCTGAAAAGTTTTCTTGTATTACTTTTATTAAGCAATTATGGAAATTTCATTTTTGATTGGGAAAATTCAAAGTTTATGTCAGAGGCAACCCAAGGAAAATTTTTTTCTCTCTCCTATTCCCTCCCTACTTTCCTTCCTCCCTTCCTACCTCCCTCCCTCCCTCCTTTCTTTCTTCTCTCTCTCTTTAATTAATGAAATGGAGCTGGAGAGATTGCTTAGTGGTTAAGAGTGCTGGTTGCTCTTCCAGAGGGCCCATGTTCAATTCCCAGGACCGTCATGGCGGTTCATGACCACATGCATCTCCAGCTCCAGGGGACATAATGCTGCTTCTGATCTTCACAGACATCAGAAACACACACTGCACATCCACACAGGCAAAACACTCATATACTTAAAATAGAAAACCAGGAGTGCATGCAGAGATGGCTTTATGACTATTTGGGCAACCATAGTAGTTGGATAAAGCTTCTTATAAATGTGCAAATGGAGAGTGAGCATTTGGAGTTTTTTAATCAATCAAGAGCAGAGCATGGTGGTTTGGGGCATGCCTGACATCATTGCAAGTCTTAGAACAAGCATGGTTATATGCACAGTGAGCCCTAATATCATTGCAAGTCTTAGAACAAGCATGGCCGTCTACACAGTGAGCTCTAAGTCATCAGTGCCACATAGCAAGACTGTCTCAGAAACAAAAAAAAAAACATTACTGCCAATTCATTGTTGAGTCTAGAGGTGATGGCTATAACCCAGTCAGTGAGGTCACTTGAATGTACATGACAGGGTCACATAGTGTTCTGTGATAAATTAGAAGCATTAAAAATATTAATAATGAAAATATCACTACAGATAATTTAAGACACACATTCAACTAATGTTTTGATTCCCTGAAATGTCTACTGATTCAGAGCAGGGTGGCTCATCAGGGCGTGTGTAAAGAGGCTGCTTCTGTGTTTTGTTGCAGTCAGTTTGTTTTGTCTGTGATTTGGGTCTTTTGTGGTTTTGTAGTTTTTCTTTATTTCTGGGACAGATTCCTGCTGTGTGGCCCTGGCTGGTCTGGAGTTTGTGATGTTCACGCTTCACTTTCCAAAGTACTGGGATTACAGAGACAATGTGGTTCTTGTATGCCCTAAAGGCCCGTATGCTAAAGTACCAGTTGCCAGTCTGTGGAGCTACTGGGTAGTGATGGACCCTTTGGGCGGTAGAGACTGGTAAAGGGGATTAAGACAGTGCCCTTGAAGGGAACACTGGCAGCTCAGACCCCTTCTCTCCTCTCTCTGCTTTCTTCCTGACTGCCATGAGGCAGAAGCTTGGTATCAGTACGTGCTCTCCACCTCATAGGCTCCAGAACAATAGAACCCTCCTACCATAGACCAAAACCACGAGCCAGAACCAGCCATTTACGGTAGATGTTGGTTGTCTCAGTATTTCATCATAGTAATGGAAGGTTGACTAACAACTATCCCTATTGCTGTGATAACATGTATGGGTTTGGTGCAACATACCAAGTCTTCGTTTGAATGTAAAACAGTTTTTGAGCACCATGTTGTAACCAATCACTCCCAAATCTCAGAGGCTTACATCACCAAAGGCTTATTTCTAGCATGAGTGTCCCTCACAGTCAGGCAGAGTTCTTGTCCTGTTTGTCCCTCCAGAACCCCTCGCTGATAAAATACAATGATACCAGTCCACTGAGACAAGAGAACTAAGCCTACTGTTATATCAAGTGATTAACTCAGAGGTCATTTCTCTCTCTTGTGTGGTCAGGTACTGTCCCTTAACCCCCTTGCATCCCAAGAGAAAGGGCATGTAAATCGAACAAGTGTCTAAGATAATGACAACAACACCAGGAAACTTCTGGTCTCACTGTGAGGCACATGGCTTTGCTTTTATGACAACTGTAGGTTTTGTCTTTGGCACAGACATTGAAATTCACACACAGGGGCAAAAACAATGCTTCCAGTGACGTCATATAGACTCCCAGTCTGCCTGCTTAGCTGTGGTATGATCATGTCTACATTGTTTAATCATTTTTAAATGAAACAATATTGCTCACATCATGGGTTGTAATGAAGATACTATTGGGTGACTTTCATTAAAGTGCTTCACATATTACTTGTTAGAGACAGATGTGAATGTATTTATTATTAGGCTATTATGGTGTCAGCTCAGTTTACAAAAAAAATCTTGTTTTGGTGTGGAAAGATCTAAATAATATTGAAATTAATTTAGGTGAAAACAGGTAGGTCTTTAAATATCTTCAGGACCTACCTAATGCATCTTGAATTATTCTTTATTAATTCAGGATGGATGCCAGGGTATGAATTACCTAGTTTTCCTCTAAGTGAAAAAACTTCTGGTCCTTCGTACATGTCCCTGTTAATGCATTTCATGGTGCCACGGGGGTCTTTATTATTCTAGATTACTCTATAATATTGTTTCTGGGAATTTAAAATTGTGATGCAGTGAGCCTTATTTCAAATCTTGTTAAGTTTTAGCTGACTGGGATAATTGTGTGCTTGTGATGTATTTCCCTGTTTCAGGGTGTATTGTATAGGTTAATTCTTTAAATGGGATTATTTAATAGACATAAACCAAACCTGATCAATATGTCAGAAGGCTGTTTGTGCACACAGCAAATGTTATTGGTGCTGAGATAATTTTGCCTTTATTTACAACCAGGAGAAAGCCCTCCTGCTGATAGAACAGTGTCAGCGACTCAGTCCCAGAGCAGGGCATGTCACTCAGCCTCCTTCTCTTCCTGCTGTGTAGTGAATAGCTTGATTATGTCAGTGAATCAGAATTTCATTTCCCTGCTCTTTTTTCCTGGCCCCTGGACCCACACCATTACTTGGAGGAATTTAGAAACTGGTGTGTTGCAGGTTCTGGATAACTGGATAGTCGCCGTCATTGTTTTTGTTAGTGACGTGACGTAGACCCACGTAACTTGGCTGCCATCTTTCCCCCATCACAGTAACCCAGCCTTCTGCCTGTCTGGTGTCTCTTCCCTGAGATGTGCAGGCCCTTTCCACCTTTTAAAGCCTGGACTAGCTGAGAGGTTTGCTTGGCTTATAAGGGGTGGTGCCTCAGTTCAGAGGCTTTGCTGGCTGTGTTTCCTCTGCTCGAACTGTCATGCTCACAAATTAGACCAGTCTTTGCAGGAAGAGATGCCCCATGGGAAAGAGCCAGGTGGCCTCAGCTGAGGCTATCCCCACACACGCAGAACCGCAGGTCTGAGGTAACTGTGCATTCAGGTCTGGACATAGCACTGGGTACTCAGATTTAACAAGAGTCCTGCTTATGACTCACAGCTAATCACAGAGCTGAACTCCTGGAATCCAGTTGCAGAGAGGAAGGGGTGACGAGCAAAGGGGTCAAGACCATGCTAGGGAAACCCACAGAAACAGCTGACCTGGACAAAGGGGAGCTCATGGACCCGAGACTGACAACTGGGAAGCCAGCATAGGATGAACCAGGCCTCCTGAACATGGGTGTCGGGTAGGAGGCCTGGGCAGTCTATGGGGCCTCTGGTAGTGGAACAGCTTTTGTCCCTAGTGTACCAATAGACTTTGGGCACTCATTCCCTACTGAGGGATACTCTCTCAGCCTAGACACATGGGGGAGGGCCTATGCCCTGCCCCAAGTGATGTGACAGACTTTGATGATCCCCCATGGAAGACCTCACTCTTTATATGGAGCAGACGAGGATTGGATGGGGGTTAGTGGGGGGGGGCATAGGAGGATGGGAGGGAGAGGGAACTGGGTTTGATATGTAAAATAAGATTGTTTCTAATTTAAATAATAAAAAAAGAATTGGCACTGTTAGTCTTTGGATCTCCAGGCTTGGGAATGTTTGGTAATGCTACAGCTGTTGTGGGAAGCACAGGCAAGAGCAGAATGGCATTTATTTTTCCAGAGATTCCTCAGCTGAAACATAAATCTCAAAAGATCTTCTACCAAAAGAAATGAATTTTTGACTCAGGGATGTGCATGGATGGGTAAATACTTGCCAGGTAAGCATGAAGGTCTGAGTTCAAACCCACAGAACTCATGTAAAATTCAAATAACTGTAGGGGAGCCCCAGTCTGTAATTCCAGTTCTATGGTGAGATGGGAGGCAGAGGTAGGAGAATCCTTAGAGGACACAGGTCAGCTAGTCTGGTGCACATAGTAGGGGACAGTAAAAGACACAGTCTTAGAAGTGGGGACAGACATCTAAGGTTGCCCTTTGATCCTCAGGTGCATGACATAGCAAGAGCACATGCTCACTTACACACAAGAATGCAAACACACATCACACACACATATAAAGCATGCACATGCATGCACATGCATGTACACACACATGTATACATGGGCGTGTGCGCACATGTGCATACACACTCACACACACTCACACACACACACACACACACACAGTTCTCTTTTTTCTCAGATGTTTAAGTTGATGCAGTCTGCCTTTAAAGCTTGAAGTTGGATGGACAGGTCTGGGCTTCTGCCTCAGCCACTCAAAACTTAGTCATGTTTCTAAGTTTGGGGTGATACATGGAGGAGTCTAACAAGATTTTTCCAGATTTTTAAGGTCATCTGTCCCCATTTTGGCATTGATTTTGATTACTCTCCCCTCATGGCTGATACTTGTTGATTTTAAAATTGCTTGCATTCTTTTTAAATGTAGCCTGTTTCTGAGCCTCTGGCCTGAGTGACATTGAATGTCATGGCCTGATTGTATCTATTAGAAATGAAAATTACCCTTGTGTATAATTTGTTTGCTGGCCATTACTTCCCTGTACCCCCTGTTCTTGCTTGATAAAATTGCCTAAACAGAAGCCAGATCTGCCCTACACACCCCACCTCCTGCCTGCCCATATGAAAACAGTGTTTTACTATACCTTCAGCTAGCAACAGTTTAAAATAACTTGTCACCACATGCATGCTAAAGGTATGAACACACCCTGTGCTCCACTTGTGCAAACTTTATTTTATCAGAAGTTGATATTTGAGATGAAGAGAGACACCATGAGAGGAGGGGGGGAATTCTGGTCTACATATCGCTCTTCATAACTGAACGGATTATTTGCTGGCTTCCAGGACAGTTTCTCTGGCTCCAGGGTGTAAGAGTAAGAGCAAGTGTGAGTCTTCAGCACAGTGTTCCCTTTTCTCCCTCCCGCTTTCTGCCAAGCGCCCTGTTTGCTTTCTGAAAATTGGTTTTTCACGGTGAAGAACACCATGAAAGCAACTCCAGAAATGCTCTGAACTATTTTCTCCATGCAACATTTGGTCAGTGTAGAGCCCAGCTGTTGACAAATGTGAGTTACAAGGGGAAGGCTCTCCTGTGATGTTGACTTGCCCTCCCCCCCCACCACCCCCCGCGCCTCCACCCACTCTGTGATCCAGCGACAGGGAAACGCTGTGACTCTACTTTCCTGTGAAAAACAATAAGATCTAAGTGCCACACCTGGAAGCTGACTGCACGCTTGTCTTACACACACCATTTCTCCCTTTTGGATTCCATTTTCACCTGCCACCAATCCGCCTCCTCACAGCCTACGCTGGAGTCCATCTGGAGTTCCTCTGTGTCTACTGTGTGGGTTTTCCCCTCCCAACAAATTAAGCCAAGTTAGCGTCACCAGAAACCTTCCCAGTCACCAGCTGCCACCTTCCTGAAAATTTTGAGATGTGCACTGAATTCGTAAGTCCCTTGAAATGAGTCATGCTACTTGGAGGCTTTGTGCTGTGCTCTGTTGGCTTAGCTAGCTATGTAGGTTGATTTGATTTGGGGCGTTTGATTTGTGTGCATGTGTGCGGATGTGTTTTGTGAGGTACACTGTGGTTGACTTTAGTAAGGTCTACATGTCAAATGGGATGGTGTGTCTGAGTGGTGAGGAACTTGGGACTTTAAGGCCAGTTCACCCCTGTCAGTTATGACTTGGCCATTTATTGAGTTTGCATTCTTGGGCAGTTACATTCATTCTCCAAAACTCAGTGTCTCCTTTAAAAACAGGGGTCTAGACAGAATCTTCTGGAGGTATTTCTTGAGAGGACTCTCTGAGGGTCTCTCTAACAGTGAGTGTTTTACTTTCAGAATGCTCAGAGAACTCCATCTCTTTTTTTTATCTGATGAATATGTCCAGCAAATGTCAAGGTTAATTACCAACACAGTAAGAATATGGTTTACTTGCTGTGAACAGATTCAGGAACTTGAGGCAACTGGTTATTCTGTTTCTACAATAAGCAAAGAGAGGGCAGGCTGATGTTCAGCTTTCTCTCTCTCTTTTTATGCAGTTTGAGACTCTAGTCTGTTGAATAGTACCACTTTCATTGGGGGTGACTGATGTTTATTTAAAATATTGTGGGTTGATGGTGGTTGCTCTGTAGCCATTGTCCTCTCCAAACATGTTGTTGTGGTGGTTTTAATCTAAGTGTAATAAAGTATACTGACATCCGTGGCCTGAAATGAGTTCCTAGATTCACATCTGTAGGAAAGGGTCAGAGTCTAGCTTCTTCATGAACATTCTCCTTCCCTGGTTTCCACTAGCCACTACAGGCTTTCCAGAGCTAAGTACTGCCACTGTGTCTAAAAGTTTCCATTCAGAAAAACCAAGCTGAAGTGCCCCACTGAGTGTTGCCTGGGTGGTCTCCATGGAATTGCTTTCTCCAATGTCCCCCACTTTCTCCCTTAACACAGGCGTAGATCCAGTGACGGTTACTTTTGGTTAGTTGTTGAGCTTTCTTCTAGGCCTTCCATTATTTACTTTTCTCGTTGTTGCGACCAAACAACTGACAAAAGAGGCTGAAGGAAGGAAGGGTGGGTTTGTTCTGGCTCATAATGGAAAAGTACAGTGCATCATGGAGAGGTTGTGGCGGTTAGATGGAAGGTTCCTGGACACACTAATTTCACAGTCAGGAAGCAAGGAGAGATGCATAGGAGTGTTTGTCTTGCTTTCTCCTCTCATGAGAGACCTCACCTCATGGAGTGGTACCACCTACATTTAAGATGGGAGATGGGTCTTCCCACCTGAGCTAAGTGCGTGTGTGTGCCCCCGCGCCATCACCACATGCCCAGAGGCTTGTCTCCTACAAAATTCTACCCCGGTGAAATCTGCTCTTCCCCAAGCACCCTTTTACCTGCTGGCTTCAGGTGCCAACAGCATAGGAAGCTGTCTGCTGACAGGAAACTTGTTGGCCCTTTGCACCAATGTCATAATTGCATGTTTAATGGAATCAAGTAAAGACAAGCAAGAAGATCTTCTGTGGGTCTCCTATGTGTTAGTTAATGTCACATTGCCTCCATAAAACCTGACTGTCATAATATCTTGCTTGTACAGATAAAGCTTGCCACTAGCTAACCATAGAGGTTTGGAGGTCTGTACAGGCAGACAGGAAGTGAGATGACTGGGCAAAGAGAGAGAGAGAAAGTGAGACGACTGGGCAGAAACAGGAGGTGAGATGGCTGAGTGGAGAGAGAACATAAGTGGGAAGAAACCGGAACTCTCTTTTCCACTGGGAAGCTAACTAGGTAAAGGTGGCTTTGGCTTGTTCCTTCTTCTCTCTGATCTCTCAGCATTTTCCCCTATATCTGATTTCAGGTTTTTATTATTTAGACCAATTAAGAACTCCATTTACCCCTGACAGAGACAGTCAAAGAGAAGAAGGCTCTATGCAGCTCATGGTTTGACCCAGCATCGTGGGGAGGGCATGGTGGAGAAGAACAGCTGACATCATGGCTTCCAGAAACAGAAAAAGAAATTACAAGAAGGGGCAAGGGCAAAATGGTCTCTTCAGAGACCCACCCTCTGTGACATGCTTCCCTCAGCTGGGACCCATATTCCAAACTTTACCACCTCCCATTAATTAAATCAATTTTAAATGTAAGTATTTTTTATTCATTGAGGATTACATCCATGTATACAATACATTAGGGTAGTACCCACCCTGATTTTCTTCCTTCAACCCTTCTGGATACCCTCCTAACACATCACCCTTCTAGATTCATGCCTTCTTCACTTATTTTAATAACCCACCAGGTTCAGTTAGTGTTACCCATATATGCATGGAGCCTAACAGGGGCCACACCTCCAAGAAGAATGGCTTGCCCTCTCCCGGAAGCTGTCAACTGATTGTAGCTCCTAATTTATGGTTGAGCCTCATGGGCTCCGCCCTCATCCATGATTAGTCACATTTTGAATCTCCCTATGGATTAAACCATTGAACAGTATAGAGCCCTTATGATGTATGTCTTTACAAAAGTTCTCATAGACATACACACGGGTTTTACTGATCTCCTAGACAGATCTCAATTCACTCAAGTTGGCAAGCCATCACAAAGCCTTTGTTTATCTCAAGGTGATAAGAGGAAGCAAGCTTTTTTTATACATTTGTTTGTTCTTGTAACCATCCTCAAATAAATTAATACATATTTGAGGAAGAGAGGGAAACATTAGTTAATTACATATTAGGCAGACAAAAGCTAGCTATGTATATGGATTTTTCATAATCTGTAATAAATTCAATTAGGAAGTTAAAGAAATAATTAAATGTGTAATATTTTCTACATTATCCACATTTATCATAAGCAATGCCCTGTGAAGAGTCATCATTCTTATGAGGGAGAAGAAGTATTTTCTGTTTCCAAGAAAAATTGGGCCTGGTGGAGGCTGCAAGGGCTTATGGAGAGGTACTGTCTCATAGGGTTTGAGCACAGGATGGTTCACATTGGCTGGAGCCATTATACAAAACCCAAAAGCATTCGTGCTTTTCTTATTTCATCAAAACTGGAAGTACAGAGCAGGAGGGACGCTCTGTCCCTGAGCTCCAGAGCAAATAGAAGTTTCTGAGTCCACCCTGGGTGATGTCTCTTGCAAATAGTAGGGCAGAGAGTTTCCCTGTCTCTTTGGGTCATGTTCAATGCTGAACATTTAGAAAATTTGTTTTTATGCACTTGTGTTGAGACCTTATTTCCCAATGAGCTTTTGTAAGTTTTCTTTATATTTACTTACCGATAGCTCTGTTTCCAGATAGAATTTTTCTTCTACATTTTATTGTGTGTTTATATGTGTGTTTTGTAGCATGTATGTGGAGGTCAGATGACTTCAAGAATCAATTCTCCTCTTCTACCATATGGGTCCCAGGATTGAACTTGGGTTATCAGGCTTAGTAGAGGATGTCTTTATCCTCACTTGCCCAATTTTTGGTGGTGTTGGCAGATTTATTCTTTAAATTTTTGATAAAGGGTCTAACTATATAGCCTAGGCTCACCTCAAACTCATGATCCTTCGGCCTCAGCCTTCTAAACTGTAGAGTTGCAGGCATAAGCTTCTCCCATCACTGGTTCTATGTAGCATTTTGTTAAGCCATGTTGGAAGAACAGAGTCTCAGAAAATGACATTTGCCAACAGCTTGACAGAAAAGTGAGTTTTCTACCTGACCAAGTGTCATACCCTGCTGCTGGGAGTCACGGGCCTATTTAAAAAAGTCATTGTAGGCTGATTAGCTTCCTAGGTATTTGGGGATTTTTCATTTCTTTTAATGTTTTTATTGGCACATATTCATTATACACCATAATGAGTCTCATGTGGTATTTACATATATCTTGATCACATTCACTACCTGCTACCCCAACTGCTTCACATTATGGATTCCCTTTTCCCAACTAGTCTCCATCTACATATCCAATGACCCGGTGAGTTACTATTCCGGTGACTTACAGCATCAAGGCCACCTTAGGAGCAGCTACGCCACTGAAGACAATGTCTCCCTTCCCTAGCAACCATTGGCTGCCTAGAGAGCCAGAGAGGGTAGGACTTTGCCCTAGATGGTTTTAGCTGAGCATCTTGTGTTCCATATGAATTTTGAAGTTACTAATTTGGAAAATAAAGAGTGAGAGTTGACCATTTATCTTCTTGTCTGACTGTGGAAGCAAGTTCTTTAGAAATCCAAACTGTCCTTGATGGCCTTTTAATGTATTCTCAGAAACATAGTTGCTGTCCTTCCTTACCCTGCAATGTCAAGTTGGCCATCATGCTGAGTTTACTGAGAAAGAAAGGGAAGGAATATTCAGGAAGCTGTGCCAGAACATTTACTTTGCTTCTAAGAAGTTAGAAGGTACAAACCTAGAAGCTGGAGGCATGTCAGGAGAGAGAAATAAACTCTGGTAAACTCAGTGTGTCTTTGATTGTAGAAACATATGGAGTTAATCCCAGCCCCATTTGCTCCAGACACACAGGCTGCATATTAGGGAGATTTGTGGGGCATTTCCCACTCTTGTCCAGTGTTTTTCAATCTATAGAGAACAGCAAGCTACTTTGTTGAGGTCCATCTCTCAACATAACGGGCTGGGAGGGAAAGTTATTAAAGCAGTGACAGGAAAAACCTCCTGCCTCCTAAGGCGAAAGATGGCATGGGGTGCTTAGGGAAATGATGACTTTATTCTAAATAAAATGAGGCCAGATTGGATGTAGCTGCATTTCAATGGTTGGTGTCACATTGAATTATATTTTACACAGACATCCCACCCACAAGTTTACTCACAAGCAAGCCAGGCTTATACCAATGTACTTCTTAAGAACACACTCTTCACAGTGATGCTTTTTCCAGCACAGAGAGGCCATAGAAGGGTCACAGCTCTGCCTCCCTTGGTTCTGAGTCATAAGCTCATTAAAGGGAAGCAGCTGGCAATATTTTTAAACTGTTGCCTCCAAATGAAAAACTTACCTTTGTTAAAAATGTGTGTGTTCTTTGATTCTCTGCTCTGTGTATGTATGTGTATGTGTGCAAGCACACTCATGTGTACTTGTGTGTAAATGTGTGGTATGTGTGTGTTCATGTGCATGTGTATGTACATGGACCTCTGTGTATGTGTGCTCATGGAATGTGGTGTGTGTGCATGAGCCTGTGTGTGCTCATGCACACGTGTGCATAGACACCAGAGGGCAGTCTCTAATATCATTCCTCACAGGTCGTACAAACCATCCACCTTGATTGTGTTTCGTGTTTTTTTTTCTAAGATAGTTTCTCAGTAAAGTATAATTCCCCAATCTGGGTGGATATATTGGCCAGTAAACCCCAGGAATGGACCTGCACCTGCTTCTTCTAGTGCTGGGGCTACAAGCCTGTGCCTCCATGACGAGACTGCTATGTGGATTCTGGGGGCTGGACTTGGCTCCTTCTGCTCATAAGACAAACACTTTCCTGACTCCAGCCTTTGCTCACTTCTCTTAAGTACATGGTAAAGAAATAACTCAGCAATGCTGTGTTCATTTTAGGGCACAGGAATGAATTTTGTTATTGTTGTCACTATTAATATTGTTGTAAAGGCCATGTATTCAACATTTTCATATTTACTGACTCACTTAGTATTCTTCCTCTCAATCCTTGGGAAATTACATCTTTTATTTGTCTGCTGTGACCCTACCTCAGCTGTCTATTAGGTGCTAGACATCTGTAGGCAAGCCATAGCTACTCACAAAATCAGTGATGTCAGATCTGCCGTATCTTAGCAACATTAGAAAACAGCAGAATAGATGGACTGGATGTGGTACATTCCATAACAATAGAGGAAAAAATAGAACTTGGGAATGTCAGTGAAAATTCAGAATCAGGAAAGTAGGTCATAGTGGAATCAGGGGATTCCAGAAGTCATGCTGATTTATCACATGAGCTCTGCAATTGGTCAATGAAAAAGACACATGCACATTGTAAATGTAAGTGTTGGGTTATTGGAGTAATGCTTCTGACCATATTTCCTATCTTCTCGGGCATGGGTAGCTCCTGCACGCTGACTGTAAGCCTGGGCATATGACCTTCTCCGAGGTGGAGGCTGATGATGAATGAGGCCACCAGGGCACAGTCTTTCTGTGTCAGTTCTGGTGACTCTGCTTTCTCTTCCCCCAAGAAATTAGAAGTTAATTTTTTTAAGTAGAATGAACTGTGTCCTCCTCTGG
Source organism: Mesocricetus auratus (assembly GCF_017639785.1). Taxonomy (NCBI): domain Eukaryota; kingdom Metazoa; phylum Chordata; class Mammalia; order Rodentia; family Cricetidae; genus Mesocricetus; species Mesocricetus auratus. The sequence goes on along the minus strand of NW_024429267.1, from coordinate 54,222,542 downwards.
AAGTTTAATTATGTGTGTTTTAGAAGTAGACTCTTAGAAAAAAAATTAATCCTTATTCCACTTTGAAATACCATGCCAGATGTTCAACATGTGCCATGTAAAAGCTCAAGGCACTTGGTAGAACTGACACTCCATGGCTTGTTGCTTTTCTTTCTTAGACACCACACATCCAGCGGCCTGGACCTTAGAAAGCTGCGACTTGTTGACACGAATCCAGTGCACTCCCAACCTGTGCAGTTAGAATGTTTTGGTTTCTTCACCAGTGTAGATTCTTTTGCCAAGTTTTGCAGAACATACTTCTGGCCTTGGCAAGGTCCTACATAGTCTCTATTCCATCCCTAGTTTCCGGAGAGCAGCATTTGCTGCTTTTCTTTGAGCTTCTCGGAGTGACACACATGGGATTAATAGATGGCAGCAGTAGATCATCCCCCTGAGACACTCTAACTTGGGTGGTACTAAGGTCTTCTGAAACTTGGATACTACATCTAACTGCTTCATTCCTGGCTTGTTCCGTTATTTTTAATTGTATTTGGTCATTTGCAGCAAGGATGCATACGTAGACGGAAGTTCTAAAGTTACACAGGAAGGTGTGAAATGCTTTTCTGTTTACTCTTATAATGGCTGGACTGCTGAAGGACATTGGAACAGTGGAAATGTCACTGTTCAATTCAGCAATAAAAGCTTTAAAAAAATGGAGTCCTAGGATTAAAGGTGTGTTCCAGAAACTCCTAACTTCTGTCTCTGCTGGGATTAAAGACATGTGACTGATTTGTGACTGACTTTGCCTTTCTGAATCCTCAATAAATCATAAAGAATATATAGCTACAAAGGACCAATCTACCAAGAAACTTAACAGTAAAAAAGAAAGAAAGAAAGAAAGAAAATTAAAAGCAAAAGCAGTTGATGGGTCATCATTAGAGTACTGACCTAATCAGGGAAGTGTCCCAAAACTTGGACCTCTGTCGGTACCTCCACAGCACTCAGATAGGTCCCCCATGCTTGTCTGCTTTCTTATTCTAGTACTAATCTTGCGCAGGTGGCCTTGTGTGCATGTGCACAAGAGTGCAGGTGCCTTCAGAGGCCAGAAGAAGGGAGTCAGATCCCTTGGAGCTGGGGCTACAGGTGGTTTTAAGCCTCCCAACATGGATGCTAGGAACTGACCTTTGGTCCTTTGCAGGAGTAATGCACGTTCTTACTGTCTGTCCAGCCCCGTCTAGTCTGTTTCTTCAAATCCAAGTCACATTGTGTTGAATAGGCTCAATGGTAGAAATAGCATGACTTATTTGCACTCTCTTGTAATGTAGGCTAATTAAGGACTTTCATCTTTTCACTCCCCCCGCCAGGGGAGGAACAATCAAGCAGTGAAGTAATCAAAAGTCCCCAAGCAGCTGCTCTTGTGAGAGAGGCCCTGTCCTGTAGAGAGACTTCCTCCAATCGACTTGTGACTTTGGAACCAACCGTTTTTTCCTTTTTAACCCCCAGTCCCATGGCTTTATACTCTGCCTGGCTTTTTGCCTTTCTCTAGCCTATAATATGTGCCCATGGTTCCTTTACCTGCAAATCTTTCTCATTATCTCTGCCCACAGCTTGAGATGGGATTCATTGCTACAGTCTAAAGAACCCAATAGAGAATTGAAGGGGTGGGTGGACCGGCCCTGCCTGTGCATAGTAATTCCGGGACCTCGTTTTCCTAGTTCCTACCTTCTGTGTCTGTGGATTCCAAAGACAGGGCTTCTAGGGGATCTGCCAGGGAACAGTGTACCTACGCCTATCACAGTGAACTTTGCCTCCGATCTGTTGCTGTAGCCGAAAGTCTCCCTGACTGCCTCCTTCCGGAAATTAGTGAAAATGTCTAGTTTGCCGATCCAGTCTCCTCTGTTCTCCTGATGAATTGTTTCTGCCCTATTTCTGCTTTGAGTCAGGTTCTTACATCCCCTAGGCCAGCCTGGAACTGTGTGTGTGAGGATGACCTTGAACTTCTCATTATCCTGTTTCTACTTTTCCTGAGTGCAGGGAATATAGGTGTGTGCCAACACTTCCTATCTAAATGGAGCTTAGAACAGAACACAGGGCTCTGTGCATGCTAAGCAAGCTCTCTGCCAACTGAGCTATGCCCCACGCCACCTCCACTTTGAATCCTTATTTTTCAAATGTCTTTACTATTGCTTCATTGGGATTTTGGAAGAATTAGAGTTAAATGGAGGCATTGGCACAACTGTTTCTTCAAAATGTTTAACACATAGTTATTATATAGGTAAAGCAAATACAATCTCGTAACTAGTCCTTCTCTGTAGAGCTCTCCAATGCCTGTCCTGTATTTGGTTCCAACTCACCTTCATCAGGGGATGGACAAACATCTTCTCTCCACCATTGGATAGCAAATATTACAGGCTTTCTTGACCTTGTGGTTTCTATTAGATCGACTCAAATCCACTGTTGCAGGGTAAAAGCCACTGTAGATAGTATAGACACAGACAGGAAGACCTTACAAAATGGGTGGCCTGCTAGATGCTAGACTTGGCCAACAAAGTGAAACTGCCCTATCCCTGGTCTACATGAAGGGTGTTTTTGGTGATATCAGCATTGTTATGGTTCTAAGTGAGGAGTGAAGTGTTTAGGATTCATATTGGATGGTGACTGAAATTAGTCTCTCGTTTTATCCATAGATGTGAATGGAATATTTATTTTTAAAAATGCAGGCGTAAAATTATACTCCTCTAACTATGAACTACTCTCCTTCCCTCTCTCAGTGGATCAAGTTAAATCATGTCTTTCCCTCTCTCTGCAGACACCAAGTGAAATACTGGCTCCCTCTCACATCCTATGTGTCTTCCTCATCTCTCTTTTTGTCTATGACTCCTATTTGCTGAAAGAAAAGTCCTCATTCATACAGGTGACAACTTTAATGGAGTGTGTCTCTTCTGACTCTGCTCCTCAAGGGGCATCCATATGGGTCCAAGTTATGTGGACACAATGAACACTGCCTCTCTGGCATCCATGTGAGCTAGATTGTTTTAAGGCTCATAGTTTTGACATGCTATCCTGTCTCTCTACCAGCAGTACGGTGTGTGTCAAGGAGCTGGAACTCACTATGCAGACTAGACTGACTGGTCAGCAAGCTCCAAGTGTCTGCCTGACTCCCCACCCCAGGATTACAAGCATTCCCACCATGCTCACATTCTCCCCCCACCCCAGGATTACAAGTATTCCCACCATGCATACCTTCTTCACTTGGGTTTGGGGATTGACCTTGGGTCCTCATGTTTTGGAGGCAGGTACTTAAACATCTGAGCTATCCCTTTGGCCCCACTAGTCACACTCTAGTCAAAAATAAGTATGCATAGTTTAAAGGGGACAGATCTTAAAGTTACCACATCATGACTAAAACTGAAAGCGTGGAGTCACAACAGGAAAAGCGTAGTCCTTCTTCACACACACGCCTGCCTTCTGTTCCTCAGGGGGCAGCCACTTCAGCTCTTATAGTCATAGCCTCTGCTTGCTTCCTGTTTTAGTGTTACATATGCTTTCATTCTCCACTGTGGGAAATGCTTTAGTTTTCTTCCCGTGAAGCGCTCGCCTCCCATTTCCCCAGTTGAGATATTTTCTGACTTGGTTTAGACCAGTGTTTAGTGTTTACAATATTTTGGCAGTGAGCCATTTTGCAGTTTAATGTGTGTGTATGTGTGTGTGTGTGTGCGTGTGTGTGTGCGTGTGTACCCAGCAGCTAGTCATTCAGCTTAATGGAAGGAACACGGAAGCCTGCCTTCATACCCCTAGCAACAATTCCCCTCTGCTGACTTGCTGGCAGGGGCATAAGTGTTACCATTATTTTCTAGGATATTACCATCTGCTCATTTGATCCATTAACCTCCTAGTGTACCTCATAACAAAAATGTCCAAACATGAAAGCAAACACACCACAGAAACAAACCGCATGCATTTTGCTTTGGGGACAAGGGTCAAACACTGCTCTGATCCCACCACCCCTTCCTAGATAGTTCATTAACTTTCCTGCTAGGAGGTGGTAGTTTATCCACAGGGATGAGATGACCCTGCTCTAGTTTGCTTATTCATTTCTAGTAACAGGTTAAGACAAATCAATTAACATTCATGGTAGTCATTTCCTTATGTCTACAAATGGAAGAAAAAGACAAACTAGCAAATGATGAGTTTGTGGCTACTCATAGGCTCACAGATTCTCACACTCCTGTACCTGCTTCGATTTGCTATTCTTTCTTTTTACAGCTTTTTTTTTTAGTTCTTTCACATAGGTCTCATGTAGCCCAGGTTAGCCTCAAACTCAGTGTAGCCTAGAGTATGATGTCAAATAACAATATTCACCCTGATGGGGTCTAAAGTCATGAACACAGTCTTCCGATTTGTATCTGTGAGGGAGTTTCTAGGTTATGTTAGTTGCAGTGAGAAGACACCCCTCAAATGTGGATGGCACCACTCCCTGGTCTGTGGTCCAGGACAGCATGGAAGGGAAAATACAAGCACACTTCACTGCTTACCTCCAGACTGCTATAATTTGGCCAGCTGCCATGAGCGCTGCCTGCCACGCTTTCGCCATCAGCACCAAAGGTGCCTTTGAACTGTGAGCCCAAATAAACCTTCCTATGAGGTGCTTTTGTCAGAACATCTGTATCACAGCAGCACGAAAAGGAACCAATAAAAGAAAGCTGGCCTTGAACTACTGATCCCCCTGCCTCCACCATCTAATATACTCGCTGCTGGGGATTTGAACCTGGGGCTTCCCACGTGGTAGGCAAGCAGTTCATCAGTCCATGTATACCCACAGTGCCCCTCCTGAGCGTGGGCACTCTGAACCTTTCACTAAAAGCATTACAATGCTTCTGCAGAGGGTTGTCCTTCAGCTCTCTGCACCTAAATGCAGCTCCCACAATACCTTCAACTCTTGTTCCAAGGACCTGCTCCCCCTTCTGGCCTCCAGGGACACTGCATATAAACATGCGGGCAGTGTGCGTGTGTGCGCGCGCGCACGCACGCGCGCGCGCGCGCGCACACACACACACACACACACACACACAGAGAAAGAGAGAGACAGAGACAGAGAGACAGAGACAGAGACAGAGACAGCTGACCAGAACAAGGGGGAGCTCATGGACCGCAGACTGATGGCTGAGAGGCCAGGATGGGACTGATCCAGACCACCTGAACATGGGTGTCAGAGAGGAGGCCTCGACAATCTTTGGGACCTCTGGTACTAAATCGGAGTTTATCCCTGGCATCCGAATGGACTTTAGGAGTCCATTCAGCTTGAAGGGATGCTCTCTCAGCCTGGACACATGGGGGAGGGCTTAGGTCCTGCCCCGGATGATATGACAGACTTTGGAGATCCCTCATGAAGGGCCTTACCCTCCTTGGAGAGTGGAATGGGGATTGGGAGTTTGGGGGACTGGTGGGGGGTGGGGGAGGGAGATGGAGCTGAGATTGACATGTGAAGCAAGCTTGTTTCTAATAAATAAAAAAAAACCATTTTAAAAGAAGAGGTTGTAAATTAAGAGATTTAAAGATGAATGCAGATGCCAATACAGACTTGCATACATATAATTGTGGTTTAGATAAGATCCCTATGAATTTTGGTATCACCAATGTGGTGAGATCAGTAACTAGGGGGGCTTTGTGGTAATTAGACCATGCTGTTTCTTCCCTAGTGAATAGATGAGGAGATTTAGACAAGGAAAGGACAAAGAGAATTTGTTCTTTATCTTTCTTTATTCTGCCATAAGAAAACTCATTACCCAGACACCCACCAGTATTGTACTCTTGAACTTCTTACCCTTTGGAACTGTGTTTCTGTTGTTTTTCATTGTAGTTATAGTCTGACATTATTTGTTACAGCAGCAGATATGATTAAGGCACACATAGATTATGACTCTAGGGATGAATACATTTAAAGTACACATATGGGGGTCTGGAGGGATGACTCAGTGGTTAAGGCCCGTGATGCTCTTCCTGACAACCAGAGTTTACTCTCCAACATGTTTGTCTGGCATTTCATAGGTCTGTAACTCCAGTCCCAGGGGATCTGATGCCCTCTTCTGACCTCCCTTATACATTTACCGAGACACATAGACATAAGTAAGAAACCGTTAGTAAATAAAATACTTATATGCTATTTGGACCAATATTATAGCAGACTTTATTTTGCTAAATATTGGATGTCTCTGGAAAAAGAAACCTGAGTTTCTCTGTAATTGATGCTGCTTTACAAAACAATGTGTCTTTCAAAACCAGTGGTTCTCAACCTGTGGGTTGTGACCCCTTTGGGGAGTAAAACAAACTTTTCACAGGGGTTGCCTGAGATTATCAGAAAACACAGACATTTACATTACAATCCATAATAGTAACAGAATTACAGCTATGAACTAATGAAGAAAATGATTTTCTGTTTGGGGGTCAGCAAGTGTATTAAAGGATCACGGCATTAGGGATGTTGAAAACTACAAGTCTACACCTATCAGATTTGGGAAGACCAGATTGATGTTGAATGTGAGACCAACAATCTTTATATCGCATCCCTTTACTTTCACTTCAGTTCAGAGCAAAAGTCACATGGAGAGTGATTGCCAGGGTATACTAGAAGAAAATGCGTTTGTCAACTCATTCCTCATTATTAATATCGTTGATTTGTTGTTATGAGTCTTTGAGGCAGGGTGATGCCTTGAAGGTGTGGTACGCACTATGCAGCCCAAGCTATTCTCCAACTTTCAGCAGTGCTCCTGCCTAGGGATCCTGAGTGTTGAGATTATAGGTGTGAGCCAACATGCCCAGTTCAATCACCTCACCTTCCACCAGCAGTTTAGTGAGTGAAGAAGATCTAGAGGAGACGCCCAGTTCAATCACCTCACCTTCCATCAGCAGTTTAGTGAGTGAAGAAGGTCTAGAGGAGGTGAGACAGTTTTCTAAGCAGAGAGAAGAATGCTGAACAGGCTTCAAACTCTGAAATGTAGCAACTGCATCTGAGTAAACAATAGTTCTGGGTATCTGGGAATTGGGTTGCTATGAGCCTGGTATCTGGGACACAGAAAGGAGCAGAGTCCTGGACTTGGGGAAGCAAGCATTAGCGAGGCCACTTCACACAGAAGCTCTCTATTTGTGACAAGCCATATAGCGCAGCCTGGCTTTGAACTTGTTACATAGCCATGATCTTGAACGCCTTCTGTCTCCATCTCTGGAGTGATGGGGTCCCACTCATGCACCGCCATGCCTGGTTTACCTGGTGCTGGAAATTGAACTCAGGGCTTTCATGTAAGGCTACTGGGTACACTCTCTCAGCTTGACTCTGCCTCAGCCCCACTGAGAAGTTTTGATACAACCTCATAATTCACTAGACTCGTAATTAAGAAAGGAAGAAATAGAGAGTGAAGGCATGAATAAGTGTTGTATGGTACAGAGGAAAAGTTAACATAGGACACAGTGACTAAGCGAACCCTGCATCCTGACATGTTTCACTTCCTTTTGCCAGTGAGTGTAGTACACGTACACGTTGGAAGATTTCATTCTGCAGTTTGTCTGCACACACAAAGCTGAAGGCCATAGCATCCCCACCGATTCAGAGGAGGCAGGAGGTGGATTCTCTCTTTAAGGCTGTGTATTCTGAAGTGTCTGCAACTCAGAATCTTGGCCAGGTGTGGGCATCTGTTAATCACTGTCTGTAGCTTTCATGTACTCTTTTATTATAGGTATTTTCAAAAGTGCAGTCTGTCAAAAGACAGAAAATAGAGCCATCGGGACATTATACAGTGATGTCTTAATACATCTGTGTTTAAAATTATTGATTTTAGACTTCTACAGCATTTCCATCCATGTCTCATAAATTTAACAGCTAAGACCTAAAATGTAATTTTTTTCTTAAAATATTAGAACCATGGGCGGGATTATTTGTCATCAGGTACCATTTCTATCTAGATCATTAAGATGCAGTTGGTACTGACAACTTCAACATAGTGTATTATTTGCATACAGGTTTGTTGCAAGGGCATGTCCTAGCTGCACATGTTTTGGCAGTGGGAACCAGGTTCTGGCTTTAAGTCCCAGTATCACAGCCACGATTAGCTCATAAGCAAGTGTTTAGTCGAGTATGAGAGTGGAATACACATTACACGGATCAAGAACCTAAACTCTGTTTCTGTCTTCCAGTAGGCGCTCAGTAAATATGAGTCATTAATGAATAGGAGTAGGGGTCATTGAACTATCTCCCAAATCACGAGCATGCGCGGAACAAAAGATAGCAAGCGGGCTGGGAGAGAGCTGAGTCAGCAAAGCGCCGTCAAGGCGAACATGAAGACCCGAGTCTCCTCCCCAACGTTCATATAAATATTTAAAGCACATGTATGGTGGCATGTGCTTATACTTGCAGCACCGGAGAGAAGCAGACACAAAGAGGATTTCTGTAGCTCCTTGGCCAGCCTGGCCAGTGAGCTCCAGGGTCTGTGGGGAGCGATGGAGGAAGACACACCAGAACCCAGTTCCCGACCCCTGCATGCACAGGCACACACATCCATACATCACACACGCACGCATGCTTCAGCTGCGTTTGTGCGCCTGACCATGGGGATGCCGCCAAGTCACCCTTCCCACTCCAGACCTCCCTCCAAAGCCCGTGTCCTGCTCATCTGTACATAGCTGTGACAGACACTCAGGAAAGTATCCCTCTCTGACTTTACTTCCCACAGACGCTGGAGACCTGGGGCAGTTGGAGCTTAGTAGGCCGGCTGTTCGAATATTTACATACGTATCACTAACAGAGATCTGAGGCAAGTTTTAAGAGGTATTTATTCTCTGAGTGATTCTGCTTTGACATTAAGATTCCTGAATATAGATGACTTAAGAAGGAAGGGCCTTATTTGTTGACACTGAGCAGTGATCTTATTTAGACTGTCTCTGGATTTTAGTGACTGACAGCTGCAATTCAGATCCATGTTTATGACTACAGATTAATGCGGCTGAAACCCCCTATCTAGAATCAGGAATCTCTGAACAGACTGAGCTGTGGCTCAAGATATCAGTGACATGGATTCCAATAAAGTTTCTTGAATCTCTTAACTCAAAGCAGGATATTATTTCATAGAAAATAAAATTTACCTTCCAACCTCACTCCCTGACTCTGCTCTCTATAATTTCCATTCTTTTATATCATATTCCCTGGCCCACCCCTTTGGCTTTTACACAAGTTTCCCCCCACTCTTTTAAAACTCCAAGATCCTTCTTTTATCCCTGCAGTTCAACAGTGTGAATTTTAAGACTGATTTATATCCTGGAGACTTGGGACCAGGTTACTTTAAGAATGAAGGGCTCTGAAATCTTAGACATTTTCTTGGGGCAGAGTTATGTAAAATAACAAAAATTTGGAGCCAAAAAATGTTGGCTCCAGTTAAAAGTATGTTCTGTCAAACTTAATGATCTTTGTTCAATCCTGGGGACCCGAGAGAGGGAGAGAACTGACTCCTAGCAGTTGTCCTCTGGGGTACCCACACTCCTACACATATGCTCACACACTCACACACACATTCACATACATGCACTCACATACTCACACATACTCCAACACACACTCATACAACACACGTATATACAACACACACACACACACATGCTCTCACATGCACATTCTGTCTCTGTCTGTCTGTCTGTCTGTCTGGATCTCTCTCTCTCTCACACACACACACACACTGACACACACACACACACACACACTGACGCCCAAGACAAGTTGAAGGGATGTAGTGGGAGTGGCTCCCACCCCTCATCAGAGGAGCTTCTCTTTGTAGCAGATGGAAATCCGTAACTGATCAAAATCCAGAAAATGACAGAAAGTGGCAAACTCAACCCCAACAGGGGCATCTACCATCAACCCCTACCTGAGGCTCAGGAGAAACTGTGAAGGGGGCATGTGTAATGTTTGTAAGAGCCAGAAGATAGGGACACTTTCTGCTTGGTGGTGCTTTTTAGACATAACAGGGATACTGCATGCATGAGATCACAACAATAAACAAGACCTGTGATAATGACACTAGCAGCTGACATGCCAATGTGGCTAGGGGGTTTTCACAAGGGTCCACTTCTAGATGAAGAGCTACAGGCAGCCGAGAGATCAGTCTTCTCAATGGACAAGACCCCTCACCTGTGGTCCAATCCCAAATGGAGAGCTCTCAACATGTGAGAATATACTAATTGGCTGTGTGTGACAATAATAATTATAGAAGAAAAGTTCATGAATGTGAGATGGAGTGGGAGATGGGACATGGGAGGAGCTGGAGGGGAAGAGAGAAGAGTGGAAAAGATATAAATACAGTATTCAAGTATGAAATTCTCAAAAAATTAAATTGAATTTATTAAATTTAAGGCTCTAAGAATAATGCTTCTTCCGTGTTTTGTAAGGACCAAGTAGGAATGTGACATCTATTCATGTCAATAACATGAATTGATTTTAATTGTCACATGGAAGATTTTGTAGATTATTGCCAGAAAACAAAAAGAACACCCATTTCTCAGTGAATGTCTCTGACGGCAACATGTGCTATGGAAACTAAGGAAACATGAGAAAACCCACAGCTGGATCATTTTGTCTTTCTCCCCCCTTTATCTTTTTAAAGACCAAGAAAACAGTAGAAAAACAGTCAAATAGCAATGAAATTTAAAAAGTCAAAGCTGAAGAAGCACCAGGGAATTTTCTGAGGTATGAAAAAAGGGCAAGTTAAAAAGAAAGATGGTAACTGAATATGGATTACCATAGGATGGTGGTAGATATTCAAATTTAACATTCAGGGAAGTAGGCAAAGAAAAGGTCATTTGTATTTTTGAATACCCAATGCACGAGTCAGTGAGAGGGATTTTGCCTAGGTTTAATTCTAATAGCAACTTATGAGCTGGATATTATTATGTCCAGTCTCACAGACGACAGACCATCAACACAGAATGTTAAGTAGCTCAGACAGCTTTCAGATTGTAAGTGCCATGAATGAGCTGAGGATTGAATCTTTTACTGTATACAGGAAGATGTGTAAAGAAAAAAAAAAGGGAGGTTGGAGCCTGCACAGGGAAATGATTGAAGACACATGAGGTGATGATGATGCATGATTGAGGATAAGGCACGTGGGGCTGGAGACATGGGTCAATGACTAAGTGCCCTCTAGGAGATCTAAGTTTGGATCCCAACTCTCAGGTGAGGTGGTTCACAACCACCTGTAACTCCAGCTCCAGTGGATCCTGGGCCCTCTTCTGGCCTCCAAGGGTACTGCACTTACACACACACACACACACACACACACACACAACTACACACAGGCACGTACACATAACTAATTTTTAAGATTTTTTTAAAAAAGAAGGATGTGCAGAGAAGAAATGATACAGAGAATGGTAGCTAGATTCTATTCCAAAAATGATGTACCATGTCAGGTTGCTTCCATGCATTTCATAAGTCAAATATTTTGTCTGTAGTGAGACTATACAACAAATGGCAGATTTTTATCTCTTTCCTAACCTACTTTGTTTCCTAACATACTCCCTCCTTTCCTCCCTCCCTTCCTCCCTCCTTCGCTCTCTCTCTCTCTCTCTCTCTCTCTCTCTCTCTGTGTGTGTGTATGTGGGGGATCATGTACATGCAGGCACATGGGGTATGGAGGCAAGGATGTCATTCCTCAAGACACACACTACCTTGATTGAGACAGAGGCTCTCATTGGCCTGGGGCTCTTGCTGACTATTTTGGGTTGACTGACCATTGGCCACAGGGATCTGCCTGTCTCCATCTTCCCAGTGATAGGGTGACAGAGAGCTGCCTCACCACCTGCTTTTTGTTTTGTTTTGTTTTTAAAGACAGGTTTTCCCTGTGTAGCTCTGGCTATCCTGGAACTCGCTCTGTAGACCAGGCTGGCCTAGATCTCACAGAGATTTGCCTGCTTCTGCTTCCTAAGTACTGGGATTAAAAGCATGCACCATTTACCTGTCAAATACTTTACCAAACTTCCACTTCCAAGTTTCTTTCAGTATAGTAAATTTATGTGTACATACTGAGTGACGAACTGGCCAGAAGGTAGGTCTCTAAAACCTGTCAGATAGAAAGTGGGGTGAGAAACACATCTCAAAAGTAGCCTTAGGTTACCTGGATCTGGCACTGGGTGCTGCTGCTGACTTCATCTGTGGGCCTGGTGTCTCCCTTGCAGCCGAGAGCATTGGACAAGAGGAGTTTTCAAGGCTCCTTTTATGTTAGCTCACTATAATTCTCCATTCTTGATCTGCAGTGTTGGAGTCAGGGCCTTGGATGTGGTCTCTGTCAGAAGGGCCCTTTCATTGTTTCTCTTGATTGACTGGGTTTGATATTTTTGCTGTTAGTTTTCTCTAAGGAATATCCTTTCAGTTTTAAGCAATAACTTTTGCTCATGCTGTAGATTATTAGTGTGTGGCCTTTAGAAAACATCAGCTTTCCAATGGGGCTGACTATGTGCCCTTTTGAGTTGGGGGACAGTTGAAATAATAAAGTTCTCAATGTGCTGCTTGTTGTACTGAATATACTGATGACAAATTCGAAACAACTGTTCCCTCCTCTTGCTTCCTAAACTAAATATCAATTATTTGCCTTTCTGAGCCAAGAGGCCATCGCCTCTGAAATCCTATGTAGTGTCTCCTGTTTTTACCCAGTCTGGAAAAGGCAGAATCTTTTCTGTAGCTTTAAATTTGTGGCTGTCTAAAAGTTTGTCTCAGAATATCCCATTCCTCTCATATGAAGTTAATGAAATACTTATTCTAGTTAGGCTGCTTCATCCACTGGTATATGCAAACCTATGGGTAGTCTCAAGAAAGATGAGACTCTCTGGTCCCGGATTTTGCTCACCTATCATGAATAAACTTTGTAGATATTTATGCAAAATACTCTTGAGATAACAAGGTAAAATTGACAAGTGAAAACATTGAGTGGTCACTCCAATAGCCCTGACTGCTGTATTTTACTGTCCTCAACAGTTTGTGAACTGTGTTTGCCTTGCCGATTAACATGCGGAATGTGCAAATCTCATCTGTCTAAATCACAATTTTGAAAAGTATGACATAAGAAATCACCTGGAAGCATGGTAATAATCTACTGTTTTGTCTCTACCCAGAAAAAAAAACATCAAAATCCTATTGTTCTGGGTGTGCACTGAGTGTCCACCGATCTCACTGTTGACCAGATACTCTAGGGGGACAAAGTCCCGTGTCACTTCATCTTGTATGAGGATGGGTTTAGAAACATGGTTTGAATTTCCAGCAGAATTTACATGTAGCAGTTACTCAATACTCTTGAGCGAATGTATAAACCAATTTCTTCTAGGTGAACCCAGGACCTAGAGACTTGGAATTCCTTAATGTTGATTTATACGTAGTTATTCCTGATTGATATGAGCCTGAATTCATTCTGTTGTTACTTTTATTATTGTAACAGTTTGTCACATATGTATTGTGTGTGTTGGGTACATCCATTCAACATCACCCTCTTGTTTGCCTTTCTGCCCACCGCCTGGTCTCCTTCTCCACCTTTCCCAATAGGGCTCTTTTGGTTGCTGGTGTTGTTTTGGGGCAGGATCCCCTTGTAGCCTGGGCTAGCTCTAACAATTTACATAGCCGAGGATGGCCTTGAACTCTTAATCCTCTGTCCTCCACCTCCTCAGTGCATGGATTACATATGCATAACTTCCTCTGGTTTGTGCTATACTGGGACTGGAACACAAGGCCTATACATGCTAGGTGAGGACTCTACCAACCCTTCATCCCCAGCCCTCTGACCCCTCTCACATTTCGCATGTGAGAGAAAACATGAAGCGTTTGTCATTCTGACTTGGTTTTATTTTCCTTATCTTGATCTCCAGTTTCTCTTATTTTCCTGCAAGTGACATATGATAGTCTTCTTTCTGGCTGTAGTCTGTCTTTCTGCCACACATTTCACCACCTATCTATCCGTCTGCTAAGGGTTCCCCCTGTGGTGGAGTCCTATCCCCAGACCTGCTGAATTCTTAGACTCAAGCGCCTGCCTCCACTGTGTAGCAGCACTGACCCTGCTGTCACTTCCCACTTCCTGCATAGGCAGTAAAGAAGGAAGGGGCCTTTAGAGGATGATAAATACACCTGTCTAGAGCTAGAGAGGTGGCTCAGCAGGTAAGAGCACTGACTGCTCTCCTAAAGGATCTTGAGTTTCCAGGACCCACAGGCAGCTCACAACTGTCTGTTACTCTAGTTCCAGGAGAGCCAATGCCCTCTTCTGGCCTCTGGAGAAAGTGCATGTGTGTAGTACATAGACATACCTGCAGACAAAGCACTCATATGCACAAAATAAAATACGTAGATCTTAAAATTTGTATGCGTGCGTGACCTCTCTTGTGGTATTTCTTGTGGGATTTCTGCAGCAGATTTTAAGTCTGTTAGCAATACCCTGGTTACAATCCAACAAGAGTTGGAGAGTATAGATTATTGCAGTTCATAAGTCCCTCCCTCACTTCTCTCCCGCCTTCCCTTCCTCCCGCCCTTCTTTTTCCCCTCTTTCTTTTTTCCCTCCCTCTTTCCTCCTTTCTCTTTGCATATTTTTCCGTCTGTCTCTGTTTTGAAGGTCTGGTGCAAGCCAGAATGAACTAATAGTAATATATTAAAATGTGAGGAACTTGTTGAAAAGAAATGAATCTCAGATTATAAAAAGTGAAAATTCTTCGAAACCAGAAAGAAGCCCCATCATTCTCTTCTGTGGAAACAAAAGCTCTGGATGAAATTGGAGGCTATTTTTTTCCTGATTCGCCTGCTGTAAAGCCTCGTGGGGAATTTAAACACACCTATACTTCTCTCTATGTATCTGCTGTCTGTCTATCTGTCTTCTGTCTATCTGCTTTAAAAACAAGGCTTGTTATCTTTTAGTCCATCCCTTGGTTATAATTACAATGAATTTGTTCCATGTAATTTTGTTGTTCTGTGAACTTCACATTATTTGAAAGCATACCTGCTTTTTCAGTTACTATTACATTCCTAACAATTCATCTTGTCATTAAGAATTATTAGAAAGCAACTCAATTACCGCGGATGACTCCGGCATATGGCTGTACCATACTTCATCTGCTTTCTATATTACTATATATTGGTTTTCCCTTTAGTAAAACCTTTATACGGAGACAATTATCTTCACAGATGAATCATTGACTGTAACAATGATTATTTAAGAAAACGAACACTGAGAAGCAGAATCACCAGGTCTCATTTCACGATTGTTATTGAGAAAATGTTTATCAATGTATGTGTTTTCAGAGAATTATATGAAAGTGCTCATCTTTTAATGCTTCCAATGGAGGGGCCAGTACAAGTGAGTGTGTCATTGATCTAGAATCTTCCCTTCAGATAGTAAGAAATGGGATAAGTGCAAGTTTTGTTTTCTACTTTGGCTTTTTCTCAGGAGCTAGGGGAAAGTCTCTCATGGAAAAATCTATGCACGTCTGTTTTCCATGGATCATAAATGTCTCTAGATCAGGAACAGAATTAGTGATAAATGTGTGAAATTCAAATATCATCAGTCACTTTACCTTCAGAGTATTGACTGGAGTTCTTGTTTTATCTGTGTATTTGAAATCCTTGACCCTTGTCCTAAGTCTCTCTCTACTTCATAGTATGATTTAAGAAGCAGAGGCCTTAGAGAAGCAGGTTCTATGGGGTTGAACAACAGTAGTCTGGGAAAAGCAGAAAGGCGATTTCATGATGGACTGAGACCCAGACAGGAGTCTGTAAATTTGAATGGCCATAAAATAAACTTTTATGAGACAGCAAGACGACCCAGAACTTCTTGGAGGAGTTGTAGACAGATTGTCCCTCCCTTTTTCATCACCAAAGTCAATAAAAATTATAGGTGTGCTTGTTACTTTGCTTGTCCTGATCTGCTAAGGGGCTTCCTGGTCAGGGCACAGGCTTCTCCTGGTGACTCGTGTGTCCTGACTTCATCTTTCGGTCATGTGGCATCTAAGGGATTATGGTCCCCAATGATAATGAATAGATGAAATGCCTAATAATGTGAGGGTGCTTAGAAGTGGGCATTCCCAGAAAGTGTATCCCTAAAAGAAGAGCCAAACCTGAGGAGAGTTCCTCCCCTTTACTTTTATTTACTTGTGTGTTCATGTTGCATGTGTGTGTGTGTGTGTGTGTGTGTGTGTATGTGTGTCTGTGTGTACACATGCATGTGGGGGGTGTGCACATGCATGTGGTCAATGCCAGGTATCTTCCTCAGTCACTTTCCACCTTGCCTTCGGTTTGCTTGTTTGAGGTAAGGTCTCTCACTGTGCCTAGACCTCAGCCGTGTGGCTGGGTGGGCTGGCTAGTGAGTTCCAGGGATGTGCCAGTCTCTTAAGCGTTAGGGTTACAGATTTGTGTAGCCATGGCTGGTTTTTACTTTGTTGCTGGTGATCTGAACTTAGGTCCTCATGCTTGCATGGCAAACACTTGACTGACTGTGTCCCCAGCCCCAACCTCTTTACATTCAGCTGTTACTCCTGTCTCACTTACTCTCTCAGTAGGTCCTTACTCAACAGTTTTGTTTCTGCTTCTGTTTTTTGAGACATAATTTCATGTGTTGGAGGCTGGCCTTCAAATTCAGTGTAGCCAAGAACGACCTTGAATTCTTGCTCCTCTTGTCTCTGCTTGGAATACGGGCATACATGACTACACCAATATGTATGGAACTGAACTCCAAGTCTAGGCTTTGTTCATGCTAGACAAGCATTCTGACAATCATAGTTGGTGAATATTCAAATACTTAATTAGATTGCCTGCCTAGTGTTTGTACTGGGGTGGAGTGGGGTTGGGAGGGAAAGGCAGAGGAGATGGGCAGTGGTGGAGCTCTGAGTGAACTGGTCACTGCTGGTGTTCTGAAAGACTGATCACGGCCTGGCTGCTTTCTCTTCCATGACAAAGAATTCTGACCCAATTAACTCAAAGTGGTTGTATTTCTACATCTTCCCCCAATGACAAATTTTAGAAGTTTGACACTAAGCCTCCAGATTTGTTGTTTGTAAGAAAGCCCTGCCTCCTCATGCTGATGGAGGACATGCTAGGTTTTTCCTGCCTCTGTTTTTCCCACTGGTCCCCCAGAACTCTTGCCTGGGTACTTAATTTCTATTTTGTACTTTCAGTGGAAGGTGGATCTCTAGAGAAATTCAATTCAAATAATTCACCTTTATGGCTTACAGAGGAGAGCTGATAGGAAGTTGAAATGGCAGAAGTGAGGTCTTAAATCCCATGGATTTAACCTATTCTATCCATACTTATCAATTGCCTGCTGTGTAATAGAGACCATATAGACAGATCAAGCGTACTCTCTGCCCTGCAGGAGATTTTATCCTCAGGAAAGAAAAGGTCTGGCTTGAGGAGTGAGTTAAAGCACTTCCAGGCATCCAAGAGGATGGGAGTTCAGATCCCCAGATTCCATGTAAGTGTCAGGGAAGTATGGTGCATGCCCACCTGTGATTTCAGAGCAAGGAAAACTGATTTGGGACATCCTCAGAGAAAGCCAGCTAACTAGAATAGTCATATCAGTGAGATCTGGGTTCAACTGAGAGACCATGGCTCAAGGAATAGGGTGGGGAATGAGTAAGGAAGAGGCCTAACATCATCCTAAGACCTCCACATGCAGGAGCATACACATGTGTCAACATATACATGAGAATACACATTTAAACACCCTTACACATACTACAGACAGGTAAACATGAAAAGAAGAAAAAGGAGAAGCTATATATACCCGTTGGTCGCATCTTAAATTGTCTAGAAAGTTCCATATAGATGGATGCATACATTTCAAAATAAACACATCCATCTTCACTATCAGGAAGTTACAAGAGGCAAAAAGATAATATGCAGATGAAAACTGAGAAATCATGTTCATAAAGTAGCCTGTGTGCAGGTTGTGTGATCACAAAATGTCTCAGTGAGTTACAGAGACTTGTCATACATTAGATTTGAAAGAACATAATGCCTGTGATTATTTCAGACTCTAACTTTAATGTATTGAGTGTATAAAATTAGGAAGTACAGCAAAGTATGAGAAGACAAAAATCCACCCAAATGACCCCGATCCCACTCTTCAGTGAGAGAACCTTTCGTTGGTTCAATTATTATTTTCTGAGCCTGTCATTGTCAGATTTTATCCCCTTTAATGCCTAAGTGTGTTTATATTTTTATTGTGTTGATTGAGGTTCTAATAGGAAACATAGCAAAGTCAGGTTATGTGATTAGGTGACCCACACAGGTACCTCCTTGGGTACTGGAGTTAAAGGGGCAAGCAATGGCGAGGGAGTCATTACCAACCCTGAGCATGCTGACAAAGCATCTAGGAAAAGAAGCAAAGAAGAATGTCGGGAAGAATGTCTATCTGGAGTGAGCAAGTCCTCCATTCAGGGAGAAGATCCAGAGAATAAATACCCTGATACCTCCTTTCATCCTTAACTCAGTTCACATGCACAAGATCTCCATTGACCACCTAGATACAGATATCAACAGGGGACATAGACTTGTGTACACTGGTAAGTCTCCTGGAGCAAAAAGCAAGATAGAGATGAGTCATGAATGCATAAGGATAGACCAGCACACCTTCCCAACATTGAATTAGTGTTCATGCAGTTTTATAACCGGTGCCTCTATCTCTTTTATTTAGTGTCCTCCTAGAGCATTGTTGTTGAGGCTGTCTATAGACAGGCTTGATTCAGTTGAGTTTCCTGGTATAAAATTTTTGCGTGTTAGTAGCTATAGATGGAGTCAGAATCTTCTACATAGATACTCTGGTGAGGGTTTGATGAGATAGTTGGTGAATTCATGATAGGAAGACTTGGTCTTATTCCAGAGGTTGGCAGTTGGGTAGCTTTAGGTCTTGGAGATGGCATCAAAGATGGTGTCACTCAGGGTGTCAGTGCAGTCCCTGGCTAATGTGCAGCTGTCATCAGATGCTTGGGCACAAGAGTTGACATCATGCAGGTGCTTTGGGGTAGTAATGAGACACAGTAGCATACAGCATTGGTGGTGTGTTGCTTTGACCATATGAAGGTAGTGCTTGCTGATCTTCGACTAGCAGCCTCTCTACACAGAGATAGTGGAGAGCCTAGATGATTTCCTACCCAGCTTGGATGGTGGTGGCTGCTTCCACAGACCAATCTAACACCCAGACCAACATGATCTCTGGTTCTCAGTGGTGACAGCAACCTTGAACCTAGGACTCTGGTCATCATGAGCTTCTGGCTACTTCAGCATCCTCTTCGGCGCCTTCTCCTTAAGGGACTCTCCCAGGAAAGTCAGTAATCTTAGACTCTTTGATGGACAGGGAGAAAAGATAGATCTCTCTCCCTTGACTGATATCATGTCCTTGCCCAGGTGACACAGTTTGGTGTTAGCAATCTATTCCTTGTCTTCAGCTTTGCTTCCCGAGCCTCATAGTCTTGGCCTTGGACTGAACTATGATCAAAACAGACCAAGGCCTCAGAGACCATTGTCACCTCCACAGAAGCTGGTACAGCCTCTTAGTCCCACACACTGGGTCTTGCCACAGCACCAGCATTAGCTACCAGTTAGTTGACATTTTCCCTCAAACAGGAATGGTAATATTGTTTGTACTAAGTGTATATAGCTTCATGAAATGGTTGACTGTGAATTACTCAGTACCCTGCCATATAATAATGAGGAAACTGTAATGTTTTTATTATTAAGACCATCACCACAGTATTCATGTATTTATTTATTTAACTTCATGCATGCATCTTTATTGTCCTAAGATGCATTCTAAGCAATTACTGTGGCACCAAAGTGCCTTGGTCCTTTTGATCTGTTTTGCCCAATTACCTTCTAGAAGAATGCATCGGTTTTCAAAGTGGAAATTTAATGAATAAAAGTTTCAGACATCTATTGATATATGGAGATCTGGAAGGGCTGTGTAAAGTAGGGATGGAAGTGAAAAGATATATGCTCTAGACAGTGTGTAGACTCAGACTCGGTAATGGGGTGGGTTCGTTCACTCCTGTTCACACAATTGGAAGCCTCTAGAAAAAAGGGTGGAATACAGCTGTTGCACTAGACAGCCTGCCCCAACAAACTTTTAAAAATCTGCATGTAGATTCAAGATTGAAACTGATAAAATGGGACATGCTTAAACCTAAAGTCTAAATAAAAGATGCACTGGATAGAGTGATGGTGTGTGAATGTCAGCCAACTGAATAAAGAACCGTAGAGGGCCACATGGTGAGGTGGTGGCCCCACCCCCTGCCAGCTACAACTTTGGGCCTGTGATGGTATCTCTTGGTCTTAGCCTTCATGTTCAGGGTGCAGAAAGCATCTTCTACATGGATGGCTCTCTCTGCCAGGCCACCACTGATGGTGAGTTAATGACAGCTCTGTCTTGGGCCCTGTTTAGTTGGAAGTTTGAGGAGACAATGCTGCACATTGACAAGCCAGCACCATAGGTGGTGGGCACCTGAGCCACAATGATTCTTATTAGTTAACAAGCAGCATAGAAGGAGATATGACGGGAAATAATTTTGAAATAGTTGATGTGTGAATTAATTTTTCTCATTATTGTGGCAGAACACCCAGCTAAAGCAATTTTTGGAAGGAAAGATTTATTTAGGCTCATGCTTCAAAGGGATATAGTCTATGATGGGGAAGGAGGCATTGGAACAGGAATGACTCAGTGGTGGTGGCAGGTGGTTCACATTTGGGCAGGCCAGGAAGCAGAGAACAGTCAGGAACCTGGGTGAACTATAACCTTCAATGTCACAGCTAACAACACAATTCCTTCAGCTGAACCCCACCTTCTAAAGGTTTTATAACATCCCAGATATACACCAAGTGGGGACTGACCATGTAATGACACATGTAAGCATGTGAGGGACATTTCACATTTAAACTATGGCAGGAATACAGGTATTCATCAATTGTAAAATTTATCCCATGGTTTAAAAATGTTTTACTATTTTCTAACACTGAATAGTAATATAATGTTATGATAATACATGATTTTATACTATACATATATTGTTATACATTATATATAATATATACTTGTAATAAAGATATTATTAGATAAAATATAATGTTAAAGTAAAGGAAAATCATTGTCAGTGCAATTGCATTGGAGTTGGTGGTCCCTATCTTACCATCGAGATGGCACTTCATAGAGAGGTCACTTATGAAGATGAGCCATGGTGAGACAGACCAGTTCTGGCCAACCACCGACCCTAGTCATCCGGAGTCCCTGTCCTCTTGGATGTCACAGTTATAATACAACGTTTTTGTTCTGTTTTCTTCAGCTCCCTTTATTTCGGCTTAGGCTTTTCTGTCACTTGCTCCTAAAATCAGCCTGACTCATGTGTGTGTTCGTTTCACTGGCCTGTTTACCATGGAATGTGTGGTCACAGTTAGGATCTTTATTCCTCTTAAGTACCCAAGATAGGACTAAAAATTAAATTTCATACTTTTCAACAGGCTGAGAACCAAAAAGCTAGGACATCCTAGAGGCCAATACAGTGCTTCGTGGAATCTGAGGGCATAAAACACACACATACACACACACACACACACACACACACACACACACACACACACACACACATACAGAGAGAGAAAAAGAGAGAGGGAGAGAGAGAAAGACAGAGAGACAGAGAGACAAAGACAGAGAGAGAGAGACAGAGAGAGAGAGACAGAGAGAGAGACAGAGAGACCGAGAGAACATTTTGAGAATCTAGTGGAATCTCTCCATCTCATCAAACACAGGATGAAAGGAGAGAGACATCTCCTCTGTGGGATGTTCCGTTGTGAAAGCCAGGCATCTCTGGCTCACTGTACAGTAAATCAACTGCTTTTCTCTGTAGTCTTCTCACATACAATGAAAGCAACACACATAACTTCCAGCCAGGCCCTCTCGTGTCCTCTCAACTCAAACTGATTTCCTCTTTGCTTTTATCTCAGTGGTTGCTAATATCACAAATAGGCAGTGCTTTGAAGTCAGAGGGAGGGGACCAGAGTAGCAGCATAACAGTACAGTAACCAGGAAACTGCTTCGGTAAACAGTGTCAGCACTTTAGTCAATAGAGGGAGGGGGTCACCGCCAGTTGAATTGGAATACTATTATTGACCCCCTGTTTTCTTAGAGTGAGAGCAGTAATCTTGCCCTTGTGCATCTTGGTGTAAATGTGTAGAAGAAGAGATGAGGGTCATCTAGGGACTGTAAAAAGTTATATGAATGTCCCTTTTCAGTTGTGGTGTGTCTTCTGGGCGACATGGTTAGTGGCCATGTCCTGCACAACTGGGTCCAAGAAACCTAACTGGGGTGGTGAATGAATGGAGAAAGGACAGAAACGTGTGCACAGAAAACCTGAGATCAGGTGGATTGTGACACCCTGACTGAGTAGCACCAACTACACAACAAGCCTAGACCTCCACACCTTTGTTACATCCAGCACGGGGCGGGGGGGGGGGCTTACCTAGTCTTGGTGAGAGTCTCTGTGGATGGGCAATCTCAGGCTGCAGTCCTCCAGGGGGAGGAAGCTGTGGTTACAAGGTTTGGCACAAACTACCCACATTCACACTCAGAGCAGAGGGGGATTTGTCTTTCCTCTGAGAGCCCACCCCCTCACGAGAAGGAAGAAGGCTTTCCCTTTTCCCATGAGGCACTGGTGTCCTGACCATTTCAATAGTATGCATGTAGTCAGAACTTTATGCACTCATTCACCCAGCCCCGCCCCCCCCCACTAAATGTTACTTGAAACACAGACTTAACTTTGCTTTTGTCTGTCTGTGATTGGGTTCCCACTTACATCCTGCCTTAGACTTGGAAGCATGAGATACAGCAGACATGGAGGTGTTTGCTTTAAAACTTAATATGTCAAGGGAAAAGCACAATTCTCACTCAAAAGGGGACAAGAATCAATTTATCTGGAACCAAATATGAGTGACACACACCTTGCTGTATCCCCCTTTTCTCTCTACCTATCAGCCTCACCTAGCCACCTCCTGTATAGCTATTGGCCATTCAGCTTTTTATTAGACCAGTCAGGTGCCTTAGGCAGGCAAAGTAAAACAGCAACACATCTTTACATTGTTAAACAATTATTCTGACACACAAACAAATGTAACAACATATCTTTACTTAATTAAACAAATATTCTAATCCACAACACCTTAGCTTCTCAAAATCATTATAAAAAAGTCATCCCCATGACTTTTATTTGTTTATTTTTGTTTGTTTCTAAATTTTTGAAACAATCTTATTTTACTTATCAATCCCTCCATTCTCTTGCCCCCCCATCCTCCCATTCCCTTCACTGCCCCCCAACTCACTCCCCAACTCCCCAAGGATAGGGAAGCCTTCCACAGGGGATCATCATTTGGGGGGGGGAGCCTAGGCCATCTTTCGTGTATCTGGGCTGCAATAGCATCCCTCCATAGGGAATGGGCTCCCAAAGTCCTTTTGTGCACTAGGGATAAACACTGGCTCCACTGTTAGAGGTTCCACAGACTACCCAGCCCTCCTAGCTGGCACCCACATTCCGAGGGCTTGGTTCAGTCCAATGCTGGTTCCCCAGATTTATGACTGTGGTCTGTTTGCTCTCATTAGGTCAGGTCAGCTTGTTCTGTTGGTTTCTCCAGCACGGTCTTGGCTCCTTTAGTCATTCCTTCTCCCTCTATACAACTGGATTCCAGGAGTTTGGCTCAGTGCTTAGCTGTGGGTGTCTGCTCCTGTTTCCATCAGCTACTGGATGAAGGCTCTAGGATGGCAATTGAGGTAGTCATCAGTCTCATTATAGGGGAAGGGCATCAAAGGCAGCCTCTCCCCTATTGCCTAGATTCTTAGTTGGCGTCATCTTTGTGGATATCTTAACATTTACCTAGTGACAGATTTCTCTTTAAACCTATACTGGCTCCCTCTATTAAGGTATCTCTTTTTTTACTCTCCTCTAGTTCCCCTGTCTCAGTCTTCCAGATTCCTCTTGTTCTCCTCCCCTTCCTCTTCTCCCCTTCTCTTTTTCCTACCTCCCTCCCCTCTCCCCCCATGCTCTCAATTAGCTCAGGGGTTCTTGTCCCTTTCTCCTTCTCCTGGGGACCATGTTTTCTCTCTTAGGGTTTCCTTGCATCCTAGTTTCTCTGGTGGTGTGGATTTTAGGCTGATAGTCCTTTGTTCTATGTCTAGTATCTATATATGAGTGACTACATACATTGCTTGTCTTTCTGTCACTGGGTTACCTCATTCAGGATGTTTTTTTTCCAGTTCTATCCATCTGCCTGCAAATTTCAAGATTCCTTTTTTTTTAATGCTGAGTAGTACTCCGTTGTGTAAATGTACCACATTTCCTCTATCTATGCTTTGATTGAAGGGCATCTAGTTTGCTTTCAGGTTCTGGTTATTAAAACAGCGCTGCTATGAACTAAGTTGAACGTATGTCCTTGTATGAATGTGCATCTCTTGGATATATGCCCAAGAGTAGAATTGCTCCCTCTCCCACTCCTCCTCCCTTGTCCCTCCACCCAACCACCAACCCTCCATCCAATCCCCACATCCTTCTCCAGGGAGGGTGAAGCCCTCCTTGGGGGAATCTCCAGAGTCTGTCATTTCATCCTGGGTAGGACCTAGGCCCTTCCCCATGTGTCTAGGCTGAGAGAGCATCCCTTCATGTAGAATGAGCTCCGAAAGTTCATTCGTACGCCATGGAAACACTGATCTACTATCCAAGACCCCAGAGATTTCTGAGGCCTCCTCACTGACACTACATTCATGGAGTCTGGATCAGTCCCCTGTTGCCCTCTCAGGCATCAGTCTGGGGTTCAAGAGCTCCCCCTTGTTCTGTCAGCTGTCTTTGTGGGTTTCACCAGCATGGTCATGCCCTTTTGCTCATCACTCCTCCATCTCTGTCACTGGGTTCCAGGATTTCAGTTCAGAGTTTAGCTGTGGGTATCTGTCTCTGCTTCCATCAGTGTCTGGATAAAGGTTCTAATTTGGCATATAAGGTAGTCATCAACCTTATCATCAGGGAGGGGCTATTAATGTAGTCTCTCCCTGTTTCACAGACTTACTGGTACTGGGATTGTAGGCTGACACGCCCCTGATCCATGTCTAAAATCCATATCAAAATTCTTGTTATTCATGTCTTTCACTTGTTTGGTTAGCATTAGCCCAAGATATTTTATGTTGCTTGTAGCTATTGTGAAGGGTGATGTTTGTCTGATTTCTTTCTCAGACCATTTATTGTCTATATATAGTAGGGCTGCTGATTTTTTTAGTTAATCCTGTATCCTGCCACTTTGCTGAAGGTGTTTATCAGCTGTAGGAGTTCCCTACTAGAGTTTTTCAGGTCACTTATATAAACTATAATATCATCTGCAAATAGTGAAAGTTTGACTTCTTCCCTTCCAATTTGTATCCCCTTGATCTTCTTTTGTTGTCTTGCTGCTCTGGCTAGAACTTTGAGTAAAATATTGAAGAGATATGGAGAGAATGGACAGTCTTGTCTTGTTCCTGACTTTAGAGGAATCGTGTTGAGTTTCTCTCCATTTAGTTTGATATTGGCTGTTGATTTTCTGTATATTGCTTTTATTATGTTTAAGTATGTTCCTGTTATCCCTGATCTATACAAGACCTTTATTATGAAGGGGTGTTGGATTTTGTCAAAAGCTTTTTCAGCATTTCTTGAAATGATTATGTATTTTTTCTTTTTCAGTTTGTTTATATCATGGATTACATTGATGGATTTTTGTATGTTGAACTACCCTGAATCTCTGGGATAAAGCCTACTTGACCATGGTGGATGATTTTTCTGATGTGTTCTTGGATTCGATTTGTCAGTATTTTTGTTGAGCATTTTTGCATCAATGTTCATAAGGGATATTGGTCTGTAGTTCTCTTTCTTAGTTGTGTCTTCGTGTGGTTTGGGTACCAAAGTAATTTTGGCCTTGTAAAAAGAGTTATGTCCCCCTTCTCATTTCTGATTTTGTTAATTAGCATACACACACTCTCTGTCTCTCACACTGCCTTTTGGTTAGTATGGATAAAGGTTTGTCTGTCTTGTTGATTTTCTCAAAGAACCAACTCTTTGTTTCATTGATTCTTTGCATTGTTTTCTTTGTTTCTACTTTATTGATTTCAGCCCTCAATTAGATTATTTCCTGGCGTCTACTCCTCCTCAGGGATTCGTTTGCTTCTTTTCATTCTAGAGCTTTCAGTTGTGCTGTTAGTTCTCTAGTGTGACTATTCTCCAGTTTCTTCATGTGGGCACTTAGTGCTATGAACTTTCCTCTTAGCACTGCTTTCAAAGTGTCCCATAAGTTTGGGTATTTTGTGTCTTCATTCTCGTGGAATTCTGGGAAGTCTTTCGTTTCTTTTTTAACTTCTCCCTTGACCCAGGAATGGTGCAATTGCACATTGTTCAATTTCTATTAATTTGTAGGGTTTCTGCAATTTGTGTTGTTATTGAATTCTAAATTTAAACCATGGTGATCCTATAGGATACAGCGGGTTATGCCAATTTTTTTGTATCTGTTGAGGTTTGCTATGTTGCTGAGCATGTGGTCTATTTTAAAGAAGGTTCCATGTGGCACTGAGAAGAAAGTGTATTGTTTTGTGTTTGGATAGAGGGTTCTATAGATGTCTGTTAATCTCAATTGTGACATAGCTTCTGTTAGTTCCTTTGTTTCTTGGTTAAGCTTCTGCCTAGTGGTCCTGTCTAGTGATGAGAGTGGGGTGTTCGAAGTCTCCCACTATAAGTGTGTAAGGTTTTATGTGTGATTTGAGCTTTAGGAATTTTTTTACAAATGTGGGTGCCTTGTATTTGAAGCATAAATATTCAGAATTGAGACTTCATCTTGATAGACTTTTCCTGTGATGAATATGAAATGACCTTCTTTATCTCTTTTGATTGATTTTAGTTTGAAATCTAATTTGTTAGATATTAGGATTGCTACACCAGCATGTTTCTTGGGTCTGTTTGATTGGAGACTCTTTTCCCAACCCTTTACTCTGAGGTAATATCTGTCTTTGATCTTGACATGTGTTTCTTGTATGCAGCAGAAGGATGGACACTGTCTTCATATCCATTCTGTTTTTTTTCTTTTTTTAATTTTAATTAAATTTTGCATGTCAC
The DNA here is from genome assembly GCF_017639785.1 of Mesocricetus auratus. NCBI lineage: Eukaryota > Metazoa > Chordata > Mammalia > Rodentia > Cricetidae > Mesocricetus > Mesocricetus auratus. The sequence goes on along the minus strand of NW_024429267.1, from coordinate 54,195,407 downwards.
TTTAAGTTCCCTCTCCTTCCCCTCCTCGCCCACCCCCTTATTGCTAGAGACAACAAAAAGAGATCAAGGGGAAACAAATTGGAAAGGAAAAAGTCAAACTTTCACTATTTGCAGATGATATGATAGTCTACATAAGCCACCCAAAGAATTCTATCAGGAAACTCCTACAGCTGATAAACACCTTCAGCAAAGTGGCAGGATACAAAATTAACCCAAAAAATCAGTAGCCCTACTATATATAGACTATAAAGGGGATGAGAAAGAAATCAAAGAAACATCACCCTTTACAATAGCCATAAACACCATAAAATATCTTGGGGTAACTCTAACCAAACTGATGAAAGATCTGTTTAACAAGAACTTTGAGTCTTTAAAGAAAGAAATTAAAGAAGATACCGGAAAGTGGAAAGATCTCCCATGCTCTTGCATAGGTAGGATCAACGTAATAAAAATGGCAATCTTACCAAAAGCAATCTACAGATTCAATGCAATCCCTATCAAAATACCAGCACAATTTTTCACCGACCTTGAAAGGACAATCCTCAACTTTATATGGAAAAACAAAAGACCCAGGATAACCAAGACAACCCTGTACAATAAAAGCACTTCCAGAGGCATCACCATCCCTGACTTCAAGCTCTATTATAGAGCCTGTGTCTTTTTATAGGCAAGTTAAGACCATTGACATTGAGAGATATTAATGACCATTGATTTTTAATTCTTGTTTCTATTGGATTTGTTGTTGGTGATGGTATTGTGTATGGATCTCCCTTTTTTTTCTTTTGGCTGTTAGTAAAGTGGGATTATTTATTGCCTATGTTTTTGTGATTGTAGCTGTCTTCCTTGGGTTGGAGTTCTCCTAACAGTACTTTCTGTAAGGCTGGATTTGTGGGTATGTATTGTTTAAATCTGGTTTTGTCACAGAATATCTTGTTTTCTCCATCTATAATGATAGAAAGCTTTTCTGGGTATAGTAGTCTGGACTGGCATCCATGTTCCCATAGTGTTTGTAGAACATCTATCTGGGACCTTATGACTTTCAAAGTTTCCATTGAGACATCAGATGTAATTCTGATAGGTCTGCCTTTATATGTTACTTGGCCATTTTACTTTGCTGCTCTTAATAATTTTCTTTATTCTGTAAGTTTGGTGTTTTGATTATTATGTGAAGAGGGGACATCTTTTTGTGGTCCAGTCCATTTGATGTTCTGTAAGCTCCTTATACTTTCATAGGCATCTCCTTCTTTAAGTTAGGGAAGTTTTTTCTATGATTTTATTGCATATGTTTTCTGTACCCTTGAACTGTATTTTTTTCACCTTCTTCTATACCTATCATTCTTATGTTTGGCCTTTACATGGTGTCCCATATTTCCTGGATATTTTGTGTTAGGGATTTGTTGAACTTGAGATTTTCTTTGGTCGATGACTATATGTCCTCTAGTGGGTCTTCAACACTTGAGATTCTCTCATCCATTTCTTGTATTCTATTGATTATGTTAACGTCTGTAGTTTCTGTTCCTTCACCCAGCTTTGCTATTTCCAGCATCTGCTCATTCTGTGTTTTCTTTATTGTTTATATTTCAGCTTTCAAATCTTGAAGTGTTTGAATTGTTTCCATTGCTTCCATTGGTTGTTTTTTTACTTTATTTGCATTCTTTTTGTTTGTTTGTTTGTTTGTTTTGGATTTTGAAGACAGACTTTCTGTGTGGCTTTGGAGGCTTTCCTAGAACTAACTCTTGTAGACCAGGCTGGTCTTGAACTCGCAGAGATCTGCCTGCCTCTGCCTCCGGAGTGCTGGGATTAAAGGCATGTACCACCACCACCCTTTCTTTGCATTCTTTAAGAGATTTGTTTATTTCTTGAGTTTTTTGGTTTCATCCAATTATTTGAGGGATTTTCTCATTTCCTCTTTGAGGGTTTCTATCATCTTCATAAGGTTGATTTTGAAGTCCTTCTGCCTCATCAGTTTGGGGATGTTCAGGTCTTGCTGGTGTAGAGTTCCTGGAGTCTGATGGTGTGTCATACTGGTCTTTTTATTGTTGAGTGTGCTCTTATACTGTCTTCCTCCCATCCCTTCTTTGAGTGGGTGCAGGTTGAGTTTCTCTCTCTCCTCTTGTCTCCTGGTGGACATAGATCAGCCAAGTCTTCAATGTGCGCAACTCTGGATGGTCTGGCCTCTCTTGTTGTTCTCCTCACTCAAGCAGAAGGTGTAGGGGGCCAAGACTCAAGTGGAGGGCAGTGAAGGCTGTAGGCGGGGTAAGACTGAGATTTGGCCAGACTCCAGTTGGTCGGTCCACTACATGCATAGCAGACCTAGTAAGTTCCAAGGGGGAGGTAGGGTGAATTGAGCCCTAGCAGAGCCCACACTTACCTCAAGCAAAGGGTGGGGAGCATGGGAGAACCATGACTTTATTTTTGTACCTTTCTTTTAGTATATGACTGTTACTTGCTTACACATAGATAAGAAATCTCAGCAACATGCCTCTGCTGTGATTATCTCACAACATTCAAGATGGTGGGTACCACAGAAATGTATCCTGTATCCATTCCTTCTCTGATAGAAGGCCACACATCCTCTTAATACATATTTACATTTGTAAAATGACTGAGGCTTTATTTTTGTATTCATGGAAAAGTTGTCTCTTCCGGTCTCAACATTTCCAGCATGACTGGGTATGACAACCATTTCCCATAGTTCTAGTGTGTGTATAAAGTTAATCTCTGAGGATAAGATGTTCTAAAATATAGAGGTTGATTGGAACAACAAGAATTCCAATGTGGAGAATGTTACCACAGGCAGGCCTGCTTCAAGGTGATACCACAGAGAAAGTGCGTCTCCTGCCTCAGCACAGCCAACCCCATAGTTCTGTGGTTCTTGATAGAACCCAAATTACTTTTGTTGCTTGGTGCAACATGATCTGTGAATATCAGCCTCTTACCGATTTCTTGGTAGGATTATATAAGAGAATGTAAATCACCCAACACATTTTATCCTAAGCTTGTGCAAGACTCACAAGAAGCCAGACAGGGGCTGAGTATGCTGTAGTCTGTCTTCCATTGCTGTGCTGTGGTTATCATTCTCAGTTGTCAGAGGAGGCAAAAAAATCACTACAGTGGTGTATCCTTGTTAAAGCCCTGGACCTACCCACAAGGAGATGTTTGCATGTAGCATCTTGCTCCATGACCATTGTACACTTCGGATTGCTGAACCCAATGGGGTCATAGTTTCCTGTTGTGTCTTGTGGTTACATAGCATGTATGTATGTTGCTCTTTTCCCCATAATTTGACTATCTCCCTCCTTGATGTTTTAATAGTGTGAAGGTGAGGATGTAATGATCTCACTAAACCCAAGATAAATGGTGAATGGATGTTTATTGGAGAACAATTACACAGAAAAACTACAAAGAACTGCTGGAGCATTTCTCTGCTCTTCCTACCAGATCCACTGACCCAACAGAAAGAGTGCACCAAGGAAAGCCACGCCTCAAGCTCCTCTCTTTCAGCTTCCCTCCACCTGAAGCCATGCCCAAAGGGGTGTGACTGCCATTTCAGGTCCACAGACCAGATGCCTTCACAAGGCCATTTTTCTCTTGTTTAGCTTGACCCTCTTTCAATCCTTGGTGACATTTAAGTCAGTCTTTAGGCACTGCCCAAGCAGAACTTCCAGGAGCCCCCTAGTAAATGTTCTTACTGTCTACTTTGTTCCCCAAGATGCATTCCACTTACTGAACCACCAAGTTTCTATTACTCCTAGAAATTCTAGGAAAGCCTGCCAGGTGCTCCAGGCCTGGACTTTCTGCTGAACCCTAAGACAAGGGACTTCCATAGAAGATGGGGGCTGAGATACAGTATTGTTGGTTCAGTGCTTCATGAATGAAGCCCTAGGTTCAGCTGCTGGCCCCACATAAGATAGGCATGATGATAAAAGCTTGTGTCCCAGGACTTGGGGAGGTAGAGGTAGGAGGGTGAGGGGTTCATGATCATCTTTACCTATGTATGGAGGTTAAGGCTGCCCTGAGCTTCATGAGACCTTGTCTCAAAAATTAAATATGAAATTTAGTTCACATTTATCCTAGAAATTTTTCTATAAATAACACTGGAATAATGGCAATGTCAATGGGCATAATATCATAGGATGGGAAATTTTCAGTGGGTCATCCCTAGAACTAGGCAGCTAATGAATACTAGGAGAAGAGTTAGCATCTCCCATGGATAAGACCTCTTATTAGTTTTCCAATGCAGAGTGGTCAGTCCTAAAACCATATACATACAAAAACAGACTCAGCATGTTGTATTTATATTTTTGTGCATATGTGTGTGAGTTTTACACACACACACACACACACACACACACCACACAAACCTAATCAAAGAAAAAGAGGCTATCAACATGAAGGGGGCATGAGTTGAGTTGGGAGGAGTGTATCTGTGCTAGGGGGAGGAAGGAGAAGTGGAATAAATATAATTTTATTTCAATCAAGAACATATTTTAAAAACTAAGCTGGGTATTGGTGGTGCATGACTTTAATCCCAGCACTCAGGTGGATCTCTGTGAGTTTGATTGAGGCTAGCCTTATCTACAAAGTAAATTCCAGGATAGCTATGACTATTACAAAGAGAAACCCTGTCTTGAAAAACCAAATAAATAAATAATATGAGATAATCGGATGCTTGTATACTGATGGGCATAATGGGCACCCCATGGGAAGATATAGAAATATTAAATATTGTCCAAAAGAAACTTTGAATTGTTTGTTCTGATGTTGCAATTTTTACCTCTAATCAGCAAAGAGTTTCACAGTCCTGTTCACTCTCTAGTATGCAACATGAAGTGCAGTTCCCAGAGATCAATTCCCAGTCAAGCCGGGCTGCTTCCTGTTGACTGCACGTGGTATTTAACAAAGATGTCTCACATTAGTGCCCTGAAGACAAGCCTTTAATAGCCAGCACTTCTGTTTCCAAGCTGCAGACGGTAGGGGTAGATAGAAGTCCATGTGTGACAGACGGCTGAGGGCCACTTCTCTGTACCACAAGCTTTCCTCTTGGAACAAGGCCAGCTCTGGGCTGTCTGGATTCCTTGTGAGCCGGCTCCAGACTAACATATTTATTATCAAGGAGGAAAAGTTGCCTGATGCTGGATCACTGATGTTTGCCTTGCAGTGTTTTCTTGCAGAAAATTGCAAGAAAGTGATTGAAACGATCTTGGCAAGGAAACCACAGAGAAATCTGCCCTTTTTAAGGGTAAAGTCTTCAAAATATCCTTGCAGATTGGGAAAATGGCCTATTTCCTTTTTACTCTGTTTTTATAAGATGAATGATGCATTGGGAAAATAAATAATGACAGTGTAGGAAGGGCCAGTCCTGCTGTTATTTCAAAGATGGGACCATTCTCATAGAATGTTTTAAGTACCCTTGTTTAGAAGGTTGGATATTTATTTATAAAAGATGATTTAGCCCAATGCTTATAAATTATTTGAATTCTGTTGGTGCAACATACAAAATGTATGTGTGTGTGTGTGTGTGTGTGTGTGTGTGTGTGGTGTGGGAACAGATGGGAGCTCTAGACTTAATTGCATTTCTTAGCAAGAGTGTGTATTATTACCTAACTGTCATCTCCTTCCTAGTTGGCAACATTATTAATATCTCTTCAAACTTTTCAAGTGAGCATGCATGCACACTTAACAAAAATTAGGGGAACTTGGACAGAGTCATGCTTCTTAGTATTTCTTGGTAATGAAGAGGCACATTCTTAATTAAGAATAATTGAGAATGTGAAAAGTATAACCATTTAACTGTATTTTGCAGAGTGGGATCTGCAGCATTTTGGTCAAAGGGATTGATACTATTTATGTACAAGAACTTGAAGTCAGATGAGTAGAAACTATCAAGGTAAAATAATTTACAGTTTATGGAATTCCAGTAGTATCTTGTCACCATGTAGCTGCTTTAAATCTGTGAGGTAGAAACTAATTTCTGGTACACATGGGTAGTATAGAGATGTAAACCTTCACAGTTTTCTATAGGATAGATTCTTCCTCCAGCATCTAATTGCTAGACCTTAGTTTCAAATCACCTTTCACTGGAAGACAGAAAGCACGAGTTGTTCCTTCAGAGGACCCAGGTTTGATTCCCAGCACCCACAAGATAGCTCCCACATCATGTAACTCTAGCTCTAGGAGACAAGAAAAAGGGATTGGTCTTATAGATGGTGGTCTGTGTAGGTTTTACTACAGCTTTGATAACATTGGAAATCTGAGAAAGATAGCATTTGAAATTGTCAGATATTGTGCTACATACCTTGGTTATATAAAAGGTCCTATGGCTTCTTAGCACTCCATACTCCCAAGACTGTGGTGTCTGTAATAGAGGGTAGTGATAGTGTTGACCTCACTTCTTCACCTGGCATCACCGGTGGGAGGCTCTCGGATTCTGTCTGGGATCTGAAATACTTCCTCAGTGTTTATTTAGTTGGTTTTGTGGCAGGTGGTGTTGGATGTGTTGGATGAGAGAGACCTGTTGGAGTCTCAGCTTTTAGCTCTTAACCATATTATGTTCAGGACTTTGGCAAATTGGCGGCTTTGCATCTTGTTTTGAGGAGAAGGATCCATGAATAAACATGTTGCATCCTCAGTAACTAATGCCACATAAATCTTACAGAAAGTGGCAGGTAGGCATAATGTTAACATGGCCATGTTCAGAAGTGAATGATGAATTTGGGAGTTCTATTAGAGGTAGAGTTTTGGGGTGCTTTCCTTTGGAAGGAGAAACAAATGCCTTTATTTACCTATTATTAATTCATCTGTTTGTCTATCATATCTCATCTATTTATCATCTCTTATCTATTTATCCATCTATCCTTTATTTATCATCAATCTATCATCTGTCCATTATTCATCTATCATCTACTCCTCACCTATCAGTTTGCCTGTTTGACTGTATAGCTACCTTCCTATCATCTCTTATCTAACACCTTTTATCTACGTATCCCTATTATAATGTATTTGTCTATATAGCATCCAATCTCTCTGCTATATGTTTGTCAGCTGTCTAGTTATCATTTATAAAGTTATATTTCTGTTATCCATGCATCATCTATCTCTATGTCTACCTGTCTATATATTTACCTTCTCATAATCTCTTATCTATCATCTTTCAACTATTTATCTCTATTATTTATGTATTTGTCAATAATAATTCATATGTCATCGGTATGTTTATAACATGTCTAGTTTATTTCTCTATCATCTATGTATCAGCCTTTCCATAATCTTTCTGTCTGTCTGTCCGTCATCTATCAATTCTGTGATGCTGGGGATGAAACTGAGAGCCTCACACATGCTTTGAAAGTACCTTGCTACTTAGCTACATCCCAGGCATTTCCTGTGTTGTACCTAACGAGCAAGGATGACATTACCTTGCAATGTCTAGATGCTCCCAGTTGAGAGTTACTGCCCCAATGTATTCTGATGACAGAGATAGGAGCTGGGTCTCCTCATACAAGTGGGCCTTTGGTTAATTTTTAAATGACAGGGCAAGCGGCCATTGGCTCTCTGAAATTTAGAGAGAATCCCAAATTGTATATTAGTCTTCCCATATTGTAGGAGAGGTTGTTAGTCTTTACCCATAGTTAGGGAAGACGCCAGTCAACTCACATTATAGGACAGGATGTCAGTCTCCCCACACTCTAGGACAGAATGTCAGTTTCCCCACACTGTAGGACAGGATGTCAGTCTTCTCTCAATATAGGACAGGATGTCAGTCTTATCACACTGGAGGAGAGGACTGGGATCCCACATGGTCATCCCATTTACAGAGAACCCTGTATGCCAAGCTTCTTCTACTTGTGTAATATCTACACAACACTCTTAATCTGTACACTTTTCCCATGGCCTAATTAAGGCTAACCTTTCTTGTATCCTACTTTAATTCAAAATAATAAAAAATCTGCTTAATAACTTCTTTTCTTTGGGTATATAGAAAAATTATTTTAAAAAGTAATCTCTTATTTATGCCATATGAGGTAGTGAAAGCCTACACTTGGGAGAGGCATAGTGTAGTCCAAGCCTCCAGACCAGTCAGTGCTACATAGTAAGACCTTATCTTTTAAAAAAAAAAAGTCTGTTTATCTAGTATGCTTCAAAAATGTTTTCTTTCCTTGAGTTGTCTTTTCAAGAGTCAGTTCCCACCTCACCAGAACCTAGGGGGATTTTCTTAGTTCATGGGGCCATGCTAGAGCACAGCCAGTCTTTGCAATAGAGGTCAACAATGACTGTCCCCTGAGTACAAAATTAGTTTCTCTTAATCCCCCCTCAAGGTGTACCATTTGGTGCTCCAACTTGAAAGGACTCTAAATCTAGAGGATTTCATTGTCTTTGAACATTATCCAGAAAATCCCTTCTAATTAATCTAATCCCTGCAGACATATGCTTGTTGATCATTCTAAATCAAGAACGAAAATATCCACCCTGCTTGGAAGCTCTACTTTAGGCATGAAGAATCTTAATCAAGGGTGTTTACAGATCAGTTTGCAAAAGCACATGCAGGGGGCTTTGATCGGCCCACCCTGTTTTGTAGCAACAAGTGTCAGATACAATAATCTTCATGTGTAGACCCATCCCTTCTGCCTCCCTCCTCCAGTGCCCTAATAAATAATGCAGCAGTCAGAATTCCAACTGTCCCCAGAAGTCACATGATGTTTGAATCAAGTTTATTTTAGTTTCCCTAGTGATTTTATTTTTAAAGTGAATGTCTATGAGTGTGTGAATCTTGTGAATGCAAATGCCTGTGGATGCCAGAAGAGGGCACTGGACCCTCTGGAGCATGAGTTATAGGCCGTTAGCTAACTGACTTAAGTGCTGTAAACCAAACTCCGGTCCTCTACAAGAGCAGCAAGTGCTCTTAACCACTAGATCCATCTCTCCAGACCTCTAGCTTTCCTCTAAAGGATAGAAAGAATGAGTTTGTTTGTTTTACATATTCTTTTGCTAATGTTGTTTTGTCAAGTTCCAAAATTAAAGAACTAATTCTTATAGCACAGGTCCATGGATGATTTGTTTGTGTGAACTCGGTCTTTAACCCCCATCTCAAGATCACTCCCTATTGTGCCTTTGTACCTGGGGGTCCAGAAGCAAATGGCTTCTTGGACTTTCTGTCTCCACACTAAATTCTGTTTCCTTTCATTTGTGCTGTCTATCTCAGTTTCTAGTTTTCTCCATCTCTCTCAGTTCTTTCTAAGCTCTTGTTATCAACCAGACCTGCTATTTCAGTAGGATCAGGGCTGTGCTGACCTTAGTGGTAGGGGATTGTCTAAGACCTTTGGATATACTTTTGTTCTTAAACCCTATAGTTATAGTAAATGACCACACACTGCTGAGGTTTCTCTATCTATGCTTCACATTCTTGCATGTGGATTTAGGTGTTTTACCTCCCTCCAGCCTACTCTGTATTTTTGTAGATAAACAGAAACCTCTCATATTGACTGTGTTTACCAATACAGAGTTTGGTATCCTATCTACACATGATTTTCCAAGATCAATTATAGCATTGATTGATAATGTTTTCTTTCAAATGCTAGATACTAACTATCTGATCTGAGGCTTAGCTGTCTGCTTTGACAACATGGCTCCCTGTTCTCTAGAAATGTGGGGATATGGCTTACTTCAATAAACATTTACTTACACATGCTAGATAAAATTAGAATTCATGTAATTTTCCTACATTTGGTGTCATAATCCTGATAATCATTTTTAAAGAAAATTTATGTGGGTCATGGGAATTGAGCTATTCCCTCTGGAAGAGCAGCCAGTCGTCTTAACAGTGGATCCACCCCGCCCCCATCTTGTTAAGACTGGGGGAGACAATGTGAGAGAATCAGAAGAATAGTTCCCCTGTAACTGAGGAAGGCTCTTCACAGTCAGTATTCTTTGTACAGTGCATGGTTTGGAGTACCATGTAAGTGAAGATGAGGATGTCCGGGAACATATTCAGTCTAACATGAGACTCTAAATTCCCTGGTTAATTGAGACACCTTTTTAACCATCAATCTGTCTGAACACCAGAGATGCTCATCTTCGTTGCATCCATTTTTATGCTTTGATTTACATGGAGATATTTAGATATGCCCCCAACCCCCCGCAATCTTTACTTTGCAAGCATAGTATGATTTTTCAAAGGGTTTACATATCCTAGTAAATCCTTTGGCTTAGCAGTCTTAAATATATATTTAGAGATATCCTGGAGATGTCTCTTTAAATAAAGGAAAGAGATAGAAAAGCCACCAGTTAGAATGGTTCTTTGTGTTCTATAGAATGTGACCAATTGGCTATGGAGGCATTCAGGCTCTTAAAGAGAAAACAATCTATATCCATTAGAATAAGCCAATGAACCAAATTTCCCAGCTTGACTTGGTTCAGGCAAATGAGAGACGAGCTAGTTAATTGATACATCAGGTAAGCTGAGCTGCCTAGCTGGAGACCACTTGTTTTCTTCTGGATGGAAGGAGATGTTATTGGGAAGCCACTAGGTTTGCTATTCCTGTGTGCTGCTAATATATCCCATGGAACTGCCATTTCATAAACTGACTAGTGAATCCAGCTGCTTGGGAACTCCTTGGGGATATGGTTGGCTTCTGGAGAACGATGGGGTATGTCACCATTCTGAGGACTTGGAGCAGTTCTTTATAGACAGCACATCAGCAATGACCTTGCTGCTACTTTCCTGTCTCTGTGTTTGTTTGGTGACACTAAAAGCAAGCAGCATTTGGTTGAACAGTAAGTAACTATGAGTCACTTCAGCCCCTGCTTTTGGACCTGGAGAATTCCTCACAAAGCAACAAAAGTTAAAGCCTTAGAGGGTGGGAGATGACTCAGTCAGTGAAGTGTTTGCCTTCCAAGTGTGGGGATTTGAGTTAGTCCAGAACAAAAACTATGTGGACATGGCAATGGATGCTTGGGATCCCAGTGTTGGGGAGACTGAGACATGTAGATATTTGGGGGTCACTGGCCAGACAGCCTAGCTTAATTGATGATCCAAACCAATGAAGGACTCTGTCTCACAAAAGAAGACACCAACACACACAGGTGGACACCTCCCACCCCTCCCCACACCCCAAAGTCATCTGAGAGGAGAGAACCTCTATTGAGGAAATGCCTCTATAAGATATGCCTATGGGGAATTTTCTTAGTCATTGATTGGGGATTGGCCCAACCCATTGTTGGGTGGTATCATTCCTGGCTGGTGGTCCTGGATTCTATAAGAAAGCAGACTGAGCAAGCCATGGGGAGCAAGTCAGTAAGCAGCACTCCTCCATGGCCTCTGCATCAGCTCCTGACTCCAGGTTCCTGCCTTGTGTGAGTCCTTGGGCTAGCTCACAGTCATCAATCTTCAGTTTCAGTTGTTAATATCTGACAGTGCTCAGGCCATACTGAGGTTGTCATAGAAATACTATATGGAAAATTAATTTTGTTTACTTCAGTTTATAGGGTAAGGGTATGCTACATGGCATGGTCATGAGTATGTTTTGAGATGACAGAGTATGGCATTTCCCAGTATTACAGAATGCAAGGAGACACGGCGTGTCTCCGTCACAGATTTACTAACATTTTACAATATAGAACACTTCCTGTGGAGTGTTCTCTGTCGGTAGAGCACTTGCTACATAAGTTCTAGAGCTTGAGTTCAGTTTAACATCCATTAAGGGCAGTGCACACACCTGTAACCCCAGCTCTGGGGAGGCGGGGTCAGGCAGATCCTGGGACTTGCTAGTCCTAAATTCTAGGTAATGAATGAGCTGCAGGTTCCACAAGAGAGTCTGTCTCAAAGCATAGAATGAAGAAGTGATCCCCACCACTGGTCTCCAGATGCACACACACTCCACACACACGTATAAACAAAGAAACATACATGTACATATGAATGCACATCCACACAATGGAACAGTGACCAGCTCTTGGTTGTTGAGAGTTGTATGACCCATGGAACATGAAATGCTTAACTACGTCCCTGGCTTCTGACTTCTGGATGCCAATGGCACCCCTGTCCTGAAATGACAATCAGAACTGCTTCTTGACAGCAGCAGTTGTCCCCCATGGGACAGCATTTTCATAATTCAAAGCCCTGGGATCATTCCCACTCTACTGTGAGTAGCTTTGTGATATCATCTGGCTATTTTGTCGTTGCTGTTACTATTTTGTGTAGCTGTGGTATATGCACGTGCGTGTTTTGGGGGTGTGTATGTCCTTGTGTGCATGTCCTTGTGCACATAAAAAGTCCAGAGGGTAACAGGTGTCCTGCTGTGTCCCTTGAGTTAGGATCTCTCACTGAACTTGGAGTAGGCTGGCGGCCATCAGGATCCAGGAATCCTCCTGACTCTTGCCCCCACAGTGCTGGGCCTATAGGTGTGCAAGGCCATGCTAGGCTTTGCTAGGAGCGTTGAGCATTGAAACTCAGACTCTCATGTTTGTACCGCAAGTCCTCTTACCCATGGAGTCATTTCCCCAGCCGTGACTATTTTTTCATCTTTTCAAGATGTGTGGGTTTTATACTTGAACTACCTTCCCGGCGCTTGATTTATTTTTCTAGAAATAGCCTGCAAAATTGAGCTTTTAAGGTATACATCTCCTGCTCATTTCATGACCGCATTCATTTACATAAATTCCTATTTGGTAGAGGCCTGTCTCATGAGGCGACTGTCTAAATTGTGCAGAAGGGCTTCTTTCTGGGACAGAGGTTGAAACAAAAACAGCTTTGGTGCCGTAACCACTCATGTCAATTGAATTATGGGAAAATGACACCTCAGAGCTTAGATATATAAAACCAGCGGGATCAAATTGAGGAACATTTTGGGCATGTGTCTGAATTATTTTCGAATATACAATTTCCATGTAAATGTTTATTTGGGTGAGAAAAAAATCGTAACTATTATCCCCTGTTCTAATAAAGGTCTTTATTTGTCAGATTAAAGAGAACCCGTCAGTGAGCAAGCCAGAACAGTGACGAAGGAAGTATTTTCAGCCTTGAACTTTTCACCCCAGATTCTTGAGTCCACATCTTTATTTCGTACTGAAAGAGAATCAAGTGACTAAGAAAGTAACAGTAAACATCATAGGCTAGCAGAGACAGGTTGTGAACGCTGCTGACCTGCAAACAAGTGTGTGTGTGTGTGTGTGTGTGTGTTATCATATGTGTTTGCTAGCTGCTAACAATGCTTTATGTTAACATAATCATATAGATTGTATATATACTTATAAATAATTCATGCCATATATGTATAACAATCCATGTAGTTTTTAGCATTTGTTTTTATTTTATATGCATTTGTGTGTGTGTATGTGTGTGTGTGTACATGCCACAGTGTGAGTGACGGGGTCGATTCTTTTTTCCTGTGAAATTGAGTCTCTCCTTCCACCATGTGATTTCCTGGAATCGAACTGGCGTTGTCAGACTTGGCCACAAGCCCCTTCACCCACTGAGGCATGTCACTGGCCTCCTATGTACTTTTTCATTCTCTTTGTTTCTGTTTTGTCCGTCACTCTTTTTCTCTCCTGATTATCTCCAATTTCAAAAGACTCATGCTATTACTTAGATGAAAAGACTGAAAGAAGGAAGCTGCCCATTCAGGATCGATCTGCTAGGGAAGGGTTCCATCCCCCACCAAAGATATGGATAGAGAGAGGGAGAAAGGGCAGCGAAGGGATGGAAATGGGAGGGACGGGAAAGGAAGAAGCCGGAGACTTGCTCATTACTGATAACCCTGTAGCATAACCCTCTCTGCACAGTTTGAAAACTGAAATGAGAGAACCATGTCCCTATTCCTTGGACTGGTGGTCAGGATCCAAGACTGTAATGACCCAGTCTGAGGGGCTACTGCTCTTTGAGACGTGGTGACACTGTCATAGAGACCATTCTTCCTCTTCACTGAGCAAGATCAAGCGTCTTACTTACTCTATGAGTGTGATGTTAGGTGTCAACACACAGGTATCAGTACACAGGTGGCATCAGCATTCGGGATTCAACACCCATGTGTCAGGACACAGGTGTCGTCGTCAATACGCAGACATCAGCACACAGGTGTTAGCCGGAATCGATCACCCTTTGGAGTCTAATTGGTCCACTGATTCTACAATATAGCCCGAGGCTGACATGTTGAAAAGATCTGTGTCTTGAGAAATGGCTCCATATTTTATTCTCAGATCACACTGCGACCAGGATGTCTCTTCTGTTCACTTGCCAGTTGAAAAGCCAGCAGGCCAGAGGTCTATAGAAGGATGCCATGTGTTCTCATTTCTTTCTGCTTGCATTCATTCTACCATGCAAGAAAATATCCCATCTGCAGTGAATCCCAGTGTTCTCATTTATCCTTTTGTCTCCAGAGAGATCTGAGTTGAAATCCCACCCTAAGCATCATGTGCCTAGTGACTACATTGTTATGAGACCTCTGGTCCCCTTCTGGGTCTTTTTTATAGGTAACTCTATTCTGATTTGCTTTCAATTCCTAGGTAGTGTCATGTCTGGTGCATAACAAATAAAGCAGTGTGTCTGTTTCTTACATGCTATGGAGATTATTCCAAATAAATAAGAAAGCAGAGTGGGAGGATGGTTCAGTGGGTAAAATGCTTGTTGTGCAAGCATGAGAACCTGAGTTCCATCGCAGAACCCATTTTTAAAAATAAGGTGTGGGTATGGCATTGTGTGCTTGTAATACTGCTACTGGGAGCCACTTGGCATGTTCCATGCTAGTGAGAACCAGGCCTCTGAAAACAAAGCAGATGGTAATTGAAAATCACACACACACACACACACACACACACACCATTCAGTATATGGCAGAAGCTATTTTGAAGGGGATTTCCCATGAGCTTCACAACTCATCTTGTATATTTTTATATGAATCCCAAGCAACTTCTGCTAACATAAGTATGTTTTGCCCCACCCACTTCAAGGTGGATAGAATTCTGGCAGTAGGGTAAGATGAAGGCACCTGCCAGGAAACTCAGAAAATGCTGACCTATGGCAGAAGTTCAATGAGACAGGACTGGACACCGTTCTACATGGTAATGGTTAACATTTTAATGCTCAGAACCCCTTTCTTAGTGCTTTTGGGGATAAAGCAGAGTGCATGATCCTCTAGGCTGCCTGATTTTCCATCCTATTTACTTGTGAGTCATCACTTTTTGCCTTCCTAAGAGTACTTGTGCGTGGGTGTCTGTATAATGAATGTTATGAAGCCATGCATGACTTAGCTCATGTTAAAAACTTGAAGTCTGTACAGGAGATAAACATCTTTCTAAAGCAAGCCTGCCGTACTTCTTATAAAGGCTCAAATCATCAATAGGAACCTAGACACTGGTTGTACCATCTGTGTTGGAACTCGTCAATCATATGAAAGAACTGGACATGGCCGAATTCCAATAAAGTTTTATTTACAAAAGAAACCACGTGGCAGGCTGAACTTGTCATAAAGTGTGCTTGCAGTGTGCAGATGGGTTGTCTAAGAAAATCCAAAGTGGATAATAGGATGGAAGGGGTCACCTGTCTATAAAATGGCCGGTCATATTGGTGCTAACACATTTATAATCAGATTCAGCTTCAGGGAGCGTTTATATTGCTGCGTTCCCAGTATTCTCTCACCACCTGTGAACCATTTCCAACCAAGAAAACAGGGCTTCTGTCGCCATGACACCTTGTTCTTACCCTCTGTGAAATTCTCCTGTCCATCCCTGCCTTGTGCTAAGGCTGCTCCGTGGTGACCTCCCTAGTGACAACTGCTATTTGCTTTTCAGAACAATTTAGTGTCCTCAAGCCTCAGCCTGCATCTCTCGAAAAAGATTCTAAGCCAGGCTGCCTGCCTGGGCCAACTCCCCGAGACTGTGGGCTGGAGAGGGTATCACATTTCCAATGGATTAGCTGACTATTGGGAATGCAGAAGGGTTTGAAAGTCTCTTAACTTCTAAATGCAGCACATAATGGAGTTCTATGAATATTTAATTGAAGTGCAAGGCCCAACGTTCTTTGCAATTAGCTTAAGCACTGCTTTTAGTAGAGAAACTGAGAATTTCCTTGGAGTGTGACAGGATTCTCTCTGAACTTTTTGTTTCCCTTCTTCCAGAACCTTCCAGCAGCTGTATCATGACTGCTTTTATAAAATGCTCAGAGTCCATTTCTGTTCATGTTACCACCAGCACAGCTTCCCCAAGTCATTGTAACGAGCTAGGAGTTTCATGTACAATGGCGCTCGCATTTCTAGCTACCCTTTTCTCCTGACTCCATTTAGAGCCTCAGAGGAATACTGGCACCAGGCCATCCTGTGGCACCACCTGTTCATTTTTCCAACGAAATATGAAGCTTGTCCAGAATCGTAATGACCTTTTGCCCTTTGCTACAAAAGTCTTAGACTATGCCCTGGCACAAACCTTTCAGAAAAACACTTGGCTGAGTTAGTGACCCCTCTTCTCGCTTGCCTTCTTGCTATGTCTGATGATGCACAGTAAGAGCCTTAACATCCCCTTATTTGCATCGTGAGAGAGTTTTATAAACCACTGCAGCTCCGTTGTAGGCCTTAAATCTGATAATCCTCTGTGCTCAACACTGCTAGGTATGGCAACTGTGACTTTCAGGAAATGGCGTGTGGTAGGAAAGCGAAGGAAGTCATGGCTAGAAAAAGTGGAGAATACATCCTAGAGTCAAGAATGGCTGGCATTGTTTTCAGAAAAGACAAGTCTTTGAGGCTGTGGGCAGCGCCGTGCAGAGAAAGCAGATGTGCTGTGTTCCATGCAAGATTTTAGGGAATGGAGTGTTAGAGGAAAACGGGGAAATTGGGATAGGAGACGGTGTCAACAGAGAGCAGCTGGGGATTCGACAGCCTAACGTTTAGGAAGACTGGTGTGGGGTAGCATGGACTTTCCTGTTGTTCGTAAACCCCACCCCCTCCCCTTCTTTCCTTGCCACTCTAACACGAGCGTCATTCAGTGTGAATTATGAAGTATGTCTGTATGCAGACTCATAGAGGCCCTTGCGTCGCTTCCTTAGATATCGCTAGCAATTGTTTTAATTTATTTATTCCTCTCTCTCTCTCTCTCTCTCTCTCTCTCTCTCTCTCTCTCTCTCTCTCTCTCTCTCTGTGTGTGTGTGTGTGTGTGTGTGTGTGTGTGTGTGTGTGTGTGTGTGTATTTTGGGGGTGTGGGATGCATGTACACCTGGAGGTTAGTGGTCAGCTTTCATTGTCATTCCTCAAGGGCTGAGGCAGGATCCCTTACTGTGTCCTCTGGTTAGCTGATTAGATTACTGCCTGGCCAGTGGGCCCCAGGAACCTGCCCACCTCTGTCTTCCTGGTGCTAGGATTACACATGCGTGCTGCCAGTCCCGCCTTTGTGAAAACTGTGGGTGCTGGGGTTGAACACTGCCCATCCTCCTTGCACAGCAAGCACTTTAGCAACGGAGCAATCTCTCTCATTTCCAAGTCAGCCATTTCTGAACTGGCCCGGACATCTCTAGTGTGTCCTCCTGCGGCCCCTCCGTGGGCAAACATTCTCAATCACATCTAAAATTTTCCAAACGCAAGCCTGGCCACATTACTGTACATGCTCCTTAGCCTGCGAGGACACAGGAGAGGTGCCTTTCTGAGTGCTGCCGGCCCTGGGCACTTGGCTCCAGCCACCTGCAGGCCTCATCTTGCTCCCTTCTCAACTGTGAACCCTGCAAGCTGGATTTTTCTGCTTTCCTTGCGTGTACCTGCTCACAGTGTCACCTGAGCCAGCCACGTCTCCCCTACTTCCTCCTGGACAGTGTGAGTTAGCCCCAACCTCAGCCACCCCACCCACCATGATTACCTTTAGTAAGGTTCTAGTTTTTGAATAGTCTGACCTGAGTCCTCTGCCTTTTCATTTAGTGCCGCAGGTGCCTGGCACCATCTTTGGTATACAGCAGATGTGGGGTAGGGATTGAGTAAATACTCAGTCTTTAGCACGGGGACACAGAGTCCAGCAAGGCTCTTGCCTTCTTCCCTTTGTAGATTGAAGTTCTCATGTTCCACAGAGTCACTGCCCGATTCTGCTCACGTATCCTGTCCCTTGGCTATCTAGGTCCTTTCCGTCCCATTTTTAGTCTTTCTTTCCCTTTGGTCTTTCTGTTAATGTTGGTTAAGTTTCACCATTGACTTGAGAAACAACTTCCAGTGCATTCCTTAATCCCTAACCTCTCCACAGTGTATGCTGTGGTGCGCTCCTCTGACAGTGGATTCTGGAAATTATCATGGGCTGTCACTCCTAGGAGAGAATTTCTGGGCTGTGGCAGTATTTTTCTCCTTCACTGTGTACTTGTCACAACAACAGAACAACATCAAGACCTTCCATGGCAACATCTATGGAGAAATAAATCCTTTTGTGCGAGGAAACATCTGTTTTCCATATATCTCTAAATAGTTAGGATGGCATTTCCCGGTACCTTTGTTTATTTAGTGAATAAATCTGTTTTCCACAGGATAGTTGAGAATGTCTGGATGTGCCGTATAGATGCCACATTGTCCGCACCCTGTAAAAAATGAGTAAAGAGAGCTTGGTGGCTAAGAACACATGTACTGCTCTTGCAGAGAACCTGACTTAGGTTCCAAGAAACCACGTTGAGCATCTCATCACCACTTGTGGATCCAGAACCCAGGGCATCTGATGCCCTCTTACAGCCTCTGTGGATACTGCACTCATGTGTACGTATCCACACACAGACACGTATGCATACATGTGATTAAATATTATAACATTTAAAAATTGAAACCACAATACATTCATGGATTTTCTAAAGTTTATTTTCATTTGGCATATACTGATAAAACTCTAAAATTTAAAAAATGTACATTGCAGCACTTACTGCTTTTATTTGAAAAGTTATTTTAGTTCACCTGTCTTTCATCTCCTTATTATCATACAAAACACAACTTCCTAAAAATGTCTTCATCAGCACCTCTGACTGTTGTACCCTGATGTCAGTTTGGTGTCTATGCTTTCAGACACTTCTCTAGGTATTCATAGATAAATATATGGATTCATAGGTCAATATACCTCAAAATATATTTGAAATACCCCTATATACCTTCTCCCAGGCAAACTGTAGCATCTGCTCAACCCCAAGATTTGCTATTTCCTAAGCAGTCTCTCACTCACTGGCTTTTCCCTTCCTCTCTTTGATGATCTACGATCTAGGCATGTGTTCCAAGCAACACTTAGAAGGAAAAGCATAACAGCTGGGAAGAGGCAGCTCTCCTTTTATCAGGAGCTCTAGAACCTTCAACATGCTTGCCAGTGTTCTCACCAGAGCTCGGGCAGTTCCCTAGCAACAGGGGAAGGTGAGAACTCCAGTGTCCAATAAACAGGAAATGAGTGTGTGCTATTGGGCCCGTAATGATGTCGTATTGAGGCTGTGGGTGTGGCTGAGTTGAAACTGCTCTCATTGGAAAGGAGAAGCCACCAGTGGAGGGAGGGGGAACCGAAGCAGCCATGGGATGCAAGGCTCAGGCCTGTCAAGACAGCGGCTCCTTGTTCATGTGTGGGTTTGATTATCTGTGGAGACTCAATGAAGAGGACCCATGTGCCATGAGGCACAACACAGACTGCCAACTGCTGGCCAAGCACTGGACCACTTTATAGTCTTCCAAGCTCTCTGTGGACCAGTGTCTTAATGATGCATGATTGGCTACTGTGGGATGGGGGGAGAATGGCATCTATTGTTTCTTTAGCAGACTGTTGTCTGTGGAAAATTTTTATCTTTTAGTATCTGGACTTTACTTCTCTGGCTCTGTTAATGGTCCACACATACCATAATTATTCTACTTGGGGTATTTTTAATTCTTTGTTTTCTTTCTGGAGCCATGATAGTTTCTCAGTATATTCTTGGTTATCATTTTGTTTTGTTTTTCTATTCCTTCCTTCTTCCTCAATACACTCTAGATAATGTTTCTTTACTTGCTTTATTTTTATAACCTATTATGTTTTCTGAATTTTATTTTTGAGAACTTTATACATGAGACTATTTCCATTATTCCCACTACTCCTCCTCTCCCAACTCCGTCTTTTGTCTCTCCCCCCCAAATCCATGACCTCTTCTTCATTACACACACACACACACACAGAAAGAGAAAGAGAGAGAGAGAGGAAGAGAGAGAGAGTGTGTGTGTGTGTAAAAGTTTTCAGTCACATAGAAATTTCTACTCCAAAAGTAGTTTCATTTACTTATTTAGGTAGATACTTTTCAGAGTGAGTCTGAATATGGCAGGCCTTGAGCTCATCAGGTAACCCAAAATGACCTGGAACCCCTTGCATTTGGGAGTCACCTGACATAGGGGACTCCTTCACATTCTGTGAAGCCAGCTTCCACTCCTCTCTAGTCAAAGTCTACATGTCTAATAAGTATCCTGTGCATGCCCATTGTATTATAGATGCTTTTTATAGAAATGGGACTTCCATGAGAAACCTGCATGCCCACCCCTTTTGACACACAGATACCCACACACAGGAGGGGGCAGAGAAAGATAATAGCAATAGTAATAATAAAATGTGTTAATCAATACTATGCCAAATACAGATGTGTTCTTTATTCAAATATTTAAAGGTTGACTGTATTTCAGTGTTGCATAACACCCCCACTCATCTAGAAGCTTGAACCAACATATCTTTATGATGTGAGGCTTGGTCTGGCATTATGTAATTGGATTATCTGCTCAGAATGGCACATGGCTAAAATCACAGATGTCACCCAGGGCCAAAGTCTCAGCTGAGGATAAGTTTCTTTCCAAACTTCAGTTCCTATCCCAAATAGGGCTAATTAATATCTTCTTTTGCTTCCTGGACTACTGTCAGGGACGTGTTCTCCTATACTCAGATCTTCCTTGCCATGATACCCTGCCATGGGGCCCTCTGTACCATTTGGCAGCTGTTTCTTCAAACTCAGTAGGAGAATCTGTCTGGTGCCTTAAAGCTTTTCCCATTCCTTTCTGTGCCATACAGACCCAGATTACAAAACAAGCCCCAGATGCAAATTCAGCTATGTTTACAACCCAATCCATTGTATGCATAGTCCTGGGGATGAGATGATCCAGGACATAAGGATGGTGATGTGGAGATGATCTAGGAGTTCCCATATGAAAGGCAAAAGGTAGATGATGGAGAGGTGTTGGAGATGAGCCTGGTGTCCTTTTGAGTAGGAGAGTGCCAGGCAGCCTCCCTAGAAAGTGACATTTAAACTCAGCTATGGATGGACTTTATGGAAGAAGTTTTCTTTTTTGTTTTTAGCCATGTTTTTATTTTACCAGATGAAGGGACATCAAGTTCCATGTTTTAGTCAAGAACAGCTAAGCACATGCTAGAGGTAGCTAGGAGATTATGTGGCTGTGGCAGAGTGACCGGGATGGGTCCATTCATGCCAGGACTGGCTAGGAAAGTCATCACAGGGCTTGAGTCATTTCACCAATGGTTACTTTGTTATGTAAAGCCACGCTAAAATTACCTATTTTTCCAATAATGTTGCATAAATTTGAGATGCATTTAGAGAACATATGTTGACAATCAATGCCTGGGCAACTTGAGTCTCCTGGATGGATGAATGTTGGCGGAAAGGAAGGGATGGTTCTATTCCAAGTTCATTCTTGAAACACTGACTGCAAATCATGTCTTTTTACTTCCATCCTCTGGAAGGGGATGAATCACAATGCCAGGACACACACACACACACATATATAGCAGACACATTGTTTCATAATGCATCCAATTACACTAAGTATATGCCACATTTTTCTTCACATTTCAACTCATGCAAACACACTTGCACACACTACCTAACCTTAATTATGATTTGTGTGAATTCTTTGCATTTAGTTTTTATTGTTACATATTAGATTCTGTAATTTGGGACTTCCAACATGACAGGAAACATGAGATTTGTTTCTTTAATTGGGTCACATATGTTTTCTTTTATGACATATGAAGCCGACTTTGCTGAGTCTACTTAGGCATCCCGAAGAAAATGCCATAAAAATCTTCAAAATCAATATAATAAATCAAGACTTCTAGCCAGAAGGCTTCCTGATGAAACTGCTCTGCAGACCTGGCAGTTTTCTGACCGTGTAGACACAGACCCATCCCATCCATCTTTCTGACTCACATGGCAACTTTAAAAGTAATTTGTTGGCTTTTGAGATATTGCGAGGCTCTTTTCCTGGATGTCTCAATGCTGCTCCAAGATCTGACAGTCACACACACGCTTGTTCCTTAGACTTTTCCCTGCCAGATTCCCTCTTTGCTGCTTGAGGCACCATCTGCTCTGCTTGCAGTGACAGAGGCATCACAGAGTCTCTGCTGTCAGTTTTGTTCCAATGTCAAACCATTGCTGGTTTATTTTCAAGGCAGACATATACTCTAAAGCTCTTTGCTGACTCTCACTCATCCCATGATGGTCAGGTTGACTCTTCCTCGTGTTTGTCCAGGTGACTTGAGTGAGGTGGCACATGTACCCATGGGTGCACACTCATATGGAGGTCAAAAAAAAAACCTCCACAATTATTCCTCAGACATGGTCCATCTTGGCTTTTGCATGTATGCCATGTGTGGCGTGGGAGCAGGGTGCCTTCAATGCCCTAAAGAAGGTATCAGCAACCTTGGAACTGGACTTCCAGGTGACTATGAAGCATGGATGCTGTAATATAACTGGGAGTCCTCTGGAAGAGCTGCTAGTGCTCGTAACTGCTGAGCCATCTCTCCATTCTTCTTTCTTTGTTGAGACTGGGTGACCCTCACCTGGTAGGCTATGCTGGCTGACCAGAAAACCCCAGGAATCTACCTGTCTCTCCCTCTCCGGTGTTGCGTATACAAGTATGTACCACCATACCTGGCTTATTCTTTGTGGGTTCTGAACATTGAACTTGGGTCCACCTGCTTGCAAGGTAAGAACTTTTAGTAAATTATCTCCCCAGTCCTTGGCTTCTGTTTTTGACATGAAGTCTGCCTTTGTTGTTCAGCCTAGTCTTGAGCTTCAAGTAAACCTCCTGTCTCAGTCCCTGGAAAATCACGGACTCAAGGGACATGCTGTTGCTCTTGGCTGAGTCATGTTGTCATCTGCTGTATCAAAGCAGATATTTTCGGTGTCAGCTGTCACTGGCTTGCCTTGCATTGGTCTCCAGTGTGCCTGCAAAAGGTGGACACACTTGAGGTCAATGACTTCCTCACTGTGTCTACAAAACACAGAGAAGTTGACAGTGACAACTGGGGCACATTTTGGGGACTAGAAATCTTTGGTTTCTCAACTTGGCAGAGAATACCACCAAAAATGTTGTCACAAAGTCCCCTAGGTCACTGTCATGCAGTACTAAGCACTAGATCCCATGACCTCATTTCCCAGATGTGATCACTGCTCCTGTTGGTCCTTTTAAAGAATCTCTTACTTTCATCTGTTCCAAGTACTTTGGGTTTGGGGGCTTCTGTTACTTCTACTTCTGTTGTTGAGATTGATCTATTAAATAGAAAGGATTTAGGAAAGGAAATGGATGGCACATGTTCTGGGGTGAGGGATATTTACTCTTGGGGATGTTTGCTATGTGCTAACTCTACTCTCAGAATTCACGTACTAAATTCCTGCATGGTTATTGTGAAGATGGAATTAGATAATATGTATTGACTGCTAGGGAGTGATAAGAAATGCTCTGAGGAGCTGGGAAAATGACTAAGCCGTTAATAGCTCTGGTAAAAGACCGAAATTTGCCTAACAGTACCCAGATGGTGGCTCACACCTGTCTGTAACTCTAGTTCCAGGGGATCTGATTCCCTCCTCTGGCCTATTTAGGCATAAGACTTGCATGTAGTACACATGCATACATGCAGGCAAACATTTACACACATGAAATAAACATACATAAATCTTTAAGAAGTCTCCTCTCTTTCTTGATGTTTCTCACACCCACTGTGTTGCACCTGTATTTGTATGTATGACACACATGCCATGTCGTGGATTGAACTCTATATAATACATACAGCACAATCAAACTGTAATTACGTATATGTTGTGTATATATAGTACACATGTATATGGCAACTAACACAATACACATGTGTTAACTAACTATACTTCTACTCAAGATTATCCCTATTCTCTACTCTTTTAAGAACCAATCTGAGTCTCTCTTATCTCCAGGGCTGTGCAGACACAAGAGCAAACTCTTGGACAGAAGACACCTAAAGAAAGAACAGACATCAAGGAAACTGTCAGTGTATACAGATATGAATGAATTCCACCTGACTTACAAACACATACATATAGCTATCAATGTATATAAATAGCATAGTGCATATTCACACTTTGACATTTCTCACCTTTGGAATGTTGTCCTTTATGAATTGGATCACTGATAGTATTAGAGGAAAATAAAGCAAACCACTTAGTCCGTCTGTTTTAGTCTATAGGAGGAGACACAGCTGCTTTTGATTTCCATTACCCATGCAAAAGGTTAAGCATGGTAGATGTACATTCACAATCCCAGCAGTGAGGAGCTGAAGACACGTGGATTCCTGGTCAGTCAATTCTAGTCTACTCAGCAAATTCCAAGACAGTGAGAGACCCTCCCCCCACCCAAAAAAGGTGGCTAGCCCTTGAGGAATGACACTGAGGTCCTGTGACCTCCACATGTATACACACCTGCACACACACCTGCACACAGAGAGAGAGAGAGAGAGAGAGAGAGAAAGAAAGAAAGAAAGTCATCTTGTAAAATACTAATATTGCTAACATAATTGCTTGTTTCGTTTCATGGTCAAATTTTTATAAGAAAACTCTACAAATAATGTTTAATTCCATTCATCACTGCCTGTAAGATCATGCCTGTTTGACATACTATAGACATTTAGAGCAAATGCTGCTCAACATCAGCTGAAAGAACCCATTTTTTTTCGGGACCCCCCAGTCTCATCACTCCTGCTACTGTCCCTGTGATCATCAGTCACTTCCTCTGAATCTCACCATCCTTTATTCCCCGCCATATACATAAAGACATACGTAAATTGATTCAAAACCTTCTTCTTTCAGGGGCTTCTGTTTTCACCACATTGTGTCTGTTGTTTGGAAAGCCCTGCCATACACTTCAAAAGTTGGCAGTATAGAACAGGGCTTGGGCAAACTTGTAAGCTAAATCTGGCCCGTGGCCTACTTTCAAAAATAAAGTTTTATTGGCACTCAGTGTCATAGCTTCATTTGTCAACTTGACATATCTGGGAAGAGGGAACCACAACTGAAGAACTGCCTCCCTCAGATTGCCCTGTGGGCATGTTTGTAGTGCATGTATTTCTAACAGATGTAGAGAGCCCGGACCACTGTGGATGATGTCGTCCTTAGCCAGGTGGTCCTGAGCTGTGTAAGAAGGGTGGATGGACTTGAACCCAGAAGAACCTAGTAAGCAGCAGCATTCCTTCATCATCTACTCCTTCCTCCAGATTCTTGCTTTGAGTTCTTGCCTTGGCTTCCATCTGTGATGGACTGCAAGCTGTGAGCTAAAGGAGCCCCTTTCCTTCCCATGCTGCTTTTGGCCAGGGTTTTATTCCAGCAACTGAAAAGCAAACTAGACTACTCAGTTACCCTCGCTCTTTACCGGATTTTCTATGGTGTGTGTGTGTGTGTGTGTGTGTGTGTGTGTGTGTGTGTACAGGCTGCAATGGCAGGCTCAAATAGTGGCTAATGAAACAGTAAGGATGAGAAAGCCTAAAATAATCATAATCTTCCTTTACAGAGGAAAAGTTTAAATCTAGTTTCAAGGATTATAACTTATGTGTGATAGTATACGATATATCCATAAATACATGTTATAAAATTTTGCAACTTAAAGTGACTTGAGTTCTTATATGATAATCAAACAAAAGACTAGTTAATATCTTCCCAAAAGTTAGAGATTTAGTAAGACTTCACAGAGTACCTTGCTTTTCAATGGCTCATTGGGAAATTCATAGAATGTGACTAGAGAGGTTATCAGAGTGAGCCCCTTCTGTACACTCCAGTGATGTAATCAAGCAGAATGCTGGCTGGGGCTTAAACCTGTCACTTCCGATGCCTCCCACAGACCTAGTGTGGTAGCTCATATGCATAACGCTGCCCACAAATGCTTGCTGCTAAATTGTTTGTTGGTACAGCATACAACAAACCCATAATACTCTACAGTGTGATCCCAAGAGCACTGGAGAGGTGTGACTTTAGGCAAGCATTATTGGGGAGGGTAGATGAGGGAATGGTGGCCACTGTGGCTGAGGATGGACTGGACAGTTGGGTTATAACGATCTTTGTCCCTTTGGTTCTCTGACACTGCAAGCCGCCCGCAGCCTGTGATGATTTCCATGGCTTCTGTGGAGGATATCGTTTGCTTAGAATGGAAACCTCAGGTTCTCTATGCCCTTTGAAGTGGGAATGCAGTAAGCAGTGCTAATATTAGAGTGAGCTGAAAGCTAAAGACAGTCACTTATGGTACTTTGCCATGCTTTCAGCCAGAGGACAGACGTTCTGTAGAATTTTCCACTTAAACACACACACACACACACACACACACACACACACACAAAATCGCACACACACTTACTTCTTATGTTTTTGGCCAGTGGGAATTAATTTTTTTTTGGACATTGAGCCTAATTAAATCAGCTCATCACCTTAATAACTCTGTGGATAGCCTTAAGCTCTCTGGCCTCTCAGTTCCATTCATTTGTGTGGTTTCTATGACTGATTTATCTAAATCCCCAGCACAGAGCTTTTGAAGTCTGGGGCTATGGACCTACCCCAGACGTTACTGTTTCGTGTTCCTCTAAATGTCTGATTTCCTTATAATTATTCTCCGTGAAGGTAGGCGTGTGTGTCTTTTTGCCTCTTGGTTGTAATTCCATCTGTACTCCATGCCTGGCTCATTACAGCTCCTCATTAGATAGGAATTTGGTGACTGAACAGATGAGTGGCTCTCAGGAGGCATAGGTTATTGGAAGCAGGGTGGGGTACCAAAAGAGCAGCTTCTTAACATTCCTGCTGCTGTCGTTCAAAGTCCAGCATCAGGCTTTCTCTTCAAGTAGCTTAGCTATTGGTGTGAAGCTATTTAAAAGGACTAGTAGAGCCATTTTCCATTCATCTTATTGTCATTTTTATAGGCTAATTTTATTTGGGGGAACCGGTCCATTCCAGTCTCAGTCACTCTGGGGCTTTGGGGCTGTCCTCTGGGAACGTTCTCTGTGACTTTAACTTCCAGAACACTCAGGCAGGAGCTGTGGTGTGCCTGGGCTCATTGAGTGTGCGCTGAGCCAGGAGCAGGAGGTAAAGGGATGTCTGGTATGAAAAGAAAACTAAGTATGAGTCTGTTACTCGGAGGCAAAGAAATGAGTCTGAGTCGGGTTGATTTTCTTTTCCTCTTTGTGTTTTCCTTCTGTCTCCTTTCTCCTGTCCCTCTGCCCCCTGTTCTCTTCCTCAAGCCTTTCCTTCATCCTTCCTTTTTTTATATACAAGGGGATAGGGGATGTGGATCTTGAAAGAGCACAAAGAAGAGGAGAGTATGCTCGCACACATTCTAGTCCCTAAGTAAGGTTGTGTGCTAGACAAAGTGCTTGCCTTGCAAGCATGAGGACCTGAGTTCAATTCCCAGAACTCGTATTTAAAAGGCAGGCCTTGTAGCTTGGCCTTGTAATCCCAGCCCTGGAGAGGCAAAGTAAGGTGGATCCCTAGGCTTCACTGGCCAGCCATCTAGACTACTTGTTGAGTGTCAGACTGCCAAGACGGCCCGTCTCAGAAAGAAGGCAGTAAGTGGGTGGCACTCATGGTGAGGTCAGAGGATAACTTGAGGAATTGTGTTCTCTCCATTCAACCATGTGCACCCTGTGGTTTGAATTCAGGCCATCGGTCTGTGTGGCATGTGCCTTTACCAGGTGAACGTCCTCCCTTTTGCCCTTAATGTTTCCATAGAAAGCCACACAGTTGCCAGCCTCACATAGGGAAAGCGGATGAGAACGGTGTCCATTTGAATCCAGTGTTCTCCACATCTCCAAGATGCCTGCGGGATTGTTTTCGTGCTGGGTGTGAGAAAGCATCTGAAGGACCCTTAGAGTGTCTCTGCTTACAGATCAGAAACTCGAGTCTCCAGGGTTCCATGACTGCAATAAGTGAGATGTGATGCCTCGCACTGCTTTATCCTCTTACTCTGCTCCCAGGGACACTCCCAAGGTGTGGAGTGGCAATCCTCAATTGGTAGGAAAGAATCTGGTCCAGTGGGGTGAGCCCAAAACTCCCTGGTCCAGGTTGATTCAGGTTGACAGACTTACCCAGCATGACGTTTTCTGTCTAGACTGCGACTGTAGGGGCTGCACCAACCCAGTAGAGCTTGTCATGACCTCATAAAGGTCTAGAAGAACATGCAAAAAAAGGTTCTATCACATTCTACTTTTAGTTAGCTGACTTAGCGGTTTCCCATGTGCACTGTGTGTACCCCTGAGTGCACAGGCAGGTATTCTGTACAGCTCTTTGCTTTATTGCCTTGAGACGGGGTCTCTCAAGCAGTCACAAGTTCTCCATTGGAGCTAGGCTAACTGCTGGGGCAGCAAACTCCTGGCTTTCTCTTGTCTCATCACCCCTGTGCTGGCTTAGTTTTATAGCAACTTGATACAAGCTATAGTCACCTGAGAGTAAGGAACCTCAGCCGAATACAATGCCTCCATAAGATCTGGCTGTAGGCAAGCCTGGGGGCATTTCCTTAATTAGTGATTGATGTGGAAGGGCCCAGCCGATTGTGGGTGGGGCTACCCCTGGCCTGTGGCCCTAAGTTCTATAAGAAAGCTGTCTGAGCAAGCCGTGCGAGCATCACCTCTGCATCCGCTCCTGCCTCCTGTTCCCATCCTGACTTCCTTAGGTCCTGGGCAGTGATATGGAAATGTGAGCCAAATAAATGCCTCCCTCCCCGACTCACCTTTGGTCATGGTGTTCATCACAGCCATTGTAATCCTAACTGAGACAGTTCGCATGCTGATGCTGCAGGCATCCACGTCTGCATCGAGTTTATACGTGGGTGCTGCTGGTTCAAACTCAGGCCCTCAGGCTTGCACAGCCAGGGTTCTTGCCAACTGAGCTACCTCCTGAGCCTCCGCTTAACCCTTTAAAGTGCTAACCATGCAGGCCTCATGTGTCCCAGGACACGTGTGGACACGGTCCCTCACACATTTGTCGCTGGCCATGCCAAGTTACAGTGTCAGAAGGTTGGACATACTTGAAACCAGAGCGCCACAGGCACACTACAATTAAGTGTCCCAAGATACCATGCTTTATGACAATTTGTAAAAGGGGGACCTCTGATTTTATGCTCACCTGTCACGAAGCAAGCCACATCAGGAAGACACAGACAGTTTTCCCGTCAGGGGAAGCACAATGACAAGATACTTCCTTCTCTCTCTTCAGAGAGGCAAATGGGACACCAAGCAAGGCAGTCCCTGAGGAGGGGTGTAATGGAGGATAATATGTCAAGGGAGAGACCACACAATCGCGTCCTCAGGCTGGGCTGTGAGAGAGCTGAAACGCTCCCTTACGTCTCCTTGTGCAGCTTCCTTGTGAGGGGCATGATTTAGACCCCTCTAAAAGGATTTGTTTGAAAGAAAATTCTTTAGACCATAGGGCCAGTTTGTGCTCCCTCTCTCTGGCCTTTGTAAGTGAACAAAGTCACCACTTGTCCCCACACAGGGTGCAAAGAGAGGTTTGGTGTGGGTTTTACTGCCCATTCAGGCTCCTCATTCAGCTGGTTATAAGTGAAATCTTTAGAAGCCGCACAGCAGGAATCCTTTGCTTGGGGCACAGGGTGCAGAAGGAATCTTTGAAAACCCCTATTGAAACTCTTAAGTTGTTGGGAAGAAAGTGTCCCCTTTGGACTTCCTTATTGGCAGTGCAGGAAATAAACACACACAGGAAACCATTTAGCTTCTCTGTGAACCTCATGTTACTGTCTGCTTCTCAGAAAAATCCATTGTGGATGCTTCAGAATTTTGATATGTGGGCATATGTATGTATGTACTGTGTGGGCATTTGTGCACGCATGTACATACATGTACAGTGCTTGTGCAGACTGCTACAGAAATATCTATGTTGGTTGCATGAATACTACAAAAATATATAGGTCTAGATAATTTTAAGGTATTTTTAACTGTAGGCGCTAGATATCGATACGCAGACACATTTTTTTTAACCAGGCCTCTCTAGCCCAGGTTGGCCTTGAATTCTCAGTGGTTTCGCAGTCTCACCCACCCATGCACATACATATGCATCATGTACATATGCAGGTACATATGCCTACACATGCACAAACATATACATGACCTCATGTGGCCCCAGCTGGCCTTGAACTCATTATGTAGTCAGGGATAACTTTGAACTCCTCCTCTTGCCGTCTCTCAAGTTGAGTGTCACCGAATGCCTAATATGATCTGGAAATGCTGAACTGGGGACCCAACAAAGACAGTCACTTATTTTACAGTGGACAGTGAAGGAACATGGCAGAGGAAGCATCTGTGTGAGTGTTAGAAAGAGAACCCATCCAAACCAGAGCAGGAGAAAAGGGGGTGTCCCTACAATGGTGTCCATGCGACTGTCTTCACGGGCTCTGGAGAGCCCTCCTCTCATCACGTGGGCTCTCCACTCCCTGTCTTCACGTTCTTCCTCCTTCGTTTCACCCAGGGAGTGGTCACTGAACTGCAGTTCCTCTCAGTTTCACCTAAGCAGAAGAGCAGTTGTATTTGGGAACAGGACTCACTTACGCTCCACTGAAATCTTCCTAGTTCCAACACCCATTGTTACAGGTGTGTGGTTCAACCATGGACTGAGTCGGTTTTTCCAGGAGACTTCTGGTTGGTACGTGCCAGCTCAAGAGACAGCTTGCCTCTGTCGGGCTCAAGCTGGGATGCCATCCGCCATCCGCAATGACAAATCTTGTAAGAAGTGGGTCAAAGGGAGCTGGGAATGCCAGCAGAGCTTCCACGTTTCTGCTGCAGTTGCCATTCCGTGCCTCTACCCAGGTGCTGGGTGCTGTAAAATCACAAAGTTCTCCTAAAGACTAACTTTCGCAGTATTTTAAAAGCTACCGCTGGAATGCACCCACAGTAATTTCAGTGTGACCTTATTGGCTATTTCTGGAATTATCCTGAAATTTCTGTCTGCTGAAGAATATTGATAGTAATTAGCATCTACTTGTTTTCTCCCTGCTCGAGCCCTGCACTTGGCTGTGTGCGTGATAATAGCATCTCTAGCCAAGTCCTAGCAATGTAGAAGGGGCACAAAGGTGGGCGGTTTGGGTTGGCGATGACGTCATCACTGATAATTGACGTTGATAGTTCTGTTGTCTATGATGTTTAAGACACTGTCCTCCCAGCATCAGTATCTTCATCAGCGCACTATGATGCTATCAAAAGCTCCCCACCAGCTAATGCCCGTTGATATTCCCCATATGCATGGATGGGGATGCTCTTAAGAGCCCAGCCACTCTTTCCTGCCTCATGCCCCCCCAAGCTGTTTGGAATTTTACTCAAGCTGCATATGTCTTCTGGCCTTGGCCTGGCCGGGGACCCCTGGGAAGTCCCACCCCTGTATGGATGAGAAGCCAGTTTTAACATATGCCGATAGTATCCACTTTCATTTCAATGCACACTGCATTCTTGGAGATTGTGTTCACATAACCAAGCCTGGTTCTTTCTTACCCCTTATAAGTTATGTCTTTACCAGGTTGCCAACCCTCTGTCTTGCAAGTTCTCCATCATAGGTGATGGATGCTAACACTCACATTATTAGAGTGTTCTGAGAGACCTGAGATACAGTCCTGAAAAGTCCCAAGGCAAATGCTCAGTGGACATTGGTAACATCAGCACTAGGCTGCATATTATTCCTGAAGAAATGGTTATCCCCAGCCAGCCATGTGCCATCTTTATTTTCAATTACAGTTATGATGCACAGATTCACCCAGGATTTGGATTGAAGATGCCCTGCTTCACCTTGTGTGCCTCTCCACTCTGTTCCTCCAGAGCTTTCTCTGCTACCCAGAGACTCCATTCTCCAGGGTTAAAACCTATGTATAAGGGATGTTTGTGATAATTGAGAGGGGAGCCTTTACCCAGGGCCAAATACTCTACCTCCTAACTCTTTATGGACAGTTGCTACTGGGATTTTTGGAGACTTCATGGATGCTCTACAGAAGCTCCTCCCTCTGACCTTGTAGCATGAGAGACCATTGTAGCACACATGTGTAGTACCTCTCATGCTCTCATAGAGCTCTCTGTCCCTTCCTTCCTGATTGCTTTGTGGGACTATCCTTTGTGTGCCCTCCCTCAATTACATTTTTGAAAAAGATGTGTTTCCCACCCCCACCCCGTAGGGATGAGCCCACAAAGCTATCCACCCAAAAGGGCAGAGATATGAAGATTAGACAGGTGAACTATTTAAGGAAAGGGAAAGTATTCTCTCTCTTTTCCTCTGGAAGCCTGCCATGCTTTCTATCCTCCCAGCTTGTATTGTAAATAAATATATTATATTCCATATAGCATTGACCTCCCGTCTCACCCCCCCAAACGTCAGCACTACAGCAGATTGTTAGAAAGGGGCTTTCTTGAATCCTTTACTGGGTTGAATACCAATCCGAAGGCCTGGTCATTACAAGACCTTGAATTTTAAGACACCTAATGTCCTCTTCCATGTTTGCTTACCTATAGCATAAACCTTATGATAGTAGCTACGTCTTAATGTTGCCAAGAAGAACCCTAAGTCACTGCAGTAACACACACACACACACACACACACACACACACACACACACACTTAAAACATCTCCTAACGCAGCATGGACTTTGTACTGGCGTTAGCTCCTGTGATGCTGAAGCTGGATTTCAGTTGCATCCTGGAATCTGATGAGGTTGTTGCCTTCTTTTCCTCCTTGTTGCTTCCTTTATGCTCTCTCTCCATCTCTCTGTCTCTCTATCTCTGTGTCTCTCCCTCCCTCCTTCCTTCCCTTCCTTCCTCTCTCTCTCTTTGCCTTCCTCTCTCCCTCACTCCCTCCCTTCTTTTTTCCTTCCTTCCCTTTCTCTCTCTCCTCTTCTCCTAAGTCCCTCTTTCCTCTTTCTTCTAGGTGAGGAACTCACTGTTTGACTCTGAGGGTAGCCTTGGCCTTCTAGTCCTTCTGCCTGCACTTCCTGAGTGCTAAAATTACAGGACTGTACCACCACACTCAGTTCATATGGTACTGGGAATGGAAGCCCGGGGCTTCTGGCTTGCTAGCCATGCAGTCTACTGGCTGAGCTGAGTCCCCAGCCCCTGTACTATTCCTTTTCCAAACATGTTTCCCTTCTGCTTCCTGCTTCCTTTTTTTTGCCAACACTGACAGCCTGGATAACACCACCGCTGCCTCTGGAAGCACAGGAGAGAGTTGCTTTGTCTGTTGCTCTGTTTTCCCTTTCTTCAGCAGTCCTGACCCCTGTCCTGGCAGACAGAGCGGCAGGGCTGCCAGCTCTTGGCTATGCGGAAGCCCTTTGCCCAGCCTCTTTGCTCTTTCCACTGGCTTCCTGCCTTTGGGCTGTCACATGCTGCCTGGCATGGTTCCTAGAGGGTGTGCCAAGGAGAGGAATGATAGTGGGACTCAGATTAGCCAATTACAAGGTCCAGGAAATGAGGATCTCTGGATGACTGGGCCTCTGGATTCTGAACCATTTCTTCCCTTTGTTATCTTTGCAGGCCAGTGTATTCTGCTGCTTTTGCCACACTGCGTATTTTCCTTTGATTGAGATATAATTAAGACATAGTAAAGGGCACAGGTGCTAACTGTTCACGTTGGTGAGTATTGGCAATTGTATGCAGCCGTACAGGGATCCCCAAATAAGACGGCAAAGATTTCTGTTTCCATAGGAAATTCTTACTTTCCTTCTGAATTAATTCCTTTTAAACCAGCTCAAAAATCACTTTCTGGTTTCTTTCCCTATATGCCATGTGTTTTTCTTTTTTGTGAAAATAAATGTTTCATACAATATATTCTGATCACAGTTTCTCTTACCCTATTCCTGCTAGACCATCTTCACTACCTCACTCACCCATGCCTTCTTTCTCTCTCTTTCTCTTTAGAAAAAAACAACAGGCAAAATTAAAATGAGAAAAGGCACAACACACACACACACACACACCATAAAAACACACAATTGGAGATCATATACAAGCAAAAGACTAGTAAGGTAAACAATGTCCAAACAAAGCAATATGAGACCACCCCAAAAAAACATGTCCAAAATTACCCTGAGTTGATTTTGTGTTAGCTGGCCACGTGGCCTGCCCTTAAGTGTGTTTTATATACTCAGTGAGACTCCATTGGAGAAAATAATTTTTTCCTTTACAAGCAGTTATCAACTGGATGGCTTATTGATTAGGAGTGATCACTTATATGTATATATATATACATTATTTATTTTCATTTCAGACATTATATAAATGATATCATATATCTATTCTTCTGTTCTTGTCATCTTTAATTTGTTATTATTTTGGAGTGTACCAGGAGTTTCTTCATATTGACAGCTAAAAACATATTCCATGCTATAAGTATACCCCAATTTAAAGAAATCTATTCTCCTAGTTTTAGCTTGAAGACAATTTCCAAATTGGAGATATTATGAATAACCAATTGCTATTTTTTAAAGTAGTAATTTAGCTATTCTTTGAGACTCTGGAGCACATATACAACATACTTTGATATTACCTATTCCCCTTTACCCTCTTTGAATTCCTCTCAGGATCCCCTGAAATTTCTATTCCTAACATCATGTCCTTAACTGTTCCTGAAAAGGTCCCATTGAGTTAGTGTATGCACATGGGTGTGGGACTGTCCCCTGGAGCATGGACAGCCTGCCAGTGACACCAATCCTAAAGAGGATGAATAATTTTCCCTCCCCTAGCAGCCATAAACTGTCAGTAGTTCCTCATTGGGATGGGGCCGTGGGAGCCCCTCCCCCAGGCATGCTAGTGTGAATGGTTTGATCTTGGGCAGGTAAGCATAGCTGCTGTGCATTCTTGAGTGCAGCAGCATGTCCTGATTGGAAGATGGCATTAAGCAGCTGTCATCCCATCCCCTCCTACGCCTACCTTCTTTCCCACCCCTCTTCCACATTGTCCCTCGCTCCTTCTGGACACAGCATTTTTCTCAGCGTGCTAACCACTTCTGAATCTCTGCACAAACTGCCGCCCATCGCAGAAAGAAACTTCTGGCCAAGGGTGACAGCTGGATATACCTGTCAGAGTAAACATTAAATATTTAGAAGGCAGCTCGGTGTGACCACTTAGCAAAAATAAGAATAGCTTCCCCACTAATCATATTCATATAAAATCCTTTTGAGTTTATGTACTTTCTTTTGGGAAAATGACTAGGGGTACAACTGTTAGCGCATACTGTGGAAGAAGTATGATTCATTTTACACACACAAACACACACACACACACACACACACACACACACACATGATGTTCTCCAAAGTAGTTGTTTTAAGTCGTCTTCTCACCAGCAGTATGTGAACATCTCAGGTCCATAAAAACATGACAACATTTTAGTTACTCTAGTTTGAGCTGGCATAAATCTGGTATTACTGCTACAGCTTTACTTTACATTTTCCTCATGACGAATGGACTTGTAAGCCCACTAGCCATTCCAGTATCTTTTTAAGGTACATTTCCTTTCAGACTGTTAATGGCAGGATAATCTAGTCAATTGACCAATGTGTTTAAAGTCCTTGTCCTCATTTAAAAGGAAGAATATGGACACTTAGTGTTTTATGTAAGATACAAAGACAGAGGGTCAATCGTTTTGTAATAGATACTATTACATAGAAAGGACCCAGTAATTGCCTTTAAAGTGTCAGTTAGGATAAAGTTAGAAGGGAAAGGGGGTCAAGAGACATTACTATGGTAAAAAGAAAACTATTGAACATTTTTCATCTAGAAGAAACACTGTAAAGACATCCCTGTAGAAAGTCTGACTCCATTGTCATTGTGGAAGGTCTGTCAAGCCTAAAGGTGACAGGCCTTCATTCCATTTCAGGGGCTCTGTTGTAAACTGATGGAAACCTTAATGACAGAGAGTCATATGGGAATAAAGATGACAAAACATTTAAGAACTACTAAAACTTTTCAATAGGATTCAATGACACTATCCATTGACTTTGGGAATGAATCAACATTGCTAAGACTTCCAGGCAGTTGGTTTCCAAATGTATCTGTGATACTTTTTTAAAAGTTAGTTATGGGGAAGATAAAAGTGTAGAGTAAAACAATTAACCCATTTAACTTTGTTTATGATAATTTAACTTTTAGTTCCCTTTGGAAAAATCAGCAATTATATATCCTATCCAGCAGATAGTTTAAAACTGGGGAATGGAATTTAAGAGAGTAAACTATATAACTATTCCCTCTCTTTGTGTTGTGTGTGTGTGTGTGTGTGCGCGCGTGTGTGCGCGCACACGCGCATGCACACACATGCACACGTGAGCACATACGTGTGCACCCCCAACACACACACACACATACACACACACACACACACACACACACACACACAGAATTGTTGTGGGATTCCTGCCTGGGTCCCATTGCCGTTTTAGCTCCCAAATAACACATGAGACACTCTATTAATTATGAAGCTGCTGGCTGTTTGCTATGGCTTCTAATTGGGTATCTCTGATTTAATCATTAACCCATAACTACTAATATATTTTTTATAAGAACTTATCTTTCCACGGACAGAGCCTCACGGGTCATCCTCCCATTATCACATGGCAACAACTCGCCCTTGACTACATTTCCCAGACTCCTCCTAGACTCCTAGTCCAACCTATCTTGCTTCCCTATTGGCCAACAGTGTTTTATTTATACCAATCAAACATATACACAGAAGGACTTCCCCCATCACAGAATCATAAGAGAAATGATACAAGATAGGAGCTTGAGTGTAAATATTACAACAGATGGGGAACAGGATGTGGAGGAAAAAAACACCATGCCTGTCCTGCAGTCACCGAGAGAATGACTGCCATTAGTGAGCTAGGAGAGGAGGGCAGTCACAAACTCCACTGTACAAGAAAGGTCAGGGTTCCGACTCACGTAAACATGAAAACAGGAACCTAGCCATGAGATTACAAGGCTGAGTCTTAGAGGAGTCACTGAGGAAAACAGCTGAGTTCATGAGGAGGGCGGGGATTTTCAGGGGACAGGAAGTGAAGCGGTGTGGGACCCACAGGAAGTATAGTGGTAGGATCCTTTCTCTGCACCCAGCTTTTATGTGGGTTCTGGAAATCTAGACTCAGGTCTTCATGCTTGTGTGCTAAACTCCATCACTCAGCCCCTTGGCAAATACTTCTTATGAATGTGTCTGCATTTCTTATTGACTTTTGACCTCTGTGGACCACACAGGTGGTTGTCATGGTGATGGGTGAAGGGAATGAAGAAACATGGGCAACCGTATATGAATGGGTTGACTAAAAAACCTGTTTCATAGTTTTGTGGTTTAAACAGATTCATTCATCTGCAGATTAAAATTTCAGTTTTCTTTTTAAAGGACTGACTTGCTTTCTAGGTCTCATTATCTCAAGATGCTAAGATCTGTTCTCAGAAAAGTTGTTAATCTAGGTATGTGATATCAGAACCTAACAAAACAGGAACTTGGGATCTTGGATGCAAGTTTCTTCCCCTCTGGGTTTCCAGAATATAATAGCAACACGATTAGCACATTTTCCCAGTGATTGAGTTGGCATGCACCATGGATTTATAAATAGAATTTATTGTGGAAGTCACTGTGCTACTGGGATAAGTGGTCCTCACAATCTGATGATAGAAAATGCTCTCTGAAAAGAAACTATTATATGCCTCCTGTGCTTGTGGCCATCTGAGGACAAAGGAGATAACAAGGGACTTTTGTTTTCAATGTATTTTGCCCTATATGCCATTGTGATCAGCCAGATCTACTTGACATCTGGGAAATTAATATCTTAACCATTCTTCCATTTTCAGTGACATGGGTCAAGCAGGTTGGGTATAAATGACCATTTCAAACCCTGCACCATGTTGCTGTCTCGAGGCAGCACAATAGTGAGCTGTTGGAGTATGCCCAGGCTTCTGCTGGTGTCTCCCCATGGAATATGAAGGCCATTTAAAGTTGGGCACCAGTCTGTATTTCAGCCTGATCCTCATGATAAAATTCAGAGTTGCCCCGTGAGACTGAGACTCATGGTGAACTTCCAAGGTGACCGCTGTGCAGAAGGTCATTTATGTAATTGAAGGTAGAGTTGCTGCTGTTCCCAAAGCATCACTCATTTCTAAAGGATGGAGTTGCATGTTGTAGCTGGGGGTGGGGGCTGTTTTGATGAGATCAGTATCAATGGGGCTATGTGCTTGGTGATCCAGGAAAAACTATGATACAGGGGGAAAGTTTTAATCTCAATCAGAAGAGTATTCAGTGTTTCCTCCACAGCCAGCGACCGTTTCCATGGTTCGCTGAGTCGCCTGTGCTGTCCACACGGAATGCATGTTGCTGTGTAGCTGGCCTGGTTTGCACAGAATTGTCTTTACATCACATCTCTTTCTTCCCCACAGTCTAACTCCACAGTGAGAGCCTATCACACTAGCAAGTCCCGAGTGACCATGAGCCCTGGCTTCAGCTCCCAATGGAGCAGCAGCCAACCTGCCTGGAGCACATACTCCTTCCCGAGAGCAAGCCTGCACTACCAGTCTCATGCCAGCTACACCTACTGCACTGGCCACCCTGCGGTAAGTACCCCATATCTCTGCATTCAGACGCTAGGCACGGCTACATTTTAGGTTGGTCTTTTTGTGAAACGGGCTGTTTCCCTGCACATGTACTGCTCTTGAGTAAAACAGTTGAGCAGTGGGAATGTCTTAAGCATTTAGATGATCAATGTTTGGGAGATCTCTGGTGACAGCCGATATTTGATTCAAAGTCACTCCTAGATGGTACAGATTAGCACGGTTTTCAGAACAGTGTACTGGGGGCATTGAATGTGTGTCTATTTCTGGTTTGACTCTTCTGGCTTCCTCTTGGTTATTAATTATGAATCTAGTTGGTCACTGCTGTGCTAGAAAAAAAAGGGAATCTTAAAATGGGAGAAAAGTTAGAGCATTCTGGACACTCCCACTTTCCTCCATGACCTTTTGGTTCATTTGTACAAGTGTAAACAGATAAATATTTTTCATCTGCTACTACATAGAGCTCTGGTTGTTGGTGTAAGTGACTTAAAGGGCAGGAAAAACAAACCCTAGTCATGGAAAAGAAAACTCATGGACTCTGAGAACCTTGTAGAATAAGGTGCCTGTTTTTGCCACCATGTCTTTCATGTATCTTAATTCAACCACTGTAAACTAAGATTTCTGTGTTATTGCAAGTTGCTTTGTATGTTCTTGAAGAAGACTGTGGTGAATATTCATTGGGGGACCTCTGGTGACAGACAGCAGAGCATAGTTCTTTGCAGGGCTTAAAACATTTCCTTTGGCTGGTCAGCCCTGGTAGATGTTGTATCTGTAGCTGTTTCACTGTTGATTACAGACTTCCATACCTTACCACCAGGCTACCACTTAATTATTATGAAGTTACAAAATATGTAGGGATTCCAAGTTGAAGCAATATGTTGCAAGGACACATGAAAGAAGTCTCTGGAAATTTACTCAAACTGAGAGTTAGTATGACTTTGTACAAAGGCCATGTGGAAATAATTGTCTAATTTATATTGCAAGAAACTCTTGACTCAGTGATTAAACTTCTGGCATCAGGTTGGACATGTGAAAGGATATACACACAAGAGAATGGAGAAGCAACTCCATTAATCAAGGGCTTGAGGGGCTTACACAAAGACTCGAGTTCAGTTCCTAGCAGTAGGCATGGTGGTGCACAGCTTGGGATGTGGTGTCAGGAGGTCATCCTCAACCATAAGTAAATATATGAATAAGTGAATGATTTAATAAATAAATAAGAATGCATGCATGAGGATAGTTATAGATATTTTAAATAGCTTATAAAAAGATATTTAATAGCTATTCTTATTCTTTCATCATAAGTAGCATTATTATTAATTTATGATTATTCACTATTGTTATTGTCTCCTTTTCTAAAGAATGGGGAAACCAATGTTTACACACACACACACACACACACACACACTATAAATAAAGGTAAAAAGAAGTAAATATACAGGAAAAGTATTTAGCAGTGGTAAATCACTCTAGGTTGATGTTCTGAGAAGGAGTGTGGGTGCTGTGTTGAAATTAGGTAGTCAGTTAAGTCATTTTCCAGACTCTAGGTGAGTGGCAGGCAGAGGGAAACCCAAGCAGAAAACAGTTCACATGAAGGAGACTGGAGAGAGGAGACTAGAAGGAAGGCAATGTCAGAAAGAATTGGAAAGCCACGGTGTCTTAGGGTTACTGTTGCTGTGGTGGAACACCATGACAGAAAGCAAGATGGGGAGAAAAGGGTTTATCTGGCTCACGCTTCTGTATCATAGTCTATCCCTGAAGGAAGTCGGGGCACGAACTCAGGATAGAAACCAGGAGGCTGGAGCTGATGCAGAGGACACTGAGGAATGCTGCTTACTGGCTTGCTCCTCATTGCTTGCTCAGCCTGCTTTCTTATAGAACTCAGGAACGCCATCCCTGGGACGGCCCCACCCACGATGGACTGGGCCCTTCCCCATCAATCACTAATTAAGAAGACGCCTTACAACTGGATCTTATGAAGGAATTTTCTCAATTGAGTTTCTCTCCTTTCTCTAACTTGTATCAAGTTGACAGAAAGCTAGCCAGCACACACAGGAAGCAGCACTTTGCTATCAAGACTAAGACTATTATACACCAAAGTATGGTGGAAAACCACTGAAGTGTTTGTGTGGTTGTACATGTGGGGAGGCCAGGGTAGAGTCTGTTGTCACTCCCCAGAGCTTCTCACTGGTCTAGATCTTGCCAAGTTGACTAGGCTGGGCAGGCCAGTGAGGCCCAGGGATCTGCTTGTCTCCACCTCTTCAGTGCTGGGATTACAAGTAAGCCCCCACCGTACTGAGGATTTTACATGTGTTCTAGAATTGCAGTCAGGTCCATGGCAAGCGCTTTTGAGCCTTTTCTCCAGCCCCATTAAAATGCTTAAGTAAAGAAACAGTTGTTGGAAACCATTAGAGAGGACAATAAGAAAGTAGAGTCAAGTTAGGAGAGCATTCCCGTGCAAATACGTATCACTGGGAGACAAGAGGATCTTTTCTCTAGCCCTTCATCTACTTGATGCTCAAAATATAAGCACCTTTTCATAATAATAGTACAATTTGCATATATCTTGCATACGCATTTGTTTAGTATCCACTTCCATGTTTACTATGTCTGATTAGTTTTCCCCTTCAGCCATTACTTTTCAAATGAGACAAATCGTAACTTAAGAAAGCATATCTATTCATATTCATAGTCTTACTGACATCAAGGTCATCCAAAATAACTGATATTGCACATTTAATATTTCCCATGTACTAAGCACTCTTACATATATCATACATACTTTTGTCCAAAATAGTCCAAGGAGGTAGTTATTATCATTACCTTCATCATTTTAAAGATTAATATAATTAAATTCGGAAAAATGAAGTATCTGGACGCAAGCTACACAGCTCATAGTGGGGTCAGAGATACAAACGAGCTATCTAACCTCCCACAGCTTCTGTACGTGTCTGACTTCCTGCATTGTCTTTTATCACAGTATCTCAGTGCCTTCATCTGTACCCGAGAATAAAGGCATGTTTGTATTCCAGAGTTAGCTCTAATCATTTAATTTCAGTGTGCATGTGACTCCTTAGGGGAACTTTTGTCTTTGAAGAATTATGAATTTTACATCCGGGGACAGGGTTGGGGAATAAGTGTTATCCTGTCTTCTAAGCTATAGGACAAATTAGGGGTTGTCTAGCCACTTTCTGTTGTCTTAAACTCAGTGACTGCTGCCGCCTTTTGCTGGACCACGTAGAGTTAAAGGAGACAGAAGGCGGAGGGAAAATAGAAATAACAGATTAGGAACATTCTTAGAAGAGAATGGTGAGTGTTATGTTTCTAAGTTCAAGGGTACTCTAAGGATTAGCCTTAATGCTTAGTTGATATTCTCCCTTTAATCCAACATTTAAACTTTCTTCCAAACTGTCTTCCCATGCTTGATCAGATGATATTCAACTCTTGACTCTAGGATCAGCACTCACTTAACTCTACTGCTGGTTTGTGAACGAGCTATATCGTCTGAAAGTAAGCCTGCGGTTCATTGCTGGGAGACTGTGAGCTGCATTAGGATGAACGGATGGAAGCTCATCATTTCCACTTGGATCCATTTGGCATGCTAAAATACTAGAGAAATATTTGGGGCCGCAGGAAAAAACGTGAGGATAGATTCCACAGTTTCCGTGCAGCCTACGGACCGAGGAGGTTTTGTGGCTTCAAACCACAGGACTGGAATCTTGTCTGCATGGATTCTCAGAGATTTTCTCCAGTCATGTGATTTAGTGCCTCACTAGGGCAGCAACGGTACCTCACGAAGCCCTTGTCTTTCTATAGAACTTGCCAGGCTCATTAAATATTTCCAGTTCTCTAGTTTCCTGGGGTCCCAGGGGTGTCAGCCCACATGATGTGCATAGGTCCAACCCATAAGATTCAACAGACTTCCCTTGGCCTCTGTTTCCATGCTACAGGGGAATCCTGGTATCCCTGGAGCATCTAGTTAGTAACATGAAATTGATAGCCTTATTAACATCTCACAATTTCACTAGCCTCGACCTGGCCAGATATTTTCTCAGAGCACTTCTGCATTTGACTGTGGTAGTTTCCCATGACTGATTAAACAAACCATCACAAATATGAGGGGAGGCTCAAAATACCATGCATTCCCCAACAGTTCTGAAGGTCAGAAGTTTTACTTGGGTCTTTCTAGGCCAAAACCAAGGAGTCAGTGGGAAGCACTCTCTGAAGAACCTTCCAGAGGCTCTAGGAAGGAAAGGATGTCTTGCTTTTCTAATTCTGGTGACACGTTCATTCCCTGCACCTGCTGGCTCGTGGGCTGTCTCCGATCATTAAGACCAGCAATAGGACATCTTCAAGCCTCCATATCTCCATCTTCACCTTGACCTTTGTCTGGTATCTTGTCTCCCCACTCCTGTGAATAATCCAGGAGAGTCTCCCCAAGCATAGGTTCCTAATTAATTCAGCTCACAAACTTCCTGTTGTCTTAGAAAGGAGCTGTTTGTCCCATGAGCTGAGGATCATATCCAGGACAACTTGGTTTATTTAGTCTGTCATATCCCAATGTCCAGTTGCTGAACGGATAACCTCTGAGACATTTGTCAAGTTCTGGTGTTTCATGAGGGTAACAGATAATGAAAGAAGAAGATGGCTGGTTAGTTCTAAATGTTTTCAACATAATCTAGAATCACCAGAGAATAGAGCTTGGATCAGAGTGGCCTGTGGGGGTTGTCATGGTTGCTGATTGACCCATCCTGAATGTGGGAAGCGGCAGGTCATGGGCTGGGCTCTGGACCACATGGCTATAGAAAGTCAGCCAAGTGCTCAGCTGCAGCAAACAAGGGAATCTGGGTGCATCGGTTTTTCTCTGCTCTTGTCTGGATGTCATGTCATGTGACTAGCTACTTTGGATTTGTTCCCACCTTAGCTTCTTCTAAATGATGTATTGCAACTAGGACTGCAGGCCAAAAAAAAAAAGCCTTCCTTCCCTATGGAGCGTTTGTCAGGGTTTTTTATCACAGCTACAGGGATGAGGCCAGCACATGAGTTCTTCAGTGGTGTGTGGACATGGCTACCCTATATTGTTTCCAAAGTATGGAAACTCACAAAGAAGAGTTTGGTTTTTTTTTTCTGAAAAACCCATTTTTCCTATTTCTAAAGTGAGGCAGGTGGGTTGTTGCTATCTGCTTAAAAACCCTTGAACATAATCTTTAAAATGTTCCTGAAATGCTGTTTTTTTTCACATAGTCATTAATTGTGTTCCTTTCTCTCTCAGAAATATTTAGTTTTAGAAGATAAATTGCATAGTCCCCCTACTATAGTTCTTTATCCAGAAAAAAATTAGCACATTCCTTCTACATATATTTTCCTGTGGTTCATCTCCTCAGGGTATAAAAATGCCCCAGGAGAGTGGCATTGGAATGCCCAGTGTCATGATTAATGAGCTCTGGAAACCAGTGGGCTTCCTGTGTTCTAGTGTAAGTGTGTATCTCTGGTGAGGGGAGAAGAGTCACAACCCAGATTATACATTTGTTTTCGTAACGACTTAAATCTACAACAAGAACCTAACATTTTAGAGAGTGCATACCACTTGTTTTTCAAGATCTTTTCAGAGTATCCTTCAGAAATGATCATTTTCCCCAAGTTTCTGTTTTCACGTCATGGCTGCCTCCAGGCCTGCGCAGCTTCTCCAGAGACAAAAAGATTAAACAAGTTTGGCATTTCCTTCCTAGAATACCATCTTAAAGACTTAAATTGTTTTCATCCAAGATCTTCTCCATGAGTAAATATACAGAGTTGGTCCTAATATGGATGTCATCATAGGATGGAGTATGATACTTCATTAGTTATAAGTAGGATATTTGTTTGTTTGTTTCTGGAATCAAAACCAGTGGTTTAAAAATGTAATTGTGTATCAGCTGCCTTACTAAAGGAGCTAGATGCAGGGCTATGGTGCATGCTGGTATTTGTCCAGATGGCTGTAATAATTTCACCCACTCCTCAAGCTTCCCCACTCTGTGGCATCAGCAGCCCAACCAGGAAGTGACTGATGTCTGAACGTCCCCTGTTAGACCTTTCTGATTCCTGGTGCTCAGTTCTGGTGGGCGGAGTCTGGTAAGACAGGGTGGAAAGGTCTTTCAGTTGTCTGTTGCCTCCGTTGTCCCAACAAGCTTGGCTTCTGAACTCCCCCTCAGGACCCTCCTC
Source organism: Mesocricetus auratus (assembly GCF_017639785.1). Taxonomy (NCBI): domain Eukaryota; kingdom Metazoa; phylum Chordata; class Mammalia; order Rodentia; family Cricetidae; genus Mesocricetus; species Mesocricetus auratus. The sequence continues at coordinate 54,150,412 of NW_024429267.1, read as the reverse complement.
TTTTGGGTCTGGTTGCTCTTTGGGGAGGAAGCCGAGGCACCTGGAAAGACCACCAGCAGGTTGCCCGGGCAGCAGCCGCAGTTCAGCCTAGCTTTTGAGACCTTGATTGTGAGTACAGAAACTGTCAGCTATTTCCACTCTTCAGCTGTGGTCCACTTCCAAGTGTTTGTAGCCAACGATCAAAAGCATAGTGGTGTGCTTTGATGCCGTGCATTTTATCTTTATGTATCTGCTACACTTTTTTGCTTTGTGAGTGCCAGGAAGTGTGCCTGTGTGCCAGCATTCACACACACACACACACACACACACACACACACACACAGAGGGAGGGAGAGAGAGAGAGAGGAAGGGAGAGAGAGAGAGAGAGGGGGGGAAGAAAGCAGGAGAGGGGCCACTTACAGTTCTGATATGCCTGTTTTAATTCACAATGACTTAAATTTGATTTGAAAAGAGTTTGACAACACAACTTACATATTTATATTAGAAATCACTTAACACATTATTTTTTTCTATTACTATTGCTAATAGTTTCACCTTTTGATATTTTCGTTTTTTGTTTTATTTTTTAATTCGGCATTTGTGTATGTTTATGTGTATGCAGTGTTCACAAAAGCCAGAAGAGGGCGCTGAATCTCATGCAGCTGGAGTTACAGGTGGTTGTGAGTTACATGGGACCTGAACTCTGGTCCTTTGAAAGAGCAGTAGGTCATGATTACCATTGGGATTTCTTCAGCTCCAACAGTTGTGTCTTCTAATTTTCATCCTAAAGATGTGATTCAAACACTCTCCTTCCACTAAATTCTGAATTTGACATTGTACTTATTTTTACTAGTAAGTTTTATATTTAAAAAATTTCTAATTGCCATGTTTTCTTTTCAACTTAAAGAACCTTTTTCATACAAGAGGATTCTAGTATCAGTGACATCCCTCAGTTGCAGCTTCTCCCTCAGTTACAACTTGCCTGGAAAGAACTCACTGTGTCTTCAATCATGAAGGTCAGCTTTGCCAGACATCATTCTTAGTTTGTAGGGGTTTCCCTCTAACAACATACTATTCAGTTCTTCCGCAACTTGTGTAGACTCTGCTGAGAAAAAGGCTGTTAGCCTCATTAGAATACTTGTATATTACTCTGAATTTTAACATTCTTTTTGTTCCTGACCATTAATTTAGATTTTGTTTTGGTGTAGTTTTGCTTAGATTTGATCTTATGAGGAAACTTTGATCTTCTTATACATGAATATCCTGAGTCTAAATTTAAAATCTTTTCTTCTGTTATGTCATCAAATAAATGTGCTCTTATATCCTTCTTAAGCTGCTGTAGCTCAAACCCTTGGTTTTGGGGGAAGGTGTTTTCCCTGTAATTCCAGAGGCTTCTTCTGTTTATATTCAGTATTGTTTCTCTTTCCTAGGTGTACTGATTCATTTCACTGTTTATAGAAGCATTTGCTGTAACAACTAAGCTATATTCTAGACAAACAAATTCATAAAGAGAAACATTTTTGTTTACCACATAAATCTGTTTCCATCCAAGGTCGGGTGGCTCCACAGCTTTGGGTACCTGCTGAGGAAGCTAGCCAGTAGTTGACTTGAGAATTAGAACAAGATCACGGGTCAGGAACAAAGAGAGACTGAGAGGCTGGGGTCTGCCAGTCATCTTCAAGCCATGTCCCTCATGATGTCAGGACCTCCCACTGGGCCCCCGTCTCTAGAAAGTTTATTATGGTAAAAATACCATATAGTAATAATAACGGTGGAGACCATGTCACGCGTATCTTAGTGGGACTCTCATCCAAATCACAGTGGTCCACTCCTTGTTCACAAAATTGATGTCTACCTCACAATACAAAATGCACGTAGTTCACCACCAGGTGTTCCAGTATCACTCAAAAGTCAGAAGCCCAAGGTCTCCTCCAGGACTCATGGCAAGTCTTAATTGTGACTCCCATAAAAGTCAAAGGGAAAGTTGAGTACATCCAAGATGCTGTGACAGGCTGGGCACTGGTGAAGTATCCCTGTTTTATAAGTTAAGGACAGGGGAGCAGTGATGACGGATTGGTCTAAGGCAATGCTGATACCACAGAGCAAATACTAAAGCCTCCAGCTCCAGATCTGGACTCTAGGACACACTCAGGTGGAAAGTGGGCTTCTAAGAGCTTCAGCAATCCAGGCTATAAGTCTTGAGGATTTGTAGCCTACTCAACTCAGCTGTTCGCTGGGCCATGTTCTACTTGATGCCTATTGCTTTCTTTGGCCACCATTGTACATTATTGTCGCTTCTATCTCCCTTGAGTCCTAAATGCAGCTTCACTATCAAAGTTTCATTATGCATCACCCACTGAATATTGATCACAGGAATTCTGACCACAGAGCATATTGCCTGAACTACATAGGCTTTCCTTTGAAATCGTGGTGGAAGCTGCCATGACTCCATATGGCATCATTATTGTGACAGTTCCAAGATTGGCATTAGTGCAAGCTGTACCTGTACCTGGGCTTCCCTGGACCATGGACGTAACGGCTTTAGAGGACTTTCCTGGCTTAACTTGGAGAAATGGATCCTAAGGCAGATCTGGGTCTCTTCTGGAATGGTTTTTCCCTGGAAAATCCTTGAAAACACTGTGATTTTAGGGGCTTTGCTGATTTTTGAGATACCCTCAACACATCTTTTTATATGTAATTATTCATTTTCTGTGTTTGAGTGTGTGTCTGCATGTTTATGTGTCCACAGAGACCAAAAGAAGGCATCAGATCTCCTAGAACTAGAGTTACAGATGATTGTGAGCAGCCATATGGATGCTGGAAATAGAACCTAGATCCTCTGGAAGAATAGCAAATACTCTTAACCATTGAACCCTCTCTCTAGCCCCCTTAAGACATCGTGTTATCCCCTTTCAAACCATGTAAGGTAGACTCTAACAGCCATATCATCCTAATTTTTCAAATATTTCAGCTCTGTTCCCCTTTCTTCCTGGTTATCTCTGTAAATCTGGCTGAAAGTGGCCATCAACACCCGCACACTGCTTCCTTGAAATGGTCTTCCCCAAGAAGACTAGCCAACTAGCTCTAAGCTCATCATCTCGCTGAGCATCAGGGCAAGGACAAGATGCATAAAAGTGAAGGTGTGAGCTAGTCTGAAGTTCCCAACAGGGTGGGATGCCTGTTTGTACCTGAAACCTCATTGGCATTCCCTTGCTGCCCACTTTCCTATCATCAGCAATCATTCTGCCTCCACCTCCTGAGAGCATTGGGATCACAGGCATCTACCACCATGCCCAGATCAGAGAACAGTTTTAGGAGTCACGTACTAAAATCTATTTCCTGCTTATATCACAATATTTAAAACTAAGCTTGTATCAGCTGCAGTATTTGGCCATATGGCTTGCTTGTCGATTCTTATTTGTACACGGCTCAAAGAGAAGCACCAAATATTCCTATCTTAAGATCTGCACCTTCTTTTGCATAATCCTTCAGGGGCTAAGACTTGCTTTGCAAAAGTGTGTTTGCTTCCAGCCTATGCTTTTGCAATTATGTATATTCTCAGAGCCTCCCTAGAGGGCTGAGTCCCAGCCATGACCTCTCAGTTCTTTTCACCCTTGAATAAGGCTATGTCTCCATGCCAAATGCACACATTGGGTGCATGCTGTATTTCTGGCAGTATACCAGATAAGAGCACATGTCTTAGTTAGGGTTTCTACTACTGTGAAGAGACACCATGACCGAGGCCACTCTTATAAAGGCAAGTATTTAACTGGGACTGCCTTACTGTTTCATAGGTTTAGTTCATTATCATCATGGCAGGAAGTAAGGCAGCATGCAGGCAGACATAATGCTGGACAAGTAGCTGAGAGTTCTACATCTTCATCCGCAGGTTACAGGAAGTAAACTGTATCCCACACTCCCACACTGGGTATAGCTTGAGCATAGGACACCTCAAGGCCCACCCCAATAGTGACACACTTCCTCCAACAAGGCCACACCTACTCCAACAAGGCCACACCTCCTAATAGTATCACTCCCTATAGGCCAAACATTCAAATACATGAGTCTATAGGCATCTTTCCTATTCAAACCCCCACAGCTTGGATGGAGGAAACAGGAAGGGGAAATAACAAGACCATAATGAGTCCATATATTCATGTTTCATGGAAGCTGTTGTGGAAGAGTGGAAACAGATGGATACTTGATGGGACCAAGGTCTGAAGTGCCACTCCATGTGAATGAACCTTTGAGACATTAGGAGATGGGGGAGCTGAATAATGTACTGGCCATCTGTGGGAACTTCAGAGTTGACTTGGGTGGATAATCAGTACTCAGTAGATACTGTCTGGCAGAAGCAAAGTCATAGAATATCTCAAAGTCAAGTTCCTCCCTTCTGAAAAATGGAAAAATGCAGCTTACTTTATGAGGCCCTTCTGTCAATTCACGGAGACAACTTAAGGCTGTTCAGTCCAGGGTTATTCCTTTTAATGCACTCAGTAGGTAGAAGTTCCATTGAAATACACAGGCATTGATTTTAACTTGGGTCATCACAGAAGTCCACAGACTCCTAATTGTTACTACTTTGGGTACCTTCTCTCTCCTGAGATAGCCTTCCCACAGTGTGACCCTGTTGCCTCAGCTGCTGTGTTTCATTCCCTTTGGTTAGGACCCAGCCTCAGTCTCCTTCCATTCTCTTCCCTCTCTGCTGCCATTCTGTTTCCTCTTCAATGTGTGGCTTGGAAGTGTATCATTCAGATTGGACTTTCTAACAGACTTGGCCACCTCTCCTTCCTCGGAGGCCCATGTTTTGCAGAACTCTGTGCTCTGATAGCATATGTTCTTCTCTTCCAATTCTGACAACCTGCATTTTGTTTGTTTGTTTGGTTGGTTGGTTGGATGGTTGACCAGTTGACTAGCTGAGCAATTACTTACTAACTAGTCAACTAATTAGTTAAACAGTTGGTTGGTTTGTTAGTTTTTTTTTTGAGGCAGCTTCTAAACTATAGACCAGGCTTGCCTCAAATTGCCTACATTGCCAAAAATGACTTTAACACTTGATCCTCTTGCCTCTGTTTCTCAAGTCTTGGAAGTGTAGGTATGTGATACTCACTCAACTATTTTTAAAGGGGATAATAAATGCCATATCTTTAAAAGATTAATCTTGGAATTGGGCTGAATAGATAACTGAGCAAGTGAAGGCACTTGTCCCTGAGCCTGATGGTTTTAGTTTAATCCCTGGGATCTAGAAAAGGAGAGATGACTCTTTCAATTTGTCATATGACCGCCACATGAACACTGCAACATGCATGTAACTGTGTACATAAACACATGCACACACACACACACACACACACACACACCACAACCCTTAAAATTGACTTAGCAAGCAGCCCATTAAATAGGACAATTTGTAATTATCAACCATATAGAAATGCACCATTTTCTATTATTTCAGATGACTGCTGAGAATGTTGTTAAGATTTGTGATGAAAATGAGGATGATTAAATTCTATTTATAATGATGAATCCAATGCATGAGAAGAATTCAAAGGCAAAAGGAAGGGGCAACACACTGTTATAGAAGGCACAGGGTAGAGAAAAGTTCTACTTCATCCTTCCTACTGTGCTAGAGGCCGTGACTGTCATCCATGACCTTTATCAGTTCTGTCAGACGTATACATGTGTTCTCTGTGAGCTCTGAGTATGGAATCACAGACACGGTCATATTAAAATGAGTATTTGAGGGAGCAACAGCCTTGCATGCTTGTACACTGATCATTCCCTTTTGAGAAGCACAAAAATTTTAAGCTTAACATGTTGCTGATCAGCTCCCTCAGCCCTTTTAGAAAGGCAAATATTATTGATCAGTCCTGTGAAGAGACTGTTGGAGTGGTCTCATGAGACCAACCTTTGCAGAAATCAAAGGATATGAACTTGGATGATATCGTCTTATCAGTTAAGCTCCATAAGGCAGCTTTGTAATCACTCACATGTGAAGACTAAGGCTTCTCCTCCCACTTTAATTACAAAACCACTGCATGTTCTTTTTGGGATGTTGAAACTTTTCAGATGTACACTAAAATTAAATTGGAAACTTAGCCCTTTTCTCCCTTGACCAGGAAGGACAGTTATTTGCTTTCCAGGTATCTTGCTTTATTTGTGGGGAAGTATTTTGAAGAGCACTGGTTAGAAACCACAGCTAGTACTGAGCATACTCAGAATTTGGTGACTCGGGAACTCATGGGCAGGTAGCACAGACAAGATGGACCAAGTGACAGTGGATGCCCACAGTAGGATGGGTCAAGGATGAAATGTATCAGGTTTCTCATTCAGCACGCAACTTAGGACATGGAAATTGTTGATTTTGGAGGCCTGCTGAGATGGTTAAATGAAGGATGCAAGCTTAAGGACCTGTGTTCAATCCCCAGAACTTATACCACTAAAATCCAGGTACATGTTATACCTAGTACTGGGGATGCAGATAGTTCCCAGGGCTCACTGGGATGCTTGACTTTTTGTTACTTATATAGTTATTTTATATAAGTAATTTATTATTATTTATAACTATTTTTTCATTAAAATATTTTTATTTTTGAAATTGTAATGCAATCATATCTATCATCCATATTTCCTGTAGTTCCACCATCTCCTCCCAACTCATTTCCTCTTCCAACTTCATGTCTTTTCTTTTTTTGATAACTCACTAAATCCTGTTCGTGCTATGCATATGTGCATCAATGTGAGCTTAGCCACCAGAGCATGGGAAACCTCCTAGGGATCACACTCGACATTCCAAAGGAGTTTTTGCTCCCCCAGAAGCTATCCACTGCCAACAGCTCCTCGGTACAGGGTTGGAGACTGTCTGCACCATCTCTGCCAGGATTTGGACTGGCTCAATCTTGGTGGAAAGGAAATGGGACTGAATGTGGAGACCTGTGAAATGTTGTCTTCCAGATACCCTTCTGGATATGACCTGACCATTGCCATCATGATCATGCAGAAGCTGTGATTACCTGCAAAAAACCCACATAGGATGATTGCATAACAACATCTGGACAGATGCACATGCATTGAACACATTTTCCTGACTATGTGTAGATTTTGAGTCAGTCTCACTCTGTAGTGTAGGTCAGCTAAGCATTCCAAATTAGCTTTGAAAATGCAATTCTCCTATCTTGGCTTCCAGAATGCAGGGTTTGCAGGTGTGTGCCTTTGTATGCCAAGCTTTGTGGGATATTTTGATGAGAAATATTCGTAAGAGTAATGTAAAATTAATCCATCCTTATTTCTTTATGTTTAACTTATCATTATTGTGTGCTAGTACGAGATATGTTTATGTGTATATACAGGAAAGTATATGCCTGTGTGTTTGTATGTACGTGTGTGTGTCTGTCTGTCTGTGTGTGGAGAGAGAGAGCAGAAGAGCAGAGAACAACTTCTTTTTTAAACTCTTTATTAATTCTTTGTGTCTTTCACATCATGTATCTAGATTCCATTCATTTCCAGTCCCTTCATACCTACCATATTCCCTTGCAATCCCCCCAAAATAAAATAAAATTTAAGGCAAAAAAAGAAAGGAAAATCTTGTCATGGAGGCTTTAGTTTAACATAGAAAGTCATGCAGTAAACCCTTTTATCTGTATACCATTATGTGAAATGTTCACTACACAGAGTCATTGGTCTGACTTGAGGCCTCTGGTCTCTTCTACACTGTCCATGCCTGGCCCTTCTCAGGACTTCTCTTGGATGTCCTGTTGTTGTCCTGTGTCATGGAGACCCTGTAGCTTTGGGTCTGCCAGACCGATCCCCTCACGTGCTCCAGCGGATTACAGATGGGGTGGGTGTTGGGGTGAACCAACTTAGCCCTGGTTCTGGGCCTGGGTAGTTACAGGGTTGGTCAGCCCACTAGCCAGCTCCCCCTTGTCCTAACCACAAGGGTGAGCTCTCCTGCATTGCTGGCTAGGTTGCCCCTTGCAGTGATGAGCAAGGGGTGGTGCCAATTTTCCTGCTTTCACATCCTCAGGGTAAGGCAGAGAATCCAGAATTGATTCTTGCCTTCCGAGGTGGGTCCTGAAGATTGAACTCAGGTTTCTGCTTTGGGTGCTTTTAGCTGCTGAGCAACCTGGACAACCCAACATTCTCCTTTTGTATAAAAACAGACAAACTTTTAGTGTTGCTTGGAAAGTTATTTTTATTACAAAGTGTGTGGTGTTTGTTTCTTCTCCCCGTTTCTATTTATGGATAGTCAGAGTGAAGAACCCTCCCTTCCCATGATGATTCCCCTTTAGCCATTCTTCATTGATATGAGGGGTGATTTAGTGGGGTCAGATATTTGGGGAAATGTATTGGTGTGTCTCTCCTGTCTCCAGGGATCCCTGGAGCCATTGATAAGGTCTCTGGGGAACAACAATGCCAATTCCTTCAAGTCCTCAGATTCTATATTGACCAACCATAGGAAGGAATCTGTTTGATACAACAGTGCTTTGCCTGAAAGACCCCCATGAGAGAGGCTATGGTGTAGCACAATTAATAAACTCAGAGACAGATGTCGGGGTTCAAGCTGAAGATCAGAGAAGCAAAGCAGCCTAGTCAGTAGCTCTTACCTCTGCCCAGGCTGAAGCCATCCTGCCCTCAACATGGCTGGGGACTAATTAACAGAACGTGGTTGCAGACCAAAATGTCCCAGACAGAATATCTGCACCTATCTTACTTATCTCAAGTGCTGGAATTAAAGGCTTGGGATCCCACATATTAAGATCACTTTGTGTGAGCTCTGTTTCTCTTTTAGGCTGGATCGATTTCATGTATCTCAGTGTGGCCTTGAACTCACAGAGATCCATCTGCCTGTCTCTTGAGTCCTGGGATTAAAGGTGCATGCCTGGCCCTATAGCTAGCTAGTATGGTTGCTGGGATTAAAGGTGTGTATCAACCCAGCCTGGCTCTATGCCTTGTGGCTAGCTTTATTCTGAGCCCTCAGGCAAGTTTTAATAAATCATAAATATATCTCCACACTATGGCAAGAGCTCCATAGGTAAAAGTGCTTTCCTATCATGTACCACCCTTGGGTTTGACCTCCAGCTCCCACAGACCTGTGTGGTGTCACACACCTGTAATCAGAGACCTCGGGAGATGGAAGCAAGAGGATCAGAGGTTCAAGTACTTCCTAAGCTACATGGCAAGTTGGAAGCCAAATGTGCTGCATGAGACCATGCCTCAAAAAAAAAAAAGATGAAGGAGAGAAGGAAGGAAGGAAGGAAGGAAGGTAGGTAGGAAGGAAGGAAGGAAGGAAGGAAGGAAGGAAGGAAGGGTCAGAAAACAGAACTTATCAGGGATGGAAGCCCACTCTGCTTACCATGCTGGAACTTTCTTTTATTCACTAGCAGTCATAAATATTGCTCCCTTGCTATAAACATAGCATATGCTTTCTTTTTAATTTTGACAAAACTAAAATAATATGGTTTTATGTTGAAACAGTTAATTATTTCCTTATTTGGGCCCATTGAGACTGTGTTCAATTATCTTTTACTTTTATAATGATAGTAGCTATGTGTATACATGTTTGTGCATATATGTATGGGTATGTGTATTTGTTCATAACCCTACATGTTTGTAAGAGTTTTCTTAGTTTTTTTTCTAGAAAAGTAGAACTGTTCTGACTGATGGTATCCTCATATTTAATTTTGTGTATATGATGTGTAATACACGTGTATATATGTGTTCACATAGGCATGCTCACATATGTGTGTGAAAGTATATGTATATACATGCATATGGAAGCCAGAGATTGACATTGTCTGTCTTCCTCAACTGATTTTCCAGCTTACATATTGTCTGTGTCTTACTTATGCCCAGAGCACATTAGCTACCTGGGTTATTCCAGGGGACCCCTGTCTCTGCCTCTATGATGTCGGGATTACTAGCCATCCAACAGGTCCACTTAACATTTATGTGGATGCTAAGGATTCAGACACTGGTGTCCACACTTGAAAAGCAACTATTTACCATCTTGTCAATCCTTCACTGAAATTTTCTACTGGAAGGCTGAATTGGCCCAGGATATACCTCACTATCCCGGCCCATGTTAGATTCCAACACACAATTTCAGTTTTGCTACTTTGGGTGAGCACTACTCTGTTGTTTATTTTTATGTGTGTGAGTGTTTGGCCTTCATGTATGTCTGCATGTCACATTCATATAGTGCCTGTTGAGGCCGGAAGAGGGTGTTGGAACCTCTGGAACTGGCCCTACAGATGGTTGTGAGCTGGGAGCCAAACCCCGGGGGGCGGGGCAGGGGCTCTGCAAGAGCAGTAAGTGATCCTAATGGCTGGGCCCCACCATTGTTTTCATCTGCATTTCTCCTACTATGGGATAGACCAGTCTTCCCTCCGCAGATCTACCCACCACTGAATTTATTCTTTTATTCAACAACAGACACAAATATCCCTTCCCTGCTAGAAAACTAATATGTCTCCATTTGAAGTTTGGCATCAAAACAGTATGGTATTATGAAGAAATATTTAAACCTTCCCATACTGAGGATGATTGCCGTCTTCCATTGGCCTTTATTTTTGTGAGAAGGGGTGACTTGTGCCCATGGGTGAAGACAAGGTGGTATAGAAAGGAGTGACAGAGAGATGTTTGCTGCTCTGTAAAACCATATTCTTATCATGAGAGCAATAGAATCAAGTTCATGTCATCTGAAAATTGGCAATTTATGACTATTTACACTTTGCCTTTAAAAAGTTACAAATGTAGCAATGCTAATAAACAAAAGAGAATCTTTTTATTAAAAAACAGGTCTATGACATGCCTTTTAGTTTTTTTTAAATATGACAGCAAACAAACACTTTCAGCAATGTTTTCTTGTCTGACCTGTTACATATTCATAAAAAATTTAAGTCAACAGATGGCAGATTAAATGAAATATGGTGGATTTTTTATCCATTTACTACTATAAATATTTTTAAATGTGTTTTCATAGATGTAAGTTGCTAATATCTTCTCATTGCAATATTTGTTGAAAATATTTTCAATTATTAATGACAGAGGATTACAACAGTATGAATAAAACCTGAGAAAATTGCAGAATTCAGGTCAAGAGGGGCCTTTCCAGACAGTCCATTGATATCTGAAGTTTCCTGCTAATGTAATTGTAAAATATTTAGTAGAAATTCAAACCTTTATGCTTGTCTTTTTTTCCTTCTCTTTGGTGTGGCATAGAAAAATAGCACAGCTGTGGGAGCTGGGAGGGCGGCTCAATGGGAAAAGGGCTTGCTGAGCAAAGTGAGTTCGGACCCATAATACCAAGGTTAGAGCTGAGTATGGGGCCTGCATCTGAAAGCCTCGGTGCTGGTGGAGACGGAAAGGTCCCGGGGGTTCACTGGCCAGGCGCTCTAATCAACCACGAGCCCCGGGTGCAGGAAGAAATGCAATAGGCTTCAAAACATAAAGTGATGGGTCAGTGGTGTGGGGAAATACCTGATGTCAACCATGGGCCTCCATATCCACATACACACACATGCATGTGCACACATAAACATGTGAGCAGAACATACACATGCATACATACATACACATGTACACCCCCACACATGTGAGCAGAACATACACATGCATACACACATACATGTACACCCCCACACATGTGAGCAGAACATACACATGCACATGTGCACACACATACATACACATGTATACCCCTGCACATGCACACATGCATACACACACATGTGTACCACCACACATGTGAGCAGAACATACACAAGCACATGTGTACACACACACACACACACACACACACGCACACACACACATGCACACACACACACAAGCACACACACAGAGGAAGTTTTAAAAATGGATTGGCACTCTCAGGCTTCATGATCACATCAGAGAGATCAGATGCCGGCACCTTTGGTGGGGACTCAGAGCTGAAGGGGTCTGAAGAATCACTTCGGCAGCTCTGACTGACCCGGAGGCCTGCACTGTGTCTGGCAGAAGGAGTTCTTAGAGTTCTTTTGGTTCACACAGCCCCCAAGAAATAAGCCTACCTGAAGGAATCTGCTGCAAGACTAAACATGTTGACTCAAAAACCACCTAAGGAAAGTGCTCTTTTAGTTAGCACACTCTTTGCTTCATTGACTTTTAGCATCTATTATAACACAAACCTTATTTACATATGATATATAAAATGTATTATAACCTGGTCCTGCTTCTTAAATTGAAACAATGAGGCTCTGAAATTCCCCACATTGTGTTTATAATTGAGGCCTAGGGATGAGTGAAGTAAACTCTGCAGGGTCTTCTAGATTACTTAGCAAGATAGCTCATTCAAAGTCTAATAAGGATGACTTTGGAATTTATTCATTAAAAGGCATAGCATAGGGCCTGGGCTGCAGAGATCAGTTGGCAAGGCAACTGTATTTCAAGCATGGAGACCTGAATTCAATCCCCAGAAACTCACACCAAAAAACCAGATATGTTGGCCCCTGCTTATAATCCCAGGTGGGAAGGCAGAGGCAGGAGGACCCCAGGATGTGCTGGTTTCCAGCAGAGACTGCTGAGTGTGCTCTAGGCCAGTCTCAAAACCCCAAAAGGCATCCAGACAGCTCCTCCATAAAGACACAGGGGTTGTCTGTTGGCCTTCACAGGAACATGTTTCATGCACATGTGGGCAGAGAGAGGGGAGAGAGAGCAGGAGAGAGAGAGAGAGAGAGAGAGAGAGAGAGAGAGAGAGAGAGAGAGAGAGAGAGAAAGAGAGAGAGAGAAGAGGAAAGAGAGAGAGAGGAGACAGAGAGAGGAGAGAGAGGGGAGAGGGGAGAGAAATAAACAGAGAGAGGGAGGGAGGGAGGGAGGGAAGAAGGAGGAAGAGGAGAGAGAGGGGAGAGAGGACAGAGGGGAGAGAGAGGAGACAGAGAGATCAGAGAGGAGAATGGAGAGAGGGGGGAGAGACAGAAACAGATAGAGAGAGATCAGAGAGGAGAATGGAGAGAGGGGGGAGAGACAGAAACAGATAGAGAGGGAGAGGAGAGGAGAAGGGAGGGGAGGGGAGGAGAGGAGAGGAGGGGAGAGGGAGGGAGCACAGGTTTTGCAAAGTAGTCCCATCCAGGAGGTATCAGAGACCTGTATTGTTTAGAGAAATAGCTTTTGATGGTCTAGACTTGCTGACTGGTGTAGGAACACAGCAGCCCCAGCCTGAAGGTGGGGTGGGCCTGTTTAGGGGCTGCACACTGAGCTCTGGCATCAGCCTTGCCTTCATGCTAAGGTAGCATTTAGAGATTTACCTGGTAGTAACATTGCTGTGGAGTGGTACTCAACACCACTATCCATGGCCATTAACATTTATGGCACAATTCATTCAGGGTTTATGAGTCCTTCATATTCCCTTTATGAACCCAAACAAAAAAAAATGTCAGTGCTGGGAATGCCATACACAAAAATCCCTTTGATTTCTTTTTTCATATTAATATTTACCAAACTTCTAAAGGCCAGGAGAGAAGGTCAATGAATTTCAAGCACTCTACGCACCTTAGAGGCCTCTATGTACTCTCTAATGGACTTTCTTATTCCAGGGTGGTACTGTCTTCTTTGGCAGGCTTTGGGAGAATATAATTTAGGCACAAAGACTAGACATACTATGATACACAGTGCCACCAATGGGACTGCTTAGCTACCTATCCCATCTCAATTCCATCTGAATTGTGAAGAAGAGGAGGAGGAGCAAACAAACTTATTTCTTACTCAAGTGAAGTCTACTGTGTTTGGAAGCTTTTCTGAATAATGAATTCTGGTTTCATCCATGTGACCACTCCTAGGACCCCTTCCTCCCGTCTACAAACAGGACACCCTTGCAAAGGTCTCTGTGCATCTAACCTTGGAGTAGAGCACATCACAGCCACCATGTTGCATTTCTAGAATGCAGCATGTGGTTGTGTGGACTGCAAAGGATGCTGATAAATTCTGTAAAAGATGTTTCATAAGCACAAAGCCAATCTCTGTCCATGGTGTTCCTGTGTCAAGGCAGATGGGGTTCCTACTTGTATAGGGGTGTTGTTTGGGTGTAGCCAGATAGACAATGGATGTTCAAACAGATGTATGGATGGTGTTAATGGGAAATCCTGGAAGGAAACGCTGGGAAGTACTGGATTCTAAATGAGTGGCAGATAGAAGGAAACTCTAGCAAGGACACTGAGAGGAAGAGTGTCAAGTGAGAAGAAATTGGTCTCACACCTGGACGAAGGTCAACCATGCAAAGACCAGAGAAGAACTTTATAGATGGGAAACAAGCAACAGGTAACAAACAGGCTCAGTGTGCTCACTGGGCTGAAGAACAAAGGCACTGCTGGCCTGAGCTGACTGACTGGGTTCAGAAGAGGAATGGATGAGCTGAGGAAGAAACAGGCATGAAGAACTGGAATCTGCCCGCTCCCTTTCTTCCTCCCCTCCCCCTCCCCCTCCCCCATCCTCTCCCTCCCTCCCTTCCTCCCTCCCTCCCTCCCCCAAGGCCACTAGGCCTGAATACAGGGTTACTTGTGCTTAGAAATTAGATACAGCATCTCACTTAATCTTTTTCATGAATCTTGAAATACATGTTACTGTTTTTCCCTTTAGCGACAAGGACATGGAGTTTGAGAAAATTTAAATAAGTTCTTCAAGGTCATGCAGCTGATGGAGTAGCTGCTTCAGCCTCCTGCGGGCCGAGGCGACAGGCACAGAGGACCGAGTTAAACTAAGGCATTTCAGATTGTTTCTTTTGATTTTTTAAATCCTGCAGTAAACATGCTTGACTCTTACTTTAAGAGTTTTGTCACATCTATCACTGTCTGTTATGAATTGTTGCTGTGTAAGAGAAGTTATGAAAGTTAACCCAATCCACTTTGGATGGTGTCTCAGTTGCTTCCCCTGTGTTTGGACCAAGCCCCCAAGAACATCTGTCTGCAAGGAAGGAGGGGCTTATTTGGGCTCACCGCTCCAGGGTACCGTCCATCATAGTGGGTGTGTGTGGGGGTCATGGTGACAGGGTTTGAGGCACTGGTCACAACTTAAGCATTCAGGATGCTGAGAGACAATGCTTGTCATTCCAGTTGCCTTTTCTTTCTGAGGCCGTCCAGGAAGTGGTGCTATAGACTTTTAGGGTGAGTCAGTCACCCCTCCCAAGCGTGACAGAGGCTGACCTAACCTAGACAATCAATCACAGATGTGCCTGGAGGCCCATCTATTTGGCAGTGCCAGACACTGTCAAATTGACAATCAGTTTTAAGTATCACATACGGAAATTCCCCTTCAACGTTGAGCAGCCTCGTTCCAGATTTAACTAAGGAGTATCTACCTCGTGCCATGTAACTTACTCCCTTTTAAATAGGATCTAGCTTTCTCCCTCCAGAGCTTTCATTTGTTCTCAGAGACCCTGTGTTTATTTTGTTGCTCTCTAATTTTTGTAAGTTTTATTAATTAATCTGAAGCTTATTCGGAAGCATAGATGACCATGCAAAACCAAGACCTGTTTGTTTCATTTCAAAGTGTAGACCACCAAAAACCCTCAGGCAACTAAGGATGTGAGCTGTTGGGACACTCTGGTCTAGCCTTATCCCCTGGTGCCTTCCCTTACAATGCACCTCTTATGTTTGTCTGCCAAAGAAGCTCACTTCTGAACCCTGGACAGAAAGGTCATTCCGCATGTGTCTAGGTAGCAGAGTCATCCTTTGCTTCATTTCCATAGTGATACAGGTTTTCAAGAGAACCAGACCCATTGCAAAATGTTGCTGTGTGAGAAACATTGTCTATGTCAGATGCTTCCGTGCTAAATGTTGAAATTACTCAAAGAAATATCTATCTCGGGCCCGGAAATCCCCCTTCCATTCCCCTTCATTCTGTAAATGCACATGGCAGAGTCAGGGCATTTAAAAGTAAAAGACATTTATTTTAAAAAAAAAAGTAGTTTTTTTTCCTTTAAAGATAGCAGGAGCCCTTCCAGGCACTAATCTCCGGTGATCCCAGCTAAGAGAGACATCAGTCCTTCCAGGCCCCAAACTCCAGCGATCCCAATCAGCTTCAGGAAGGAAGGAGACCAGTGGAGACAGAAAGACACCACCAGCACCCACTGGAAGAAGAAATGGGAAGAAGACAGAATAAGAGCTCACTCAGCAGTCAAAAGACCAACATGACTCTACCAGAATCTAGGGAACCAACGCCAGCAAGACCTGAAAAGCACTACATAGATAAAGCAGAGGAGACAGACCATAAAAATCATTTTATGAAGATGATAGAGACCCTCAAAGAAGAAACGAGGAAATCCCTTAAAGAAATAGAGGAAAAAACAAACAAAAAATCCATGAAATGGGGGGAAAATTCAAGAAATAAACAAATCCTTCAAATAATCTAAAGAGTACCAAGAAAAAACAACCAAACAAATGAAGGAAACAACTCAAACAGTTGAAGGATTGAAATCTGAAATAGAAACGATAAAGAAAACGCAGAACGAGGGGATGCTGGAAATGGAAAAGCTGGGTAAACAATCAGGAACTACAGATGCAAGTATCACCAATAGAATACAAGAGATAGAAGAGAGAATATCAGGTGTTGAAGACTCATTAGAGGATATACAGTCATGAACCAAAGAAAATCTCAAAACCAATAAATCCCTAACACAAAATATCCAGGAAACATGGGACACCGTGAAGAAGCCAAACCTGAGAATAATAGGTATAGAAGAAGGCGAAGAAATACAGCTCAAAGGTACAGAAAACATATTCAACAAAATCATAGAAGAAAACTTCCCTAACCTAAAGAAGGATATGCCTATGAAAATACAAGAATCTTACAGAATACCAAATAGGCTGGACTAGAAAAAGAAGTCACCTCGCCATATAATAATCAAAACATCAAACCTACAGAATAAAGAGAAAATATTAAGAGCAGCTAAAGAAAAAGGCCAAGTAACATATAAAGGCAGACCTATCTGAATTACACCTGACCACTCAATGGAAACGATGAAAGCCAGAAGATCCTGGATAGATGTCCTACAAATGCTAAGGGAACAAGGATGCCAGCCCAGACTACTATATCCAGCAAAGCTTTCAATTACCATAGATGTATAAAACAAAATATTCCATGACAAAGCCAGATTTAAACAATACGTGTCCATGAATCCAGCTCTA
Source organism: Mesocricetus auratus (assembly GCF_017639785.1). Lineage (NCBI taxonomy): Eukaryota > Metazoa > Chordata > Mammalia > Rodentia > Cricetidae > Mesocricetus > Mesocricetus auratus. The sequence continues at coordinate 54,133,277 of NW_024429267.1, read as the reverse complement.
CAGAAAGTGCTAGAAGGAAAACTTAGATCCTAGGAAGATAACTACACTCACAAAGACACAGGCAATATATAATCCCACTTTACATAACACCAAAAGAAAAAGGGAGGAGAAACTACACAAAATAACTTCACTACCAATAAATCAAGCACAAACAAGAATCATCAATCAATGGTCATTGATATCCCTCAATGTCAATGGCCTCAACTTGCCTATAAAAAGACACAGACTAGCAGAATGGATACGAAGACAGAACCCATCCTTCTGCTGCATACAAGAAACACATCTCAACATCAAAGACAGATGGTATCTCAGGGTAAAGGGTTGGGAAAAGATTTTCCAATTAAATGGACCCAAGAAACAAGCAGGTGTAGCAATCTTAATATCTAACAAACTAGACTTCAAATTAGAATCAATCAAAAGAGATGAAGAAGGACATTTCATATTCATCAAAGGAAAAGTCCATCAAGATGAATTCTCAATTTTAAACATCTATGCTCCAAATACAAAGGCACCTACATTTGTGAAAGAAACATTACTAAAGCTCAAATCGCACACACTAATAGTAGGAGACTTCAACACTCCGCTCTTACCACTAGACAGGACCTCCAGAGAAAAACTTAACAAAGAAACAAAAGAACTAATAAAAGTTATGACCCAACTGGGTTTAACAGACATCTATAGAACATTCCACCCAAACACAAAGGGATATACCTTCTTCTCGGTGCCACATGGAACCTTCTCTAAAATTGACCACATAATAGGGAACATAGCAAATCTCCACAGATACAAAAAAATTGGAATAACCCCCTGTTTCCTCTCAGACCACCATGCATTAAAATTAGAATTCAACAATAACACAAATCACAGAAACCCCACAAACTCATGGAAATTGGACAATGCTCAATTGCACCATTCCTGGGTAAAGGAAGAAATGAAAAAAGAAAGTCTTCCTGAAATTCAATGAGAATGAAGACACAACATACGCAAACCTATGGGACACTTTGAAAGCAGTGCTGAGAGGAAAGTTCATAGCACTAAGTGCCCACATGAAAAAACTGGAGAACAGTCATACTAGAGAATTAATAGCACAGCTGAATGTTCTAGAACAAAAAGAAGCAAACTCCCCCAGGAGGAGCAGACGCCAGGAAATAATCAAATTGAGGGCTGAAATCAATCAAGTAGAAACCAGGAGAACATTGAGAAGAATCAATGAAACAAAGAGTTGGTTCTTTGAGAAAATCAACAAAATAGACAAATCTCTGTCCAAACTAACCAAAAGACAGAGAGAGAGCATGCTAATTAACAAAATCAAAAATGAAAAAGGGGACATAACAACGGACTCTGAGGAAATCCAGAGAATCATCAAGGCATACTTTGAAAATCTGTACTCCACAAAATTTGAAAATTGAAAGGAAATGGACAATTTCCTGGATAGATATCACTTGCCAAAACTAAATCAAGAGCAGATAAACAATCTAAACAGACCTATAACCCTTAATGATAGAAGCAGTCATCAAAAGTCTCCCAAACAAAAAAAGCCCAGGCCCAGATGGCTTCAGTGCAGAATTCTACCAGAAATTCAAAGAAGAGTTAATTCCAATACTCCTCAAAGTATTCCACACAATAGAAGCAGGAGGCTCACTGCCAAACTCTTTTTACGAGGCTACAATTACCTTGATACCCAAGCCACAAAAAGACACAACTAAGAAAGAAAACTATAGACCAATGTCCTTCATGAATATCGATGCAAAAATACTCAATAAAATACTAGCAAACCAGATTCAAGAACACATCAGAAAAATCATCCACCATGATCAAGTAGGCTTCATCCCAGGAATGCAGGGATGGTTCAACATTAGAAAATCTATCAATGTAATCCACCATATAAACAAACTGTGAAAGAAAAACCACATGATCATCTCACTAGATGCTGAAAAAGCCTTTGACAAAATCCAGCACCCATTCATGATAAAGGTCCGAGAGAGATCAGGGATAACAGGAACATACCTGAATATAATAAAAGCTATATACAGTAAACCAACAGCTAACATCAAACTAAATGGAGAGAAACTCAAAGCAATTCCTCTAAAATCAGGAACAAGACAAGGCTGTCTACTCTCTCCATATCTCTTCAATATTGTACTTGAAGTCCTAGCTACAGCAATAAGACAACAAAAGGAGATAAAGGGGATACAAATAGGAAAAGAAGAAGTCAAACTTTCACTATTTGCAGATGATATGATAGTTTACATAAGTGACCAGAAAAACTCCGCAAGGGAACTCCTAGAGCTGATAAACACCTTCAGCAAAGTGGCAGGATACAAGGTAAACTCAAAAAAATTAGTGGCCCTATTATATACAGATGATGAAGTGACTGAGAAAGAAATCAGAGAAACCTCACCCTTTACAATAGCCATAAACAGCATCAAATATCTGGGGATAATGTTAACCAAGTAAGTGAAAGACCTGTATATCAACAACTTGGAGTGTTTAAAGAAAGAAATCAAAGAGGATACCAGAAAATAGAAAGATCTCCCATGCTCTTGGATTGGTAGGATCAACATAATAAAAATGGCAATCTTGCCAAAAGCAGTCTACAGATTCAATGCAATCCCTATCAAAATTCCGGCACAATTTTTCACAGACCTGGAAAGAACATTATTCAACTTTATATGGAAAAACAAAAGGCCCAGGATAGCCAAAACAACCCTATACAATAAAGGAACTTCAGGAGGCATCACCTTACCTTATTTCAAGCTCTATTATAGAGCGATAGTCCTGAAAACAGCTTGGTATTGGCACAAATATAGGCAGGTAGACCAATGGAACCAAATTGAAAACCCTGATTTTAACCCACACACCTATGAACACTTGATTTCTGACAAAGTAGCTAAAACTATACAATGGAAAAAAGAAAGCATCTTCAACAAATGGTGCTGGCATAACTGGGTACTGATATGCAGAAGACTGCAGATAGATCCATGTTTATCGCCTTGTACAAAGCTTAAGTCCAAATGGATCAAAGATCTCAACATAAATACAGCCACACTGAAACTTTTAGAAGAGAAAGTGGGAGATACTCTTCAACGAGTTGGTACAGGAGACCACTTCCTGAACATAACACCAGTGGCACAAACACTGAGATCGACAATTAACAAATGGGACCTCATGAAACTAAAAAGCTTCTGTAAGGCAAAGGACACAGTCAACAAGACAGAAAGGCAGTCCACAGAATGGGAAAAGATATTCACTGACCTCACATCTGACAGAGGGCTAATCTCCAAGATTTACAAAGAACTCAAGAAGCAAGTCTCCAAAACACCAAAGGATCCAATTAAAAAGTGGGCTACAGAACTAAACAGAGAATTCTCAATAGAGGAGGCTAAAATGGCCAAGAGTCACTTAAGAAAGTGCTCAACATCCTTAGCCATCAGGGAAATGCAAATCAAAACAACTCTGAGATACCATCTTACTCCTGTCAGGATGGCTAAAATCAAAAACACCGAAGACAATTTATACTGGAGAGGATGTGGAGAGAGGGAACACTCCTCCACTGCTGGTGGGAGTGCCAACTCCTACAGCCACTTTGGAAAGCAGTATGGAGATTCCTCAGGAAAATGGGAATCAATCTACCACAAGACCCAGCAATTCCACTCTTAGGCATATATCCAAAGGAGGCAAATTCATACAACAAGGGCATCTGTTCCACTATGTTCATAGCAGCATTATTTGTAATAGCCAGAACCTGGAAGCAATCTAGATGCCCCTCAACTGAACAGTGGATAGAGAAAATGTGGTACATTTACACAATGGAATATTACTCAGCAGAAAAAAAACAATGGAATCTTGAAATTCTCAGGTAAATGGATAGCACTGGAAGAAACCATCCTGAGTGAGGTAACCCAGTCACAAAAAGACAAATATGTACTCACTCATATATGGATTTTAGACATGGATCAGGAGAGTGCCAGTCTGCACTTCCAATGACAGAGAGTCTGGGAAACAGGAAAGAACCTAAAAGATATGCATGGTACCCAGGAGAAGAGAAATGAGGCAAGATCCTCTGAACAGATGGGGAACACGGCGAGGGGTGGGGGGGAGGGGGACCTGGGAAATAGAGAGGGGGAGAAGTGGTAGAAAGAGTAGGTTGTGGAAGAACAGGAAGGTTGATGGGGTGGGGGGTAAGATAGGGGGAAGAGGGAATCATAGGTTAGAAGACAGATCAGGCACCATTGTGACCCCTAGTGATTTAAACAGATGACACCAATTGGCAAGCTAAGCAATAGTGTAGAGACCACCTCGAATGCCCATTCCTGATAGTGAACTTGATGTCTATAACCATCCTGGAGCCTTCATCCAGTGACTGATGGAAGCAGAGGCAAACACCCACAGTTAAATACTGAACAGAACCCAAGGAACCCAGTGACAGAGAGGAACAAAGAGCAAATTGGCAAAGAATGGGCTGGCAAAACCAGCAGAGACAGCTGATCTGAAGAGGAGAGAGCTCTTGGACTCCAGAGCCAAGAGGGGACTGATCCAGACCTCCTGAATGTGAGAGTCAATGAGGAGGCCTGGGCTACCTATGGGGTCCTGAGCAGTGGATCAGTGTTTATCCCTTGAATACTAACAGACATCGTGTGTCCATAACACAAAGAGGGTTGCTCTCTCTGCCTGGACTTTTAGGGAAGTGCCTGGACCCTACCCTGAGTGAAATGATAGACTCTAGATATCCCCTATGTGGAAGGAATTGGCAATAGGGTGGGAGGATCGGGGGTGGGGGGTGAGGGGTGGGGGAGGTACAGGAGGAGGGGAGGGAGAGGGAACTGGGATTGACATGTAAAACAAGCTATTGAAAAAAAAAAGATAGCAGGAAGAAACACCGTATTTGGCTTACAGGTTCCAGTCCATCATTGAGAAGAGCCAGGGCGGTAACTCAAGGCAGGACCTGAAGTAGAGGCCAGAGGAATGTGCTTACTTGACATGTGCCCCCGTGGCTCGCAGCTTGCTTCCTTACAGCATCCAGACTACCTCTCAGTGGTGGAACTGTGGTCACCGTGGGTTGGGTTGGGCGCTCCCCTGTCAATCTTTGAGTGATAGAAACTCTCACAGACTTGCCCATAGGCCAGTCAGAGAGAGAATAGTCCCTAATTGAGGTTCCCTCCTCCAAGATACTCTAGCTTGTGTCACTTTGAAGAAGATCAACCCCCACACACTCCATGAGTATTAAAAAGAAAAAAGGAAAGAAAATTAGAGGGCTTTGGAGGCTGTAAATTCTACTCACCATTCATCTCCTCTTGAATTTCCCCCTTTTCTGTTATATCTTGTGAGGGTGGACCCCACAATGAGCAAATGGTGAGGGGTTTAGGATCTAAATTTGTGCCCCAATTTTGTCAATTGATGTATTTGATTACTCTGGGGAAAAAGAAATCATTTGTAAATCTTGGCCTGATTTTCTTCTCTGAAAATTATAACATAGATGAAATATTTAATAAATTCTTAATGCTTTATTAATGGGAACCTGCTAACATGATTGAAATCAAACTGCTGTAATTGGATCGAGAGCTGATCAATTTTCTCTTAAAGGCATGTCGCATCCTGCTTATATGGCTCTGTCTATTCTGTGCTCTTCTGTCATGCCTGGATCAGCCTCAATCAAGCTGTCTCTTATTTTGCCTCCTTTAGAGTTGCTTGTATATCTCTCCTAGGAATGACTGTTTAAGAGAACTATGGACAAGCCACGGACTTTTTCTTATCTCTATCCTCCCATAAACTGCAGTATCTCTCACCCCTTCATACCTGTCTTTAGTCTTCCAGGCTCCTCCCAGCAGTGCTCTCCCCGCCCCCATGAAAACCCTTCCTTCCTATTTATTTCCAGTACTCGCTGTGCTTCCCAACTCTGAGTCAACTGGTGCCCACTTCCCAGTTCCAGGAATGAGAGATGTTGCTTGACGTCCTCTTGATTTTGGGTCATTTGAGGCAGCTCCTTCCCTGGCAAGCACCCTCTGGCTCTGCCATTCTGTGTGGGAGGAAGCATTGCCTCAAGTGCAAGGAGACTCCTTACGGTGCTGATGTTGCATGAAATTATTTCCAGAGGAAATGCACTTTGAATGGCAAACCACTTGTAATGCATTTTTTTAAAAAGTCATTCTATCTTCATTCATTCATTCATTCATTCATCATTTTTCTTTAGAAAACTATTGTGTGTCACTTGATGTTCCAGGAGGCTAAGGTGCAGAGATCAGCAAAGGATAGCTGCTCAAGGAGTTCTGAATCGAGTAGTTCTAGACGCCTACAGACCGTTTGGATTTGTAATCCTAATGTACAGAAGTTGGGACAGTGTCATGGGACCCTGAGAGTTAGCCACCCATGGAGAAAGGCATCATAACAGGCTCAACAGCAAGGAAGAGGTCTAGTGTGTCCCACATAGCCAGGTATCTGTTACATGAGAGAATTGAGCAAATGAATTCATGTCTCTCTTCTAATTCCATTCTTCTAGAATTCCTATGTTGTTGTGGATCTCTGCTACCTGTAAAGTCAATGTGCTAGTTCCACAGAAAACATGTCTCTGAGCTTGAATAGTCTACCCACCATACTGTGTGATTAAGAGTAATGCTCTGAAGTGCTATTTGACAAGATTGTAAGATCACATCTTGCCTCATCGTAAGATCTGTGATCAGCTACTGATGCCTTGTATGGCGAGTAGGAAGAGGTAGGATTATGAATACCATGAATATACTCTCTTTATTCTGATCTAGAGATTAAATTAGTAAGATATCCAAAACTTTCTTTAAAAATGAATTACTAATAGAAAATCCATACCTTGGAAGTGAGAGTGTCAGTTTATGAGTATTTCCTCTCACTGAACATAAAATCCTGGATCTTGGTGGTTTGATTTTTTTGTAGCAACTAAATTCACTTTCTATAACCAATAAAATCCACCACTTGTGTCTTTTGGGGGTCCCAAGGGTAAACATATTCAGTTGTCTCAAACAAATTATATTTCACATACTCTACTCCTAGCCCATTACCCATTGCGGTAACCCTCGAGCATGTCCCCTTCCCTAAAGTAGAAGGTCTTAGAGGGTAGGAGCCACCACAGTATAATACAGATCCTTGTCCCACAGCTAGTACAGACTCAGTATATGAGATGTTTATTGGATATGCACTGTCTGAAGTGATAAGGAAAATAATGGCAGTTTGTTTAAGTTGCTTGCCTGTCAAAGACTGTTCAGAAAGTTGACATTTGCAGACCATAAACAAGATATGGCAGAATGTAGGATATCCACTCAGATCTGACAGTTCACAGGGAAGGAAAGTTTAGAAGTGGTGTTATTTCTGAAGTGAAACTTTATGACTCTTACCTATGACTCCATAAAAAGTTGACTTTTCATTTACACAACGGAAATGAATATTAAAGGATTCATAAAGACTACCAGAGAAATATGAAGTCAGTCTGATGGATTAAAGTTTTCAATGCCAAGAATGAGAGTACAACATCTATTGACTTGGCTCAGCATGTAACCGATTTTGCTGACTATAATGCAGACTGTGGGTATAGGATTCATTTATGTAGATTCTTACTGCACAGCCCATGGTAATTCTTGTAATGCATTTAGATACTGTTTAATAAAACTGTAAAAATTTATAATTTCCTATTGTATTTCCATCTTCCATTTTCCTTTCATCCTGTTTTCACAGGGCAGGCTACTCCCATTGCTGGGTGTAACTTGATGAGAAATGTCATCATTCATTGAATTGTTTAGAGAAATATTTCAATTCTAGGAAGTGCTTCCCTGTAACTCAAGCTCAACAATCTTTTAAAGCAGCGGCTTATTTCTGCCCTCACCAAGGCGGCAAGCTCCATTCCAGACCTCACTATGGATGGGAGTGTTGACTATAAGAATGGCCGTGAATGTGGAAACTTCAGTTGAAGTGATTTTAATTATAAAATCAGTGCTTTGGTCTTCAAACCTCAGAAACTTGTATTTGAATGCTGTGAATTGAGTCTCGGGGAGTCTTCCCTTTACTTCCTTTTTCTTTAACATGCACAGTGGGTTAAAGAAACTTCGTGTTTTCTGTATGGGACACGGTTGTTGACTTCTTAAGCATCTGCCTGTGGACCACTTGTCTTAGAGTACAGGGCACTTCCACAACCCCCAGGTGTGAACAGGTTTCGTGTGGATCCACTTCTTTCTGAAGGACAGAAGAGGAATCAATGCTTTTGTAATCTGAGTGTAACTCAAATATAAGCCTCCATCTAGGGGCAGGGGCAGGGGCAGGGACAGGATCAGGGACAGGGACAGGGGCTCAGTCAGCAGTGTTCTCCATGCAAGCCTGAGGACTTAAGTCAGGTGATCGACTCCCACATAGGAAGAAGAGGCAGGTGCAATGGTGCATCTAGAACCCTAACGCTGCTTGTGGGGAGATTGGATTGGGGTAGCGGTGGAGGGAGGAGGACCTGGTGCCCACTGCCCGGGGAAGCATGATAAAGTCGGTGATCCCTAGGTGAAATAAGGGACCCTTTCTCAAAAACAAAGTGAATAGCAGCAGAAGTTGACACCCACTATAGACCTCTGGTACACACACACACACACACACACACACACACACTTACTTATTTATGTACACACACATAATTAATAAAGAGAAACAGTATGTGTACACATGTATTATCAACCTGATTTTAAAGTATTGCTTCCCTAGTTAACATACGCTAGGACTTTGTCTTTATTAATTAATATGCAAAATGGCAACATAAAATGTGTGTAGAGGGACAGAACCAACCTGAAAAGCCAGGAGTTAGGCACTGGCTCCCTTCTTTCAGACTTGAAATTCTAATCATTCCAGATAGAGATGCAGTGGATTAAAGCCCTCTCTTCTGGCCAGAGTTCTATCTGAGGAAGTTAGTGGATACTGGGGTGGTGGTGGTATATGTCTCTAAAAATACAACTTCTAGCACTTTTTTGTAACCATAAAAAATGTACTGAGACTATATGCTCATGAGTTTCATATGATTTAAATAGGAAGGGATTACCCCCCTCCAGAGTAAACAGCATCCTTCCTGTGTGTATTTTAATGTAAACTCGGGGTGAATCTGTTTTATGACTTAGCTCAGATGGCCTCTCCTGGTCTGAGACTGAGAACCGGGTTTCCTGGTTGACTCTCCCAGGGTCCTCTTCCTTCATGGCTGGAGAATGGTGACTGCCAGCTTTTGTTGAAAACTCACACATAAGGAGAACTATCGGTCCACCACTAAAATGGTTTTATTTGTGTGTATTTCTAAAATAAATACGTTTGGGTAGTAACTGTGGTTTAGCACATATGGCAGTTTATGCTTTCGTGATAATAACAACTCCCAAAGAGAGAACTCTCTTTTGTAAGAAAGCCAGACAAATTTTGAAGTACAAAAACTACATGATAATATATTATATTCAAACCAGGGTCCAGCATTTATTGTACTGTTTGTTTCACATATTTGTTTAGTGTCAGTGGTCGATTTGAGGGTGTATTATTTTATCTGCTTATCACATTCCCTAAGAGATAATAAAATTAATCAGAATAAGTAGGCTATAATCTGAGGATCTTCAGCAGTTTAGTAAGATTTAAATAATATCTCTTATTTTATCTAAGCCATTCATATTTGCTAAATGTGTTCTAGGTCAGTATCATTTTGTCTGTGTCAGTATTTGGTATTCATAGACCATTTGAAGTCATTAGTTCTTCACTATGAAGACGATTCTGTAAGATTTCCAATGCCATGTGCTCTAATGGGAGAGGGCTAAAGAATCTGGGGCCTCAACTACTGAACTTCCATGACCCCAGATTGGGAAGAAAGGAATTAAGTGAATGCTGGGTTTTATTTGTTTTGTTTTGTTTTTTATGTTTAATTGTTGGAGCTATGTATTCTGCCTCCAGAGGCCTGCTGTCTGAATTGATCTCATTCTTAGATGGGACATTACCGAACTGGAGCATTCCTTGGACACACTGTATCTGGGAAGAGCGTTGGGACAATTAATATCGGTAACAGCTAAAGTTTGTGTGTGTGGAGGGAGACATGGCATGGTCATGTGTGGACATGTGCCTTTGTGTGATGGTGTACACACACATATACAAACACATGAGTGAATGCTAGAGAACAACCCCATGTCTTATTCCTCAGGCACCTTCCCTTCTCCGTGTCCTGGAACTTTCCATGTAGGCTAGGTTGACTGGCTAGCGGGCCCCAGGGATCCTTCTTTCTCTTCCTCCCCAGCACTGCGATTTCAAACCTACCACCATGCCCAATGTTTTTAATGTAGATTCTAGAAATTGAACTTGGGTCCTTAGACTCGCCATGCAAGCTTTCACTGACTGAGTCATCTCCCCAGCACATGAATAAAAACTTTTAAATGCCTCTTCATTTAATTGAATACACTTTCATATAGGTTTTCTGGAGATAGAAGGTAAAAGTTGAAAGTCACAAGCTGACCCAGTATCCTCAAATCATAGCTTCAGCCCAAACAGTCTGCTCTGTACTATTTTACCAACACACTGTGACAAGAATTCAACTAAGTAGGAGAAGCAGAGCAAAGCCCATCATTAATCAGGGTATTACAAAAGCCCTGTCCTAATGCTTCAAATGACTGTTGAACAAATATAATTAAGCTCCAAAAGTAACTCATCAGATTTAGATCATTATATGTTATACATTATAATTTAATCCTTTTGGGTTTGAGTATTACTATAAGAACAGTGCTACTTTAAAGAAAAAAATGTGGTGTTTCACAAATCAAATGATTGGTAGTTCTAATTTGGTAATGATATGTCTCCCAGAGTAAGCTAAGCAAACAGAGTGTCTGCCTTTTGTGTGTGGATCCTAGCCAAGTGTGTGTCTCTCTGGTGCCCCGATGCTCTTGGAGTCTGCCTTCCACCAGCTGAGCTGGCTGTCCCCACACCTTGCTTCGAGTCTGCCCTTCCAGACCTGCACGACCCCTGCCGCCACTTCAGCTCCCTGCCTCTGTGTGTGTGTGTGTGTGTGTGTGTGTGTGTGTGTGCGATATATGGGCACCCTGTGGAGGGGTACCCATGCACATGGGAGAGTGCATGAATGTAGACATCCCAGGCTATTGTTACATGTCTTCCTGGTCGCCTTCCCACCTTACAAATGGAGGCAGAGTCTGAGAATAGCACCCAGAACTTAACTGATTCAGGGAGTCTGGGTAGCTGGCTGCTCGGTGCATCCTTATGCCTCTGCTTTTACCACTGCTATGCCTGTTGTACCCTCACACGGATACCTGGGACCTAAACTCGGATCCTTACCCGCTGAGCCGTCATCCAGAACCCTTTTCATAGGATTTTGTGTCTGCTCCCTGTCCCGGGCAGGTCTTACAGGTCTTTAGAGATTCCAGATGCAGCTAGCATATTAAAACAGGGTCTATGGAGTCAATAAGAATTTTAAAGCCAAGTTTAGAAGTGCTGTAATTCAGTGGCAGTGGTGACTCAGGTCTCGTAAATGAAAAGCTGTTCTGCAGATTAAAACCAAATCAATATATGCTAAATGACTGGGTGCCTGTGTTCTCCAGGCAGCTTGGTCAACCTCCCTCGTCCTCCGGGTCTGCCCAAATCTTCCAAGAAAATACTGTGCCAATATCTAAGTCTCTTTCTCCACCACCTTAAAGTTTGGGATTTGCAGGGACTCTTTGTTTTATTAAGGAGCAAAGGAGCTTTGTAAAGAAACACCATCTGTTTATAGGAAGCAAGGAGGCTTTCCCCCACATAACCCACTAGGGCTTTCTTTCTCTAAAGCTACGTACACTGTCCTTTCTGTTGAGTCTTTCTTGTACTACTGGGCCACAGATGAACTCCACCTGACTCTCAGATCACAAGCTCCAAATGGACTCCTTGCCTGAAAACATATCAAAACTCAAAAGAAAAATGAAATAATTAAGAAATGAGCCTAATGGTGGGAAATCATGTATAGTACACACGCTGTAGATTTAATTAGCAGCTCATAGCGGTTGTGTTTGGGGTTGACAGGGCAGGACCGTGAGCAAAAGGAAGCTCGGCTTTGTCTGCTGTAGAACTCACTGGCTGGAACTTTCCCTTCACGCTGCCTGTGTTCTCTTGCTTGTGAGCATTCCTGCAACCCACATGTGAACCGCTAGATGAATGTCACATCCCTGTGTGTCACTGTGCTAAGTGTGCAAATACAAGACATGTGCCAAATTTCACACCTCTCCAGGCATCCAGTTCTGGGGTGAGTGTGCAGTGCCTACACCTATGTGTTGCTCTCATCCTGTGCACGCCCTTTGCATGTTTGCATTGCATCTCCCCTGCTTCCCTTCCGTGTCCAAATGACTAACATATGCTCCTGTAATCTCGAAAGCAATGTTTCTACAGATTTCTTAAATAAAACGTGCGGCAAAGAGATGGGTTTCTGTAACGTGCTTACTTCACAGGCAGAGAGCCTGAGTTCAGATCCCCAGCACCAGAGTAGTAGAAAACACATCTGCTATCCCAGCACTGGTGAGGTGGAGAAAGGCAGATTCTTAGATGTCACTGGACAAATTGATGAGATACAGCTCCAGTGAAAGACCATCACCCCCCCCAAAACTAACTAAATAAATAAGTGAAGTATGGGTATTTAAGGAAGTGATTAAGACCTTGATGTTAACCTCTGGCCTCTACATGCACACACACACACACACACACACACACACACGCATGCACACATGTACACATTCACATACTTACTCAGATACGCATGTATAACCATACACACACACATGCATACACATATATTCATGCACACACATGAATATTAACACATATACATTCGCACTCACACACACATGCACCCATACATGCATATTCACACACATGCACACACGAATGCACATTCACACACATTCTGCATACTCAGATATAGACATACATGTATACCCATATATACACACATGCATACACATATATCCATCCATGCACACACACATGAATATTCATATACATACATGGACATTCACACACATACATGCACATTCACACACATACTGTATACTCAGATACACATATACATGTATACCCATATACACATACATGCATACATACATTCACATTCACACATATACATGCATACACATGCACATTCACATGCGTTTATGCATACTTGATACATATATGCATACACAGATTAATGCATACATATACAACATGTATAAACATACATATATGAATACATACAAACATGCACATTCACACACATGCATGCACACCCACATACATACAAACATACACTCAGGAATTTCTATGTGCTTTTTATTTTTGAGATTATAATATTATTTGCATTTTTCCTTTCATTTTCCTGTTTTCCTCACTCCACACTCTTTTTTTTTTTTTTTTTCGAGACAGGGTTTCTCTGTGGCTTTGGAGGATGTCCTGGAACTCGCTTGGTAGTCCAGGCTGGTCTCGAACTCACAGAGATCTGCCTCCTGAGTGCTGGGATTAAAGGCATGCGCCACCAACGTTCGGCTTCCACACTCTTTTATACACCCCTCCTCACAACTTTTCAATTTATGGACCCATGTTTGTTTAACTGCTATTGTACACACACACACACACACACACACACACACACTCATAAATATAAACTGCTCAGTCAGTATAATGCTACTATAGTGTTACTCTTAGATGTATGTTTTCAAGGATAACCATTTGGTGTGTTCTTCCTAGGAAAGATCTCAGCATTCCTTAGTTGCCTGGAGTTCTTCCACTAAGTTTGAGGCCTCTTGGACATGCCCCCTGCCCTCTCTGGCATGTCTGTTATTGTCCTTGTTCTGCTCATGATGGCCACTCATGTTGTTGAGGCACAGTGGATGCAGCTCCTTATATTTCTAGAGACACATTCTCACAGCAAACACCCTGATCCTTTAACACTGAGAATTGTTCTTTCTTTTTCTCCTCAGGAATTTATTACACTTTACTCATAGACACATACTTTAAAATAAGGGAAGAAAAGAAAACACAGCCTCTCCATCATATACTCAAAGATGTTGGCACTCATACGGCTTAGAAAGGTTGGTTTGGCATTCCAAAACCCTGAAAGGAAAGTAGTAGCTAATGCCCAACCCTTCTCTCTCCCTGACTTACTGTCTGTCTCTCCTTCCCACCACCCTCCACAGCATGAAAGAAATGCCTTTCCTGGCTCCTTATGGAGAGCCTAACCAACTCGCCAAAACATGGCCAGCAGAGTTCACTGAAGCCTATCTGTACTTAACCAGAAAAGGCCCTCAGTACAGCCATCCTCCCTGGAGCAGGACTGACTGTCACTCTGACCAAGTAGAATGACACTTTCAGGACATAGGAAAACCTTTGGGTTTGGGTACCAGGATGGCTTTGGGCCACTCCTGGATGGGTACTGACTGTGAAGAGTGTTATAATGCTCACTGAGTGTCCTGGTCAGGTCTGCTTGAAACATGCAAAGTCTAGTCACTCATCATGACTAGTAAAGAACTTGTGTGAGGTGTGACCAAGGCCCTGTTTTACTGAAAGCCCAGTAGAGGTGAAAGCATTCAGTCAAGGTTTCATAGCTTACAGATGGTGAGCGAACCCAGAGACTGGCATAAGCCATGTTGCTCTTAGCTGCTATTCTCATTGCTATGATAAAATGCATGACAAAGGTGACTTATGGAAAAGGGGGTTCATTTTGGCTCACAGGTCATGTATCAAATCCATCATGGCAGCACATCCATCTTCAGGGGACCCTAGATCAGATCCAGTTGACAGTCAATATGAACCATCATGTGGTGCATTGCACAGGAAATGAGACACTGGAAATAAAAGTGATTTATGGAAATTGGGAACATCACCTATAAAGGGGAAGAACCATCCAGACATTGACATTTCATATATCACATTCATTGGATAGAAGTTAATCACACTGCTAGACTTCTTCATAAGGAGTGAATAGTCAATCAAGGTTTTTGTCTTGTGATCCTGGTCAACTGAGTTTCCAGTACTACATGAGAAGCAGGTGGATACATGGAAGCAGCCAGCAGCTCTTAATGAAATGTGTGACCTCCCTCTTCACCACCATCAACTCTTCTCCAACTAGCCTTTCATCAGTCCTGGGATCCCAAGGACCTAAGGGTGACCAGAAGCAGTGGTTCTCTATGACTCCAGTCTCCCGCTGTTAGCCATAACCTAGTCCACGTTTTAACCATCCATCAGTCTGTGTCCATAAGCTCTTCCCATGGAGCCCTGAGCATAGCTGGGTCAGGAGGAGAGCATGCAGCTACAACTTCCTTCAGACCTAGCCCAAGGTCCGTCACTTACATCCATTTCTCTGTGTGACAGGCCAGATCACATTATGAACTGCTTGAAATACGCTGTCACTTAATCCCCCATATACATGTTTCTGGTATCCACAAGAGTCTGGTGTTAACCCAGCAAGTTATTAAAAAGACAATATGTATCTGACAAACCTTTGCTGTTTAGCCTTAAAGGTGTGCACTTCGTTTGTCTCATGGAACGTTCTAGCAAATCTGGGAGACATTTGGGTTCACAGATACTCAGATGTCTATCCTAGGGGGCACTCTGCTTCACTGTCCTCTGGATCTGGGCTAGCACCTTTGCTGGTTTCTGGTTCTCACTTCATATCAGAATCCTTGAAGTTTCTCCTGAAATAATTGCTAGCAGCATCTCAAAGATGGCGCCAAAGGCACGAGATGAGTGTCATGATTTTTTCCCATTCCTGAAGATGCAGATTGCCTCAGTGGGCCTTTTATTCTGGAAGCAATACTTCTACTCACTTGGGCCACTGCCTCTGGGAAATTCCCGGATGCCAGTGCCATGATTCTACCAATGTGGTGGCACTCGGTGAGTGTGATGGTCTCAGGCTCCTGCTCCTCCCACTTCGCCAGGCCCCATCAGTAGGTTCCTATCAATACGACAGAGTGGCAGAATAATAATAAAGTGAACGCAAAGAAGCTTGCCGTGTGAGGTCCAGACCATGGTAC
Source organism: Mesocricetus auratus (assembly GCF_017639785.1). Taxonomy (NCBI): domain Eukaryota; kingdom Metazoa; phylum Chordata; class Mammalia; order Rodentia; family Cricetidae; genus Mesocricetus; species Mesocricetus auratus. The sequence goes on along the minus strand of NW_024429267.1, from coordinate 54,117,285 downwards.
AGAGAAGGATCTGCCAGCCCAAAATGGATAGAAAAAGCATTCCTGTGTTCACGATGCTTGGAAATCAAGGGCTGGTACAGGAGGTAACCCAGTTAGCCCGTGTAAGAGAGAGAGAGAGCAACATCACGAGATTCTATGTGAGTTCACAGAGGACCTTGAAGAAACACGGGATCCCTGTACTCTTCTAGCATCAGAGAAACAGGACTGTAGCTACAGGACTGGGTGAGTCCGATTGGCTGATGGCCGGGTAGCTACAGGACTGGGTGAGTCCGATTGGCTGATGGCCGGGTAGCTACAGGACTGGGTGAGTCCGATTGGCTGATGGCCGGTAGCTACAGGACTGGGTGAGTCCGATTGGCTGATGGCCGGTAGCTACAGGACTGGGTGAGTCCGATTGGCTGATGGCCGGGTAGCTAGGCAGACACCGAACTGAGCATGCTAAGCAGGTAAAGGAAGTATTGTAAAGAGGAAGCATTGGTAGATGTTCTAAACCTTGACTGGCAGTCTGAGTAAAATGACAATTAAGGATTAAGTGTGGAGATTCGAGAGATGGGAGGTAATAGCAGGTTGACAAGATGAGTCTGAGTACGGAGCAGGGCAGGAGGCCACAGAGGCTGGCAAGAATGGATTCAAGAGGGAATGAAAGACCGTCATTGAGGACGGCGCCAGAGGGAGGATTTTCAATGGGTTTATTGTAAAGAAAATGAAAGAAGTCATCGCAAACTGTAGGGGAATTAACACAGCGTGCTGTGTGTTGTTGTTGATAGAGCTGATCTAAAGGAAAAGGGGAAATATGCCTGACTTAAGAGAGAGGAGCCTGGCATGGTATTGCACTTGGGAGGAGGCTGGTGAGTTCAAGGCTGAGTTACATAGCAAGTTGCAGGCAATCTTTGGCTACAATGCCACTTCCAGGTCAAAGTAGGTACATAGTGTGCTCTGGGCTATCTCTGGTTACACGATGAAGCACTGTTTCCCATGGGGTAGGTAGGGGTGAGGAAATGGCTTAGTGCCTCATACTGAAGTCTGAAGGCCTGAGTTTGGATTCTCTGCACACATTTCAAAAAATGCTAGGGATAGGGGCCCATCACTGGGGCCTCCTGAGCACCAGCCTAGCCAATCAGTGAATGCCAAATTCAGTGAGAGATCCTGTCTCAAAAGACAAAGTGGAAATCAATGGGAGAAGACACCCAGTGTCAACCTCTGACTTCCACATAAGCACACATCACATACATACACACCATACACACACTCACGCATGCTCACATGTGCACACACAATTAACTCAAGGAAGGGGCAGGGAACTGCATAGATAAAGGTAAGTAACCAGGAAGAATCTTAGGAGCGGTCTGCTATTGGATGCTGTGCTTTTGGAATCCACAACTGTGGTCAGCTGCAGTCAGGGACTATAAACAGGAAGGAGCAACTGTGAGAGCTTAAGAAATTCACCAACTGAGACAACACTGAATGTGCACAGGTGCACAGGTACACGTGCGCACATGCATGTGAGTGCATGTGTGTGTACATTCCTGCACACATACAGACACACACACACACAGACCCTCTGCATGGGCACATCTACATCAATATGGAAGCAAGAAACCCAGAAGGCCAAGTGGAGTAGCTCATAAATATTCATGAGGACCTCATGTTGGTGTGCTTACCAGGCTGTTCTCAAATAGCACAGTAATGCTGCAGAGCTGTGAATTTTGCTGTTTGGTTGTAAATGGCCTGAAGATTCAGAGAAGCCCCTGTGCTGTTTTACAATGATGATGTACAAGTATTTACCCAAACAAGGGCAGAACCATTTGCAAAACATAGATATCTTGGATAGCTTGTGGGGGCAACTACTGAGGCAGTTTTTACTGTCAGGCATTTTTTTTTTTTTACTTGCATCTACTGGTACTGTGTGCCCGAGTTTCACCAGAAGCGAAAAGCAGCTTTCTTTGTTCTTTATAGAAAGTTCAGGCAGCAGATACTATAGGTTTACAGGACAGTCTACCACACACAACCCTTTGCACTGAAGTGAGAACAGCCATGGAGAACACATGAATGAAAGAACACGCTTTTTCCATTCAAATTTCAGGACAGAAACAGGTGGCAACCCAGACTTTCCCTGATGGTTGTGGTTTCCCATTCACAAATTTGGAAAATATAACCAGATTTATCACATATTCTATAGGTCAGCCTCTCCAGTGTTCAGCAGAGGAAATGGACAATACAGTTTCTCCCTCCTTCCCTCCCTCCCTCCCTCCTCCCTTCCTTTCTCCCTCCCCCTCTCTTCCTCTCTCCCTCCTTCCCTCTGTTTCTGTTTTTTGTTTGCCTGCTCTGTTTCAGAGTCTAAAGAAGTCTAGGCCTCATGAACTCCTCTGTCCTCCCCTCTCCTACTTCCCCTCTTTTCTTCCTCATTGTTTACAGAGTCTCATGTAGCCCAGGCTGTCTTCAAACTGAAGACATAGTCAGGGTGACCTTGAACTCCCTGTTCCCTCACCTCAGCCTCCCAGGTGCTGGGGTTATAGGCGTGTGCTGTCCTTCAGCTATCTGTACATTTTAAACACTGAGCCCATTAACATATGGTGAGGAGGGAGGGCCCTTGTTCTTCGAGAAACGCTACTATGAAGCCGAAGGGGACATGAGTGCACTTGTTTGTATGTTGGCGGGGGGAGTGAGGGGATGATTTTCAAGGAATCAATAAATAGATTTATTCTAAAATGTTTAGTTTTGTTTAATTGAAGCTGGTCAACATGTGCTTTCTCACAATAAAAAAATTATTTTGGGGGCTGACAGGATTGTTCAGCGGGTAAAGACACTTACTGCCGAGTCTCGCAGTGGGAGTTACCTCTCTGGAACACACACGGGGAAGGAGAGAGCCGAGGACTACAAAACACACACCTTGGCACGTGTGCATGCGCACACATAATAAATAAGTAGATACATATTTTTAAATTGTAAAACTACGTCCTTGAAAGCACTTGATAGGCATTACTAGCAACGCTTCATGGTCCTTTGAAAGATAAATCTTCAGAATGCCTTGGCAGTCTTTTAAGGCCTAACCCATCAACATTGGATCATCTTAGCAGCCAGACCTCATGGCTGCTGCAGCAAGCCCCTTGCTCATTTGAGTGCTAATGGAAAGCTAAGCCCAGATTAGCTGTGTTCACAAGCATCTCTCTCTTCTCCTGCTTTGGAACTCCTCCCTTCTCTTAGTGTAAATAATGTTAGCATGTGTGTTTCTGGTATACGTTACTCCTATTTTGTTGTTTATTTTGCTCCGTTTTTCCCCTCAAGCTGAGAGAGTCACCAGAGCACCCCACCTGGCAGATATGGGCAACCCATGCAAAGTCCAGTCTAGATTTTAGCTGGAACTGCTGTCATGGCCTCCTCTTCACAGCTGTGCTCTTGGAGATAGGGGGGAGGCTTGTCTTTCATGAGGGCTGAGCCTGCCTGGGAGCAATTGCTTCTGGGGTAAGTCAAGCCATGTGAGAGTAAGAGCTCAGCCTGCAGGCTCTGCACCTCAGCCCCAGCTGGAAGCTCCACTGCTGGGAGTCCTGAAAGCCCTGACAGCAACTGAAGAATGCCTCTCACTAGCTCTTTAATCCCCACTCTTAGGCTGGTCACTGCAACGAGAGGCATCAGCAGTGTCCTGACTTAATGTCACAGTGAATCTCTGGAGACAAGCTTCGTAATTACCACTCCAGGTGAATGAAGCAGAGTTCTAACAATGAGAGGGAAGGGGGGGAGGGAGAGAGGGGAGAGAAAGGCAAGAAGGTAGGGGGTGGAAATTTCCACAGCAGCATCCTGGGTTCCCATATAGACCTTCCTCTCTCCAGGGCCCCAGGTCCCATGCTGGCCTCTCCCTGGGCTGATGGAGGCCTGTATCAGGAGGGACCATGAGCAGCTTCTGCCTGTTTCCCCAGACTCCAGCACTCATTCTCAGCCCCTGGACACTATACCCTGGCGGAGCCTGGGGAAGGCAAAGGTTAGACAGTCACTGCAGAGGGGGAAGAGTCGCTTTCCCATGCAGTCCTCATACTTTGTAGTTATCTTAACTTGCCTTACACTTTCCCATCACTGTTCATCCCTGAAGGGAGTCAGAACAGGAACTCAAACAGGGCAGGAACCTGGAGGCAGGAGCTGATGCGGAGGCCATGGAGGGGAGCTGTTTTCTGGCCTGCTCAGCCTGCTTTCTTACAGAACCCAAGACCTCCAGTCCAGTGATGGCACCACCCACCACAGGCTGGATCCACCCCCATTAATCAGTATTTAAGAAAATGCTTTACGCTTATGGCCTGGTCTTACGGAGGGGCTTTCTCAATCAAGGCTCCCTCCTGTAAAGGGAAGCCTTGATTGAGAAAGTCCCTCCGTAAGACCAGGTATTATAATAGCTATAGTCTTTTTAGTTCATGATTGAGAAAAATTAAGAGATTCAGTAATTTTTATGATTCCATATAATAAAACTGCATTAAGATTTGTGATGTAAGGCCTGGAGAGACGGCTCAGTGGTTGAGAGCACTGGGGTTCTTGCAGAGGACCCAGCTTTGGTTCCCAGCTCCCACATAGTTGCTCCCTCCAGTTCCAGGGTATCTGAAGCCCTCTTCTGTTATCCACAGGCATTGCGCACACGTGGTGATATATGACATGCAGGCAAAACCCCCACACACATAAAAATATATTAGCATCTTAGAATTCTTTTTTCATCTATCAGTTTTTTTAAGTAAGAGGTATTGATAATGGAAGTTTTGTAGTCCTGAACAATGTATAAATGGAAATTTGTCATTCTCAGATTGTCAATAGGAAAGGAAGTCTTTAATTTTTTCCCTTTCTGTGACAGGAGAGATAACACAGAGTTCAAAAGTGTACACTGCTCTTCCAGAGGACCTGAGTTCAATTCCTAGTTCCCACATCAGGTGACTCACATCTACTAGTAACTCCAGTTCTTGGGAGTTGATACCCTCTGCTGGACTGCAAGGGAACTGCACACACACACACACACACACACACACACACACACACTTTTAAAAGTAAAAATATTTTTAAATTGTTTTCCTTCATGCAGAGGCTTAACTTTTTAATCACCATGTGTGTGTATGTGTGTGTGTGCACATGCACGTGCGTGCGTGTACATACACGAGTGACGTGCACATGTTTGAGGTGTAATTGTGATAAGGACTAAGAGTTAGTCTGGTATTCCATCTTCTAAAGAAGAGTCATTAAACATCAGTGTGGTATTTTTGATGTCCCATCCCTGTTAGCTGGAGTCATAGCCATAAATAGGATCATGTTCTACGTGCACTCCCTCTTTCTCTTTGAATCCACAGTGCATGGCCCAATAATCTTAAAACAGAAAGGAGAAGAGACAGCCTTCATGCCAACTGCTTATTTCAAAGGTAAAAACTGGTCTCTCTCTCTCTCTTTTAATCGGATAAGCTGATGGGCACAGCCATTCTGGCCTTCCTCATTTCTATTGCAAACACACAGCTAGCTTTCAGAGTGATAAAAGCACGAGGCAAATGAAACCTGACCTGCCCAAATGGAACATTTCTGTGATAGCCTTCAGAAAAGACTGTAAACTACATGTCTCACTTAAAGCAGCTAGGCGTCCTTCCTTCTACACAGCTCTGATGCAGTTCTGTTCTGGGGTCTGACACGGGAAACATGGCGGAGGGCAAAGCCATTTAGATCATTTGGTGTTGTCAGATCCAGGGTTTGTATTGATCAGCTCTGACAATCCAATCTTCTTGTAAATCTGTCATCCCAATATGGTTTGACCATGACACTCTAACAACGGGCTATTTTGCTAGAGTCACTTGTCTTCTGGAGAATAGAGGAAATGAGAGAGCAAACACATAAACCTGCATCCAAGCTGCAGAACCCAGACATGGAGGCTGTGGATCTGGCTGTGTTGGAAAAGTGCCCACCTAGTACCCAGGAAAACCTGGGTCTCATCTCTAACACTGCATAACCTGGATGTTTATGATGGCACACACCTACAGTCCCAGCACTTGGGAAGCAGAAGCAGGAGGAACAGGAGTTCAAGGTCATCCTCAGCTGCATAGTGAGCTCCTGGCCAGCCTGGGACCCATGAGACCCTGCCTCAATCAGCAGAAGGAACAATGGGAAATCTACCCCCTCCCCATCTGTATCTATATGTATATGAGAACTCGGAGCAGTAAGCATTCCTGGAAAGCTAAAACGATGCAAAGTGATTTGTTGCGAGTTTGTGACAAGCCAGCATATTTGCATCTCATTTGAATTCTACTATGTTCCCAAGAAGAGGTACAAGCAGAATTTCTTCAGTCAGTTCTGTCTTTTATTGGCAGTGCGAGCAAGAAACTCGTGCCTAGCAGGTATGGGTCTGCAATCAGATTACTGCTAAATGCTTTAGGTTTCCCTTCAGAAATATTTATCTTCTCTGCTGGTAGTTTTATTGTTTCGTTTAGGTATTTCCCTCCCTCTCCTGTCAGTAAGTCTATCCCTATGATTGTTGAGTTCCAATTCCTAGGAAACTGGCCGGGATATATTAATAAATATTGGTTGAATGAGTTACAAATGAATGATGAATGAATATTTAACTTGTGGACCTGGAAATAAACTCCATTTTTTTCTTTCAAGGAAAAGTTTGAAACTATGTTTGGAAAGCATATTGTATTTGAATTGCCACCACAGAGCCAAGACCTAGGGAGATTTAGTAGGTCGCTCTGTGACGTGTAAACGGAAAGACCTGAACTTCTGTCATGGATGTCAGCTGTCTACTTTCTGACAATGCTGCCAGAACAATCCTGGAGGAGTGTAACCTAGGCGGGCTCAGAATATGGTGTGAAGCTGGCTTGGAGGAGTCTTCAGGTTAAGGAACGTGTAAAACTATGCTGAGCTACACAAACAGATTTCCTGCTGGTGGAGTATGGACCAGGAACACATACCCAGCCATGTCTTTCAATGTGAAAAGAGGATACATGTGTTCCATTATCAAGGACACTCAGCACACAAGATGTTAGAAGACCATTACCAAGAATACAACATAGTATTTATTGATTTAACTTACTTATTGTGTATTGTGTGCACATGTGTGCATGCTGCTGCACATATATATAAAGGGACAATTTGCAGGAGTCACTTCTCTGCTTCTTCTATGTGGGTTCTGGAGATCAGACTAGGTCACTGGTTTTGGTGAAAACACCTTACCCAATAAACCATCTCATTGGCATTACAGTGAATTCTTAATGTTAAACATTACATCTTAATGTCTAACTAGGAAAAGTCAATGTATTTCTGGATCTCATCTTTTACTTATTTATGAATAGCAAATTCATTTTATAGTTTGGGCCTTTGTTACTTTGAAAAACTCCGAATAATCCATGTCATGCTACAATGATTTGAACAACTCCAGTAAAAAAAAATGAGTATGGGGTGCAGGATAGCAGTCTATTTCTGAATAGGCGTGTGTGTGTGTGTGTGTGTGTGTGTGTGTCTGTGTGTCTATGTGTGTGTCTGTGTGTCTGTGTGACTATAATTTCCCCTCTCCACATGGTCAAGGTGATGTAGTATCGGGGAAGGGTCTAGAGAAGAGGGAAATGACACACAGACATTCCTTTCATTTTCTTATGGCTCCTGCCTCCCCTCTACTGTCCCTTCTCCAGCCTCCAAAGCTGATGTGTAATTCCAGGCTTCTCTTATACAAACACACACTTGCAGAGTAAGATCTGCACAGACCAGTGCATTTTCTATGTATGCATATTTTAGAAATTAAGGGTGTGAGCTGTTTTTAGTGAATTACCTAAATACATTTCCAAGATTTATAAAAATCATGATGTGTAGGGACTCTTGTTTTTATTAGCTGACTCTTGGTAAGATGCGCAGTGCACTTTTCATATATACCCTCCTTTATCTTTTCAATTCTGTAGCATCAGCTTTCTTTATTTCACTCACAGAATATTCTGCTTTTTTTCACAACACCTTCTCTCTTTTTAGGGGTAAAGTGTTTTTTTTTCTACTTAGATTTATTATATCCCTCATTTTGAACAAATTCACCCAAAAGCCCAGACTAGAAAAGGCATTGATTATTTTACCTTATTTTAAGTTAAAGCATAATTTTTATAGTTAGAAAAGTCAGTTGTGACTTCTAGTATACAGGCTCTTTGAGCTTTGCCAAATGGACATAGTCAAGCAGCTGTTACCCAACTCTCAACTGACTATAGTCAACCCGGGTCCCTGGAAGTTACTGATTTTTTCTCTCCTTACAGTTTTGCCTCATATAGAAGTATTTAAATTTAATCACATAATATGTAACATCTCAAATCTAGATTATTTCATTTCTCGTATTTTAGGTTTATCCATATAACGATAGGTATCAGTAGAACATTCCTTTTTATTGGTGGATAATATTCTGTTGAATGGATATACCACAGTTTTAGACTTTAAAACTCCATTCCCAAATTAAAGACTATTTTAGTTGTTTCCTTCACCTTTCAGTTCTGAATAACCTACCATAAACATGTTTGTTCAGATGTTTTTGTAATTGACTTTTTAATGTCCTTTACGTCAATGCCTAGGAGTATGTTTAACTTAAGAAAACACTTCAGAATCTTTTAGAGAGCCTCACCATTTTGCAATCTCACCAGCAAAGATCCATTGCTATCAGCAAATCAAAACCTTGACTTTCTTTGATTTTTCTTTTTGAGAGGAGGAATTGCCTACAACAGATGCTGCTGCTATTCTATTGCATTCTGGATATCTTTTCTTTCTTGATGGCTTTTCTTTTCTTTTCTTTTTTCTCTTTGTTATTTCAAGACAGGGTTTGTCTGTATAGCCCTGTCAGTCCCGGAACCCCTTTTTATAGACTAGGCTGTCCTCGAACTCACAGAGACCCAACTGCTTCTGCCTTCTCAGTGCTGTGATTAAAGATGTGCACTACCGATTCCAGTGCCTGGGGATTACCTGGGAACTGCCACAGAGCTTCCTATCCTGGCGGGAGCCACACACCCCAGATCCCAAGTCTTCTCTTCCACCAAAGGAACCAGGGGACCAGGTGGGAGGCTAAGCACCCCAGATTCTTGATCTTCTTCGCCACCAGAACTAGGACGAGGAATAGAAGAACTACCAGAGTATTGGACTTGCTTGCACCCACTGAAAGGGAATTTTGGTCCCCTAACCACCAGACCAGTAAGGGGCTCTTTCTGCTCCCACTAGAAGAAGAGATGGGAAAGAAGCAATACAAAAACACACTCAGCAACAGAAAAACAAATATGACACCTCCAGATTCTACAGACTCCACACCAGCAAGACTCCAAAACGCCAATGCAAATGAAGCAGACGAGAATGACCTTAAAAACAACTTCATTAAAATGATAGAGCCCTAAAAGAAGATATAGGAAAATCCCTTAAAGAAATGGATGAAAAAACAAACCAAAAAATGCAAGAAATGGAAGAAAAATCAAACCAAAAAATGCAAGAAATGGAAGAAAGAACAAACCAAAAAAGTCAAAATGGACAAAAAGATAAACCGAAAATTGCAAGAAGCAATTCAAACAGTGCAAGGGTTGAAAACTGAAATAGAGACAATAAAAAAGAAACACAATGTAAAGAAAGGCTGGAAATAGAAAACCTGGGCAAATGGTCAAGTACTACAGATACAAGCATTACCAACAGAATACAAGAGATGGAAGAGAGAATCTCAGGTATTGAAGACACACTAGGAAAAATGGATTCATCAAAGAAAATCTTAAGTCCAACAAATCGTTAACACAAAATATCCAGGAAATATGGGACACCATGAAAGACCAAACCTAAGAATAATAGGTATAGAAGGAGAAGAAAACCACCTCAAAGGAGCAGAAAACATATTCAACAAAATCATAGAAGAAAACTTTCCCAACCTTAAGAAAGACATGCCAATGAAGGTATAAGAAGCTTACAGAGCACCAAATAGAGTATATCACAAAAAAGTCCCCTCACCACATAATAATCAAGACCCCAAATATACAGAATTAAGAGTGCTAAGGAAAAAGGCCAAGTAACATATAGAGGCAAACCTATCAGAATTACACCTGACTTCTCCATGGAAACTCTGAAAGCCAGAAGGTCCTGGATAGATATTCTACCAACACTAAGAGACCATGGATGCCAGCCCAGACTACTATACCCGGCAAAGCTCTCAATCACTATAGATGGAGAAAACAAGATATTCCATGACAAAACTAGAATCAAGCAATACGTATCCATGAACCCAGCCCTACAGAGAGTTCTGGAACAAAAACTCCAACCCAAGGAAGTTAACTACCATCAGAAAAACATAGGCATTAGAAAATCCCACTTTACCAATTGTCAAAAGTAAAAAGGGGTGGAATTCCACACATAATTCCACCAACAACAACCATTCCAAATCAAAGAAGAATAAGCAACCAATGTTCATTAATATCCCTCAACGTTAATGGCCTTAACTCACCCATAAAAAGACACAGGCTAGCAGAATGGATTCGAAGACAGAATCCATCCTTCTGCTGCATACAAGAAACACACCTCACCCTCAAAGACAGAGAGTTAAAGGTTAGGAAAAGATTTTCCATTCAAAGGGACCCCAGAAACAAGCAGGGGTAGTAATCCTAATATCTAACAAATTAGACTTTAAAATAAACTCAATCAAAAGAGATGAAGGTGGTCATTACATACTCATCACAGGTGAAATCCACCAAGATGAAGTTTCAATTCTGAACATCTATGCCCCAAATACAAAGGCATCCACGTTCGTAAAAAAAATTACTAAAACACAAATAACATATAAAGCCCCACACACTTATAGTGGGAGATTTCAACACCCCACTCTCACCACTAGACAGGAATACCAGACAGAAACTCAACAAAGAAGCAACGTGTCTAATAGAAGTAATGACCCAATTGGGATTAACAGACATCTATAGAACATTCCATCCACATAAAAAAGAATATACCTTCTTCTCACCACCACATGGAACCTTCTCAAAAAACAACCACATACTTGGCAACATATCAAACCTCAGCAGCTACAAAAAATTGGAATAACTCCATGCATCTTATCAGACCACCATGCCTTAAAATTAGAATTCAACAACAACACAAATTGCAGAAAACCTACAAACTCATGGAAATTGAATAATGCACAACTACATCATTCCTTGGTCAAAGAAGAAATAACAAAAGAAATTAAAGACTTCCTAGAATTCAATGAGAATGAAGACACAACATACCCAAATCTATGGGACACTTTGAAAGCAGAGCTACGGGGGAAGTTCGTAGCACAAAGTGCCCACATGAAGAAACTGGAGAATAGTTACACTAGAGAATTAACAGCACAGCTGAAAGCTCTAGAACACAAAGAAGCAAACTCCCCTAGGAGGAGTAGACGCCAGGAAATAATCAAACTGAGGGCTAAAATCAATAAAGTAGAAACTAGGAAAACAATACAAAGAATCAATGCAACGAAGAGTTGGTTCTTTGAGAAAATCAACAAGATAGACAAACCTTTGTCCAAACTTACCAAACAGCAGAGCATGAACATGCAAATTAACAAAATCCAAAATGAAAAGGGGAACATAACAATGGACTCTGAGGAAATTCAGAGAATCATCAGGTCATACTTTGAAAACCTGTACTCCAGAAAATTCGAAAATTTAAAGGAAATGGATGACTTCCTGGATAGCTACCACTTGCCAAAATTAAATCAAGAACAGATAAGCAATTTAAATAGACCTATAACCCCTATGGAAATAGAAGCAGTCATCAAAAGTCTCCCAACCAAAAAAAAAAAAAAAAAAGCCCAGGTCCAGATGGCCTCAGTGCAGAATTCTACCAGAAATTCAAAGAACAGCTTATACCAATTCTTCTCAAAATATTCCACGCAATAGAAGCAGAAGGGTCTTTGCCAAACTCTTTCTACGAGGCTTCAATAACCTTGATCCCCAAGCCACATAAAGACACAACTAAGAAAGAAAACTTCAGACCAATATCCCTCATGAACATTGATGCAAAAATACTCAATAAAATACTGGGAAATCAGATCCAAGAACACATCAAAACAATCATTCACCACGATTAAGTAGGTTTCATCCCAGGGATGCAGGGATGGTTCAACATACGAAAATCCATCAGTGTAATCCACCATATAAACAAGCTGAAAAACAAAAATCACATGATCATCTCACTAGATGCAGAAAAAGCCTTTGACAAAATCCAACACCCCTTCATGAAGAGATCTGGGATAACAGGAACTTACCATAACATAATAAAAGCTATATACAGCAAACCAACAGCAAACATCAAAATAAATGGACAGAAACTCAATGCAATTCCGCTAAAATCAGGGACAAGACAAGGCTGTCCACTCTCTCCATACCTTTTCAATATTATACTTGAAGTTCTAGCCAGAGCCATATGACAACAAAAGGAGATCAAGGGGATACAAATTGGAAAGGAAGAGGTCAAACTTTCACTATTTGCAGATGATATGATAGTTTACATAAATGACCCAAAGAACTCTACCAGGGAACTCTTACAGCTGATTAACACCTTCAGCAAAGTGGCAGGCTACAAGATCAACTCAAGAAAATCAGTATCCCTACTATATACAGATGATGAAAGGGCTGAGAAGGAAATCAGAGAAACATTACCCTTTACAATTGCCACAAACAACATAAAATACCTTGGGGTAACACTAACCAAACAAGTGAAAGACCTGTATCGCAAGAACTTTGAGTCTTTAAAGAAATTAAAGAAGCCCTTAGAAAATGGAAAGATCTCCCATGCTCTTGGATAGGTAGGATTAATTTAGTAAAAATGGCAATCCTGCCAAAAGCAAACTACAGATTCAATGCAATCCCCATTAAAATCCCAGCACAATTCTTCACAGACCTTGAAAGAACAATAATCAATTTTGTATGGAAAAACAAAAGACCCAGGATAGCCAAAACAACCCTATTCAACAAGGCAATGTCTGGAGGCATTACCATCCCTAACCTCAAGCTCTATTGTAGAGCTATAGCCCTTAAAACAGCTTGGTATTGGCACAAAACAGACAGGTAGACCAATGGAATTGAATTGAAAACCCTGATATTAACCTACACACGTATGAACATCTTATCTTTGACAAAGAAGCTAAAATTATACAATGGAAAAAAGAAAACATCTTCAACAAATGGTGCTGGCATAACTGGATGCTGGCATGTAGAAGAATGCGATCGATCCATGTCTATCGCCATGCACAAAACTTAAGTCCAAATGGATCAAAGACCTCAACCTAAATCTAGCCACACTGAACCTCTTAGAAGAGAAAGTGGGTGGTACCCTTGAACGAATTGGTATAGGAGACAGCTTCCTGAACATAACACCAGTAGCACAGACACTGAGATCAACAATTAATAAATGGGACCTCCTGAAACTGAGAAGCTTCTCTAAGGCAAAGGACATAGTCAGCATGACAAAAGAGGCAGCTCACAGAATGGGAGAAAATATTCACTAACCCCACATCTGACAGAGGGCTGATCTCCAAAATTTACAAAGAACTCAAGAAGCAAGTCTCCAAAACACCAAAGGATCCAATTACAAAGTGGGCTACAGAACTACATAGAGAATTTTCAATGGAGGAGTCTAAAATGGCTGGGAGGCTCTTGAGAAAGTGCTCAACATCCTTAGCCATCTGCGAAATGCAAATCAAAACAACTCTGAGATACCATCTCACTCCTGTCAGAATGGCTAAAATCAAAAACACCAACAACAACTTATGCTGGAGAGGATGTGGTAAAAGGGGAGCACTCCTCCACTGTTGGTGTGAGTGCCAAGTTGTACAGCCACTTTGGAAATCAGTATGGAGATTCCTCAGAAAAATGGGAATAAACCTATCACAAGGCCCAGCAACTCCACTCTTAGGCATCCAAAAGATGCCCATTCATACAACAAGGATGTCTGTTCCACTATGTTCACAGCGGCATTATTTATAATAGCCAGAACTTGGAAGCAACCTAGATGTCCCTCACCCAAAGAGTGGATAGAGAAAATGTGGTACATTTATACAATGGAGTACTATTCAGCACAAAAAAACAATGGAATCCTGAAATTTGCAGGCAAATGCATGGCACTAGAAGAAACCATTCTGAGCGAGGTAACCCAGTCACAAAAAGAGAAACATGGCATGTACTCTCTCATATATGGATTTTAGACATAGATCTGGGGAGTGCCAGCCTGTAATCCCATGCCAGAGAGTCTGGGAAACATATCCTTCATTCAGTGGCTGATGGAAGCAGAGGCAGACTCCCACAGCTAAGCACTGAGCTGAACTCAAGAAATCCAGTGACAGAGACGGAGGGCTAATGACCAAAGGGGTTAAGACTGGGCTGGTTTCACCCCCCAAAACAGCTGACCTGACAAGGGGTAGTTCTTGAATCCCAGACCGATGCCTGGGAATCCAGCATGGGACTGATCAAGACTCCCCTGAATGTGGGTGTTAGTGAGGAGGCCTAGGTAATCTATTGAGCCTTGGGCAGTAGATCAGTATTTATCCCGGGTATACAAATGGACTTTGGACTCCCATCCAACAATATGAGATGCACTCTCACCCTGGACTCTTGGGGGAGGTTCTAGGCCCTGCCCTGTATGAAATGACAGACTATAGACACCCCCATGGAAGGCCTCACCCTCTCTTGGGAAATGAGGGAATATTGGGGTGGGTTGGTTTGAGGGCAAGGGAGGAGGGGAGGGAAATGGAGAGGGACCTGGAATTGACATGAAGCAACCTTGTTTCTAATTTAAATTTAAGTTTAAAAATAATATATATATATATATATATATATATATATATATATATATATATGCATGCCACCACACTGGCTGGTTTTCCTTTCCTTTTTTTTTTTTGTTTTTGTTTTTGTTTTTTGTTTTTTGTTTTTCAAGACAGGGTTTCTCTGTATTGTTTTGGAGGCTGTCCTGGAACTCGCTCTGTAGACCAGCCTGGCCTGGAACTCACAGAGATCTGTCTCCCTCTGCCTCCCGAGTGCTGGGATTAAAGGCGTGTGCCACCAACACCCAGCTTGGTTTTCCTTTCTTAAAACTTGTGTTTCTCCATATGTTGATCATCACATCTGTCTTCCTTGGTAACTGTGCAGACTCTCTCATCTTTAAATTTATATAATTCCCCATTCATTCATTCTAAGTACAAGTACTTAGCACTTGAGTGCTTTGTGGACAGACATCCTGTTTTTTTGTATCTTGTTTTTGCTTTCTTTCAAAGGCAGCAAATTCTTTGGTATCGTGGTATTTCCTGTATCTATGAAAGAGATCTCTTTTTTCCCTGCCTCTATGTGAGTTATCTGAGAAATTTTGTTCAACATTTTTTTATCATATCCACCCTCTCCCCAAACGTCTCTAACTACTTGACTTTGTGTCTTTTCTTTCCTTCCCATTAAGTCCAGTTTGTGACACTCATACTCAGGGATGTGTGGCCTCTCCTGGAGTGTGCTCTTTGATGAATATTCCCTCCTGGATTTTTTTTAAATTTGTTTCTTATAAGGAGCGAGATTAGGGTGATGATTCACCATTTAATTGTGTGTCCAGCAGTCTCAGCACCATTAATTGGAGGAGATTTGTTCTTGAGTCTTCTGCCTTTGCACCCAAAACAAGTCACCACATGTGGTGGTTGCTTCCTACAGTCTTATAGGCTCTCCAAGATGCTACATTAATACATGGTTTCTCCTTTCCCCAGCATCATTGTCGTCATCCCTCCCTCCCTCCCCATCTCTCTCCTCTGTCTATCCCCACCCCCTCCTCTGTGTGTGTCAATTAGAACCCCAGAGCCTTGCACAGCTGCTGATCTACACCCCATCTCCTCTAGCCGAGCTGTGTCTTTAAGATAACCAACAGGATTCAAGAGTTCCCCAGCTCTGTTCTTCACAGTTGCCTTGACTTCCTGTCTCTTTACATTTCCATAATTACTCTAGCATGAGTTCCTTAATTTAAGGTTTTAAGTCCTATTTTGGTTTTAATGAGCCTTTATTGAACTGTATGTCAGTTTGGGGTAATCTGATGTCTTTATAATGTTTTTACTATCATTTTCTAAATTAATCACTTAATTATATCTTTATGGTTTTACTTTGCTTACTTTGCTAAATCACAAGAAGATTTTTTCCTATGATCAAATAAGACAAAATAACATGACCTGTGTTTTTCTAGAACTCAGTGGGCAGATTTTTAAGGTCAATGCTTGTGCTTCTACTGTCTAAGTTTAGCCTGGCATTTTATTTTATTCTTGTAAACCTTTGTATTTTTATTTATGTGTGAGTGTGTGTAGGATAGTGTGCATGGCACATGAGTGCAGTTCCCACGGAGCCCAAAAGAAGGCCTTGGGTCCCCTGGAGCTGGAGTTGCAAGCAGTTGTGAGTTGCCCAATGTAGGTGCTAGGGAATGGAACTCTTCACCAAGGAGCCATTTCTCCAGCCAAAGCTGCCCTGGCATTTCAATAGGAAAGACAGTGTTTGTCAGTCTGTAGAACAATGACCAGTGAGCAGTTAATTCTGATAAAGGAAATAATAAGAATTAATCTCATATGGCTTTCCAAATGTATAGAAATTAAGATCTAAGAAAACATGGTAAAAAATCCAGTAAGTTCTTAGTATTTTATTTAAAGTGGTGCAGTTACTTATTTTGTAAAACAAAAGGACTGAGTCTATTTCAGGATGGACATGACACATATATCCCTGTCTCCTATTATATTAGAGTAAAATGACTTAGTTATTGTCCTGTACATTTTTTTCAGAATGCCTATATTTCAAAGTGATCAATGTTCTCACTTTTTAAAAGTTATTTTTGTAATCTATTATCCACCCATCCATTGCTACTTCTTTAGTATTGGCTTCAAACCATATGCTTTGTATCTCAACTCACCATTAAGAAATTCATCTCAAATACTAAACAAGCCCAGCTTTGCTCCCAGGGAATGACTTAAAACAGAGGTGAGTTGGCCCAGTGAGGAGACATGCTTGCCACGTAGGACCTGAGTTCAAGTCCCAAAACCAACATGGTGGAAGGAGAGATATTACTCCAGAAAGTTGATCTCTGAGCTACATACAAACACACACACACACACACAGACACAGACACACACACACACACACACACACACATGCACGCACACGCATGCACACACACATGCACATACTCTCATGTGTACACACACATGCAGGCACACACAAACATACACATACGTCCACATAAGCACACATTCATTAAAATAAACATAGTATGAAGTTTTGGATGATGTATTGTTAAAAACCAATCTGTTTCATGTAAGACTTGCAGAGTAGCACCTGTGGCCCAGTATGTAACCTGTTTCCTTCCTGACTCCAAGTGGAGACAACCCGGCCTCCAGTACTGAGGCCAAGCTAGTTCCAATGGAGTTGCAAGCCCACATACACATGCTTATCATGCGAGAGTCTCGGTTAACTCTTCGGCAGACAATCAAAATCGTGGCCTAAGGGTGTCCATCCTTAACAGCCCTTTCTTAGTTAGGATTCTCTATTGCTGTGAAGAGACATTAGGTCCAAGGCAACTCTTACAAAGAACCGTTTAACTGGGTGGCTTGCTTACAGTCAGAGGGTCAGTCCATTATCACTATAACAGGGAGCACGGTGGCGTGCAGGCAGAGATGGTGCTGGAGTTGAGAGTGCAGCATCAACAGGAAGCCATCTGACTGTCACACTGAGTGAAGCTTGAGAAAAGAGACCTCAAAGCTGGCCAGAATGGAAGCACACTTCCTCCAACAAGACCACACTTATTCCAACAAGGCCACACCTCCTAATGATGCTACTCCCTTTGGAGGGCCATCTTCTTACAAACCCCCACAAGCCTGAACTATTAATGCAGAGACATGAGAGGCAGCATTTCAAAGCCCTTGCCACCCTCTTGTCATTAAAATTTACTTAAAAGTGGGACATAGCTCAGTGGAGGAACACTTAGCACACCTAAAGCCCCACTCTTTATGTCTAGCATGGCAGAGAAGACAAACACCTACAAAAATATCTATAAAGAATTTTATAACGGAAGCTAGGAAGCCTAAGCTCCACCTCTCATTCTATAGATGGAGAAACTAAGCCTGTTTGTGTTAATTTCACTCAAATCTTGCAGCTCTGCTCCTAATCTTTCTTTAAGTATTACTCAAATGTTTTTATGACATTTGAGGCTTGCATTTCCTGTGTAAGGGAGCTGAATGAATTGCATCCTCCTTAAGTAGTTACATGGTTTGACTGCCAGGGTTACTATACCATTTGATAGAAAAATATAGCTCATCTAGGACATACAATTTGGATCCTTCTAGAAAGGTCTATGAAGGTTATCTTGAAGATATTATTTGAAATGTATTGAAAATCCTATTTGGTATATTTCCATCTTGTGGCCTAGTGTAAGCATCCTAACATCAACAGTAGTCATTTGGTGGCTATGCACACAATTATTCAAATTCTATCAAATGCATCCTAGGTAGGCTAGGCTGCCTCTGCAATGCTGGCTGTGATCGCACATTCCCCCCTGCTTCCCTTATGAAAACAATCATAGAACTCTGCAGGGAAGTCAAAAGATCCTGACTGTCATCATGTGTAAAGGCTAAGGAGGTTCCAGGAGCAGCGACAGAGGGAAAGACAGGGCTCAGCATTGTACAAAAGTGCAAGGATGAGTCTCTGTGCCCTGTTAAGTCAGATGCCTGTTGCTGTAAGATATCTCACGACCTGAAGAAATCAGGCCAGGTCTTCCCCTGGGACAGAGAACTGAGAAGCCGTTCAGTGCTATGGTTTCGCAGCCTCCAACTTTTGGTTCAGCTCTTTACTTGACTTCTCCCTTCTCTTTTTCACGTAGGCTAGCCTAGTCTAAATCACATGGCACAGACCTCCCAGCTGGCCCCTGAGAACTTCTAAAAGTCAGATATAGTCTTTGTTTTGGGGCCATCTCTGACCCTCTCCTTTCTGGTCATGATCCCTGGGGATCAATGGTCAGTCAACCTAGGCAAATTGGTTTTAGGCTAGTGGGAGACACTCAACAAACCAGTTGGAGGGCTCCTGAGTAAATTTTTTTCCTTTGTATCTGATAGACATGCATCATACATACATACGCATGTGCAAACATACACAGAGGCATATGTGCATTTGAACATCACAAACACACATACATATATGTACATGGGTGTCATACACACACACACAAATACAGAGGAATATCTGCCCATGAACACCTCTTTCCTTCCCTCCCTCCCTCCCTCTCTCCCTCTCTCTCTCTCTCTCTCTCTCTCTCTCTCTCTCTCTCTCTCACACACACACACACACACACATATGCACACATACAAACAGAGGCATGCACATAGGTGTACAACACACATAAACGTGTATACGTGAACTTCACATACATGAACAGAGAGAACAAAGCTGAATGAGAAGCAGTCTTTCCATGTTCAGTTCCCGACTTTGCTTCTGGTTGGCTGTGCTACTTCGAAATTTCTGTTTTCCCTATTTTTCTTCCAAATTCAGTCTTTAAAATTATGCTAATAGTACTACTTCAGAGGATTGTTAAATGGAGTTAATCATATATTCTCTTTCTATCAACCTAAGACCTGTGGATATTATTTATATATATATCTACAAGCAGATATTAGTTCTTTTCTTAGATACTATGGTACTCCCACATGAATTGAATTGAAATTTATTATCATAATTTCCCCTTATTATTAAATTTGTATTTTGAGAGAGAAAGAGAGAGGGGGTAGAAACACACACACACATACACACACACACACACACACACACACAGAGAGAGAGAGAAAGAGAGGGAGACAGAGAGAGAGAGAGGCAGGGAGAATTAAAATTTTAAAAGTTTAGGATAGGTAATACCTCAGTAGTTAAGAGCACTTACTGTTCTTGTGGAGGACCTGGGTTTGGTCCCCAGCACCTACATGAGAGCTCACTGTCATCTACAATTCCAGTTCTAAGGTATCTGACTCCTTCTGACTTCTGAGGGTATTTCATGCATGCAGTAGACATTTGTATATATGCATACACTTGAGCACACATACATATACATTAAATAAATAAATACATGTAGGCAGACTTTTCTGTCCCATTAGCCAATTCCAAATAACCACACAGAGACTTAATGTTAATTATAAATACTCAGTCAATATCTGTGCTTGTCTCCAGACAGCTCTCACGATGTTACCTATTTCTACTAATGTATGTGCTGCCAGGAGGCTTGCTTACCTCATCTATGAATTTCTCAGGTTGCTTCTTTGGTGTCTGCCTCCCAATCTGCAAGATTTTGCCCCTTTTCCTTCAGTGTCCTCGGTCTGATTGTCCCACCTAGACCTCCTGCCTAGCTACCAGCCAGTCAGCTCTATTATTAAACCAACCAGAAGGTGTCTTGGCAAAGACACATCTTCACAGTGTACAAAAAAAAAAAAGATTATTCCTTAACACATACAAATATGGCTGAAACTTAGAAAGTGTCAACTCACAGACTTCATCCACTGAGACATCTCCCTGGGTGTCTTTCCAGCATTTAATGTAACATTATCCACTGAGTTTTCACTCATTAGAGCATCTACACAGAACCCGTAATAAGGTTATTTCATAAGACCCTGGGTGGAGAGGCACTTTAAGGGAAAGTGTCTTGTAAACAATTAGCTTGGAAAACAGAACACACCTGGCTCCCCTCCTTCCCTTCATGGTCTTACACTGAGTTAGATACAGGAAGGGAGCGACAGCAGTTGGTTCTGGAAAGGAACCGACACATAAGAGACACTCAGGAAGTAGCTCTATTGGGAGAGAGTGCTTCGAGATCGTGACGGGGCTTGGCAAGGGAGAGGCTTAGAAAGAAATGATATAGTATATTATAAACAGCCTCACAGAGCATATCAGTACATGCCATGATGGCCCTGCAAGTGTGAAAGCCCGAGTTCGGGTCCCAGCTCCCACATATAAAATCAGGCATTTCTGTAATGTGAATGTTTCTGTCCCGGAATGGTCTTGCTACCCTTCTCTACCTCAAAGAAACACCCAGACGCTATACAGTTATAAAGCTGTTGGCCATCGGCTATGGCTTCTTATTGGCTAGTTCTGTCTGAATTATTAACCCATTTCTAATAATCTAAATATTTCCACGTGGTCTTCTCTTACCAGAGAAAGGGTCTGGACCTGTTACTCCTCTCACGTACAACATGGTGACTGACTCTGCCTACATTTCCCAGAATCCTCTACTTCTCCTAGTCCCACCTATCTTGCTTCCCTGTTGGCCAACAGCGCTTTCTTCATTAACCAATAAGAGAAACATATTTACAGAATGACATCTCCAATCACACATGCATGACTTTAACTCTAACACTGTGGGACACGGTGCCGGTGCGGTGTGTGATGGGCAACCACTATAGCCAAAATGGCTAGTCCCAGGATCAGAGAGAACTAGAGGCTGAGAAATGATTGAGGGAAGACACCCCAATGTCAAACCCTGACTTCTACACGCTCCTTCACTTGGGCCCGCTCACTCTCACACAGATGCACACACAGGCACACACTCACCCTGGGAAGAAATAGTGTAACAAATGTTCCTTAGTTAAAGAAGTTCTCCTTGGGGAGAATATTTGAGATCTCTGTGTCAGGAAACAAAGGCAGAGGACAGGAGGCAATAGATGCCTACTGGGTGATAGACATAGCTTCCTGTTAAGAGACCCTGACTCTTAGCCTTTCCTGTGAGTCACAGATGCGGACTGCAGAGCCATGGTGATACTGTCCCCAACAGATGGGAAGCTATGCAAATGAGTTTTGAATTATCAGCAATTACAAGCAGCTCTCTTATTGGTCACCAGCCAGATGCTTACATTTGGAGAGAGGAGGCAGGGAGGGAGAATGAAAATCAAAATGAAATTATAGGACGCTTGCTGATGTGCTACGCAGCTGCTCTCTTTCCCATCAGCCATTTCTAGAGTCTTCGGGACTTTCCCTAAGCAAAGAGGTATTCTCCTGTATGCATGGGGACTTAACAGCCCTGTGGTAGCGAGCTGTAGCTTGAACGGGCTTTCTGGTCTGGATTGATACATTTGGAGTGGTCTTTTCGTGCCTTCACATCTGTTCTCACTTGTGGCCAGAAACGAGAATTAATGGAGGGTTGGCTCCAATAAGGGTTTGGCCATGGACCATAAGCCAAATTGAAATTGACTGGCTCCTATGAGGCTCCATCAAACCCCCATAATCTTGTCAGAATTACAAGCTAACTAGCTCCATGCACTGACACAGATAAGGCTCACTCTTCATAGAATCCAGGATCACCCATAGGAGCATTCATCAGATGGATGAGGTGACTAGCCCTACAGTCCTTACATACAGTTGATATGGGTGAAAATTTGGGGCTATCATTAGTTTTTCTTATTTCTGCTAGCATTTACACAAGCATTTCCTATACGTTACTGCAATTCATTCTCTAACTAGGTCATGGCGTTAATTCATTTTCCTGATTAAGTACTTCAGAGGGTCACAGAGCTAGTGAAGTGGAGCAACACATGCCCAGAGTTTGCCTGCCTTTGCTCTTTTATGGCCAGTAGTTCCTTCAACCCAGAGATTCTGCAGTCAAGTTGACAGTAGTTCCTTCAACCCAGAGTATTTGCAGTCAAGTTGACAGGTTTAATTATTATTCTTTGGGGTATTTGTGTGTGTGTGCCTGTGTGAGAACAACCTGGGGTTGTTTTTCTTCAGTAGTTCTATATCTTGACAGGGTCTCTCCTTGCCCTGGAGCTCACTGATTATGTCCACCTGGTGGGTCAGCAAGTCCCAGAGACCTGCCCGCATGTCCCTTTCCATGGCTTATATCACAGCTACATGCTATCATGCCTGGGTTGTTTTCACATGGGATCTGAAGATCATACTTTGGTGCTTGTGAGGCAAGTACTTACTGAGTTATGGCCCCAGCCCTTCTTTAAGGGTCCTCTTCGTGAAACAACATTTGGCTTTGGTTTACAGACCAGCGCCCTAGAGCACACTCAGGCATCTACACTTAGATGTCAGTATCATCAATACACTTTCTACACAGGTCTGTGCGTGTATGCATATATTCCAGCATGATGAATTCTCATGCGTATAAGCCTACAATACAACACAACACAACACAGCAACAGAACATTGTAGAATATTTTTTTCCTTCCCCAGTTGCCTCACTCACTTCCTAGCAAACACCACTCCCTCCTCACCCCTCCCATCACCCCAATGTAATATATACCCAGGTGGATACTTGGGTAGGGACTATCATGAGGACTCTTGCCCCTGACTTAGTGCTCTGTGGAGTGTGTCCTCATGAGTACAAGTGTTGGGTCATACGCCCCAGGTTATGGTTTCAAAAAAAAATATCACTTGAATGGCTGTGTAAAGACAGCAGGCCAGATGAGGAAAGCGGTGTGCCACAGTACTTGTGGTTGTGGACAGGAATTGGGAGGGTTGCTTGGCTGGAAGATAGGGCCAAGAGGTGATTTCCTAATTCTCTTGAAGAATATAAAGGGTGATTTCAAGCAAGAAAGGAGCACACTATCAATTTATACAAAGTACAAGATGAGAGAAAATGGGATTAAATTTCAACAAAAGAGTGCTTAGCCAAGGCATTATCATAATTAACATAGAAATAGGCTGCAGTCCCCAGGGTGTCTTCCTCAGGCAGACTCTCTCCTTGGTAAAAGGTAGGAAGGTTTGGAAGGAAGCAAACTTTTCTTGTTATCTCAGGAGTCCTTCTTCTGGATGTGTTTTATGGAAAAATGTGATTTTTCTTACTAATATGTCACATATATACACATATGTACTAAATGCAAGCACACAAACACAGGGGCACACATTTCCATGTATAAGCATGCAAATACATCAACTCCTGCACACATATATGTACTAAATAAAATCTCATACTCAAATATATTTAATACACAAATGTGTAGTATATAAGCACATACTTATAAACACATGCCCATATGTAAACATGCACATAAAAAGTTGCACATACACATGTATATGTAATACATGAATATGTATTATATACACACATTCACACATGTGCATGCACACATAATGTATACATATGCATTACATATAAGCATATGCACACACATGTATATATAACACACATATATGCATACACACCTGCATGAAAACACACATACACATATGCTCATGTATAATCATGCCCATGAATAACACACATGCGCATGCATGAATATATGAATTATACATATATAAGCATGTACACATGCTCATATGTAAGTATACAGATGTATCCAAAAAACACTTATGCTCCTATGGAAAATGCACATTACATGATATACAGGCATACACACCATTGCAAGCACATATACACTCACAAATAAGTGTGTGTAGCATTCTAGGATTGAGAGGTCAGATCTATCTTCCCAGATTGAAATCAGCATAATTGTCTCCTAGGAATGTTAGATGCTATACCCAAGCCTCACCAACATGACTGCCTAAGCACTAAACAGGAACTAAACAAGGACAACAATTCAAGTGCTAAAATGGGGGTAGGGGTGCAGGGGAGGTCCATCAGGACTCAAACCTACACACAGAACTGCAGGTAACCAAAGGATTCTGAGAGTAGGAGAAATAGTCTTCCCCAGGAAAGAGCACACCTATTGGTTCTCCAAGACCAAATGGTCAGCCCTGAAAACATACGTATGAATAACACACAGACTGAGGAGTTTGCATTTAGGTATATATACATATAACCATGTAACAATAATTAATGGTAAAAGAAGCCATGAATTTGACAGAGGCAAGGAGGAGTACATGTGAGGGTTTGGAGGGAGGAAAGTAAAGGGGGAAATGATGTAACTGCAGTACAATTTGAATAAAGTAAAAGAAAGAAGTTTTGAAATTCAGGGTATCTATTGGACAATGTCCCAATACTGGAGGTTTTGATTTCTGCACATTGGAATTGTTGCCATAATTCAGTGAAGGACTGAAGTCCCCATCTTCAGGTTGTCATCTGATAGCTGGCCCAGCTTCCAGAGGCTTCCATATTTCTTGTTTGGTGTGACTTTCCCCCTCCTAAAAGCCAACAAGAGGAGTTAAGCCCTCCTCTAAGTGATCTCTGTCTTAGTCTTGATTATCTTGCACCCTCAAGGGCTCCTGTGATGAACCTAAGCCTGCCTGAATACTCTAGTGCAGTCTCAGCTCAGGCCTCAGTATCCTTGGCCATATAATCTGACATTTTTATAGGTTCTTGGAATTAGGGTCTGGATATCTTCAAGAGGACCGTTACTTATTAGCCATAGCTTAATCACATTCTTAGATCAGTTTATTTAGTAAGTATTAATGAATGCTTCATTAGAAATAAAGAATAGAGAGATAGATAAACCATGACCACAGTTACTTAGTGTCCCTCAGTGTAAAAACCAAGAT
Source organism: Mesocricetus auratus (assembly GCF_017639785.1). Lineage (NCBI taxonomy): Eukaryota > Metazoa > Chordata > Mammalia > Rodentia > Cricetidae > Mesocricetus > Mesocricetus auratus. Next base: position 54,091,858 of record NW_024429267.1, on the reverse strand, counting down.
TGTGTCTATAGGTAAATGTTGAATTCTTTGTCACCGTCGGTGTATCTGGCCAATGTGTGTGTGTGTGTGTGTGTGTGTGTGTGTGTGTGAGAGAGAGAGAGAGAGAGAGAGAGAGAGAGAGAGAGAGAGAGAGAGAACACATAGCAAGTGTTTATGTGTTTCCAATGCAAATCACAGGGTAAGGGTTCAAAAGTATTGTCAAATTCATACATTGTAAAAGATCTTGTCAACCAACTCATCTTCATGCCAGTGGTATTTTAGGTGCTTGGTAAACACAAGTAAATAACAAACAGAATCTATACTCAGCATAGCTTAGGTTTTCATGTGGCACTTTATATTCTAGGGAAGTGAACTATTTTTTATATTGCTGAATATATGAATGAAAAACACACTGATGACATATTACCAGGGATGTTGAGTGTCTTCACAGGGTGTTTGAATCTTACTTAATAGGCAATCAGCAGCCAGTGAAAGGTCTTAGGCACATGTGAATTATTAATATTTAGTTTTGTTAAGATTGTTTTTATTTTGTGTTATTTTTATTTTGTTTGTGACTGTGTGTGTCTGTGTCTGTCTATCTGTCTGTCTGCCATCTGTGTGGTGTGCCGTGCCTGCAGAGGCCAGAAGAGGGTATTGAGTTCAGTGGAGATGGAGTCACAAATGGTTTTGTGGAGCACAAATAATAAAAACCCAGAGATAAATATTGGGGCTAAAGCTGAAGATCAGAGAAGCAAAGTGGCCAGTCACCAGAGAACTGTCACCTCTACTAGTCACTGAAGGGGAGATCCACTGAGCCTCAGACTGCATCTCCAGACTGCACTGCTCCTCACCAAAACTCACACTGCTCTGTCCCAATACCTGTCTCTGGGCTTTTATTATCTGGTTCTACGGTTTTGAGTCTCTCAGTGCGAATGCTCAGAACTGAGCTGAAGAGTAGTAAGTGCTCTACCACTGTGTCATCTCTGTAGCCCCCAAATTTGATTTTATAAAAGCACTTGATGGCAGAGAGAATAGATTCAGCTAAAGTCCCAAGAGACGTCTCTAAGACTGGAGTCTGGGGACAGGAAATGGAGACTGTGGCTTGTCGTTTCAGACAGAGGTGGTTACAGGAATCATAAATGTGTGGTCTACTTGATTAAAAGTGATACCGATCACTCGCTTCATGAGAATATATTTTTAAAATAATTTGTACACATGATGTACACATGTAGTGTTGATGTGCTTGTGTTCCTGTGTTTGTGTGTGTGTTTCTGTGTGTGTGTAAATGTGGGTACCTGCTGGCAACACCAATGCATGGGACACTCGAAGGAAAACCCTTGACCATCAGGCCTCCCTTTTCACCTTGTTTGAGACAGAATCTCTTGTTATTCACTGCTGAAGAAGCCAGGCTATGTGGTCTTCAAACTTTTGGTGGTTCTCCCATCTCCTGTCTCCCATTTCTCCCCAGATATGCTGGAATTGTAGAAACATGCTACTATGTCTAGCATTGCATGATCTCTGGGAATCTGAATTCCCATCCTCACACTTACACAGCAAGTATTTTCTCCACTACCTGATCTCCCCAGCATGAGAAAGGTTTTTTTTCCTATTAACACTTTCAAACATGCACACAGAGACACCTCAGTGTATTGTTGCATGTCACTAACCAATGTCCTAACCAGTAAAGGACTATGCCTCCAACATGCAGTACCTCTCAGCTTATGATCAGGAGTTTAGAGCCATCAGAACCAAAGGTTGACATGGGGAATTTAGCAGCTGAGATGCAACCAGAAGCAAATCAGAGGTGACCTACATAAAGAAACTTAGTGCAAATGATTCCTCCTTTGGGGAATCTACTTTTGTTCTTTCTTGTTTGACTGGGGAAAGGAGGGGGAAAATCCTGTCTATAAAAATGCTGAGAGAGAAGCCAGGATGGAGAGTTGCTTAAAGGTATATTTGCATTGTGTGTGAGGGGATTTCTAATAGGTGTTGGCATTTCTACATTCTCTGTGGGCAGACTGCTTCCTCTCCTCTTTGTTTTGTTTTGTTGTGATGAGAGGGGTCTGACTTTGTAGCCCTGGCTGACCTCAAAGTCACAGCAATGTTGCTTCCTTAGTCCTCCACACACTGAGATCACAGTGTGCACCACCATGCCTGAGTATGATGCTTTCTCTGGTGGACTTGCAATCCTGGCCCTTATATGTCATACAGGTAGGATGCCTGTGATCTCCAGAAAGCTCTAGAAGTCTGTTGGGTTTGTCAAGGGCTTAAAATTTTTGTCACGCTTAACATGGAAAGATATTTGAACCATAGAGAGGATGGACTCAGCTACCTTTTTTTTTTGTTTATTTCATTTATTTATTTTTGGAGAAAGGTCTTACTATGCAGTCCTGACTGGCCTGAAATTCACTATGTAGACCAGGCTGGCCTCAAAGTCAGAGATCTGCCTGCCTCTGTCCCACCCTCATCAGTGCTGGGTTTAAAAGTATGTAGCACCACACTTAGCACTAGTCATCTACCTTTGATTTTATATTTAGTGTCACAGAGAGACAGACAGACAGACAGACAGACACACACACACACACACACACACACCACAGAGTCTCAGATATCATTAGGATTCTACTATAGCAGTGAAAGCAGGGGTGAGAGCATCCAATGCACAAAATAGTCTTGTATCATCTTCTCAGCTTAATGAGATACTTGAACCGTCTCAGCTAGCTGATAGGAGTTTGAGTGTGTGAGCAATTGTAGTCTGTCCAGGTTAAGCTTATTGCTCGATAGGAAATGATAGGATTTCATTATTTTACAGATGAAGATATATGAACAACACTAGTCATGAAATAAAACACAGAAAAGCAATCCAGTTTTGGTTTTTATAATGATGAAGTCAAATAGATCACTTCAGTATCTCATATGAGCACAGAGATGCTCTGTGTTAAGAACCTCGTGCAAGGGTTTTTGGAAAGATAGCTCTTTAAACCTTCCCTCAGGAAGTAAAGATGGTTTCAACCTGAAAGGGGTTTGAAGAATTTCCAGATTCAAAGAGCTGCACACTCTTAGAATTAACTAGACCCAAAGCATTGTACTTTCCTGAAGGCCACCTGTTCTGTATCCTTGGGTGTGTGTGTGTGTGTGTGTGTGTGTGTGTGTGTGTGTATGAGTACAAACTTACACTGGCAAGTGCATATGGGTGTGGTTGCATGTGGATACCATAGGTTGACATTGGGTGTCTACCTTAGTCTCTCTCTACCTTATTTACCAAAACAGGGTTTCTCACTGACCCTGTAACTCTCTTCTTTGGTAGATTAGTTGACCAGTAATCCCTGGGCTCTATCTGTGTCCACCCAGTGCTGGGTTGCAGACGCACACTGCTCTACCTGGTTTTGCATGGGTTCTGGAGGTCAGAATACAGGTCCTGCTGATTAGTGGCAAGCCCTTTATCAATCTAGGTGCCTCTGCAGCCCCCTAATTTACATACTTTTATAGTGGTGCTGATTTTGATAGGCTTTCTGTAATTTCAAATACAGAATGAGGGCAATTCAGGATTCTCTCTGTCTTTGTTCTTCTTCTTGTCCTCTGTCCCTGTGACATTCTCTTGTTCTCTGCTGGGAAGTTTTATTTAAATATTCAGCATGTCTAACTTTGATTCCTTATGAGTCTCGGAACCTCTGGCCTTTTGTTTATTACGATAACGGGAATAACTGGAGATCCTTGAGGGGATATTCCTGTGTTCTGAAATTAAATACTTAATATTTTATAAATGTTTTATCTATTGCCTGATCACAGTGCTTCAAGGAAGATAATCAAAATAAGCAAAATCGAAGCCCTAAAATGCAGACAATTTCCTAAAATTGAAAATGGAGGAAATTGAAGTGTCAGGGTTGATTTTGTTTGCTGTGCCTGAAGCTTCTTGTTGTGGGTGCATTAATCATGAGGTTATAATATTCCCAACATGTTAGGAAAGTCATAAAAATAAATAAATTAAAAAATAAACAAGGCAGTTAGGCAAAGAAAAGCTGTAAGCTTTCACCACTTGAGAATTTTTAAGGCACAGTTCTTAAGAAAATGCAAGTGATTGAAGAAAATAAAAAGGTATCATATGAAAAACCCGAGGATTTTTAAGTGCCGATATATTTTAAATAACAAAAACAAACACTTATGTTAAACTATTTTATAGTCTCATGTCTAGATCAAGCAATTTGGAGCTATGTTGACTATAAACTGCTTTAGGGTGCATGGGTGTGAGCTTATGCCAACCTGCCACAGTGCACCTGTGGATATAAGAAGTCAGAGGTCAGAGGTCAGCATTAGATCAGGAATCTAGTGGGTTCTCTTCTACCACATAGGTCGTAGGGATCAAACTCACGTGATCAGGCCTAGCAGCAGACATCTTCACCCAGTGAGTCATCTTATAAGCCATTTTTGAGACAAACCTCACTCTGTATCACAGGCTGGAATGGAACTCACAGTGTAGCCCAGGCTGAGATATAAACATGTAAGTGAAATAAACTTTGCTTTTAGTCATGGTGATTATCTCAGCAATAGAAAGCAAACCAGGACTAAACATCTATGTTCTTTTTCCTTTCTCTTTCTTCTTTCTTTTCTCTCTGTCTTTTTTTTTCAAGACAGGGTTTCTCTGTAACAGCCCTGACTGTCCTAGAACTCAATTTGCACACCAGCCTGGTCTCAGACTCACCGAGTTCTGCCTCCCCAATGCTGGGATTAAAGGTGTGTGCCACCACTGCCTGGCTAATATTCATTTTCTTAATCTCTCTCTCTATTCCACTTTCCCTGTGTTTCCAGAGAGCTGTCCAGCTTATACAAAGTTCTTTAAGGCAGCATACATTGTGTTAGTGTTCTGTATAGTACCCACTCTCATACTATAAACAGAAAATGGGTATTTCTCTGATGAGTGGGTTAGAGACAGTGGCTAGAGCATGAAAAGCTATGCTTATGAAAGGCCAGTGCCACCATGTCACACATAGTGAGATCTGATTGATGTCATATAGTATTAACAAAATACCTTAGGGGAGACACAGTGTTACCCATGGACCAATTGCTAAGTTTACCTTGCCTGGATATCGAAGAAACAACCAGGCAAATCCATGCTGTGGACATTCAAATCATCTGTCAAAGTGTATAAAGTGTCTGTTGCAAAGGTTGAAAAATGTTTAAAAATATCAAAATCATAAAACCTCAAAGAATTTTATTTAAGATTGGGAAGACTCAAAGCCTGAAAGCCACCAACCTGAATGGTAGATTTTGTCATTATTGTTTTGATGTTTTAAGGGCCATGAGAAATGTCACTGAGTGACTATCCTATAGCATTATTGTCAATATTTTGGGGGAATGATTCTGTAGGAGAATGTCCCTGTTCACAGAAAAGATGTTATGAACCACCAAGAAGGCACAGGTCACGTGTACCTCCTCTTTTCCAATTTTTCAGCAAAAATGTATTTGCATATATCAGTACAGCAAAATTTTATTCAATGGATCTACATAAAGAAAAAATGTATCTATTTTAGTTTCATCCTTAAAAGCATGCCCAGAAAAATGTTTTCAAAATATTGTTAAATGAAGAATGTTGCTTTTATATTTTCTCATGACATCATTTCAAGTGAGCTACAGAAAACCATGGGATAAAAGCAATGATGGCAATTTATGGGCTATAAAACAATGTAAATGTAATAATTTGAGTAAAAGATAGTGTTGACTGTCAACCTGATGGAATCTGGACTTTCCTGGGAGACAAGTCTCCATGTTCACCTATGAAGAACTGTGTAAGTTATGTTAGACTCTGGGAATGCCCATGAGGGATTATCTCCAGTAGATTTATTGTCATAGAAAGACCCATTGTAGCCAGGCATGGTAGCCCATTCCTTTAATCCCAGCACTCAGGAGCCAGAGGCGGGAAGATTTCAGTGTTTGAGGCCAGCCTGGTCTATAGAGCAAGTTCCAGGACAGCCAGGGCTACACAGAGAGACCCTGGCTTCAAAAACCAAAACTTCAAAGACTGACCTTAAAGTGAGGCAGCACTATCACCATTCCTTGGTCTGGGGTCCTAGGCTGCTCAGAAGGCAGCAAGCGATTTGAACAGTAGCAGACATTAATCTGCATCCTCTCTTACTGACTGCGGATGCCATGTAACCAGCTACATCAAGCCGTCGTCTTCAGGACAACCCCCACCATGATGGACTAAAAGATATGTTGGTAATTCTGTCAGACTAAGACCCTGAAATCACTGGTCTATCTGTGAGATGGGAATAGAGATCAGTGAGCCAGTTTGTGGACCTGTAGCTCCTTCAAGCGGACTTAGGCCTAATGTTTTATTTTACCCTTCTGCCTGTATCCTCTAATATTTTCCCCTCCCCATCACTTCTCCTCCAGTCCCCCAAATCTCCTCCCTCTCTCCCATCCCATTCCTTCCAGCTATCCCTCCCTTGTTCCAACATGGCTTTACTTTCTTCCCCCAGGTTTTCAGAGACTCTGACCTATCAAATATCAGACATGAAAGGAAACACATGGCAGGAAGCATCATAGGTATCAGGCATGACAAGGGAAAATTCCTGTCCACAACTGAGCTTGTTTTCCCTTGAGGCTAGGCAATGCAGGATAGACACTAATTTCCTTTGGGTTGGGTTGCAGTCCCTGTAGGGCTGCTCAGCAAAGGAGGCATGTATCAGAGGGAACCTTCAAAGGGAACATTAATGTGTATTTTAAAGGTAATGGGTCAGACACATCCATCATAGGAGAAATGTAGTACAAAATAGTGAATTAAGTATTTATGCATTCTATTGAAGCTGCACGTAGATTCCAGAGGGGGGAAGCCCTAGAGAGATGGGTCTTCCCCTTTGTTCTGAGTCTGTTTTTTCAATTGTTCCGACACAGCTGTGGGCTTCTCAGTCCTTCTGAAGTTGATTAGATCAGAAAGCAGAGAGTGGCCTGCCCTGCATGCCCAATGACACCCAGAAACGGAATGGTTATTCCAGGCATGGAGTCTCTATCCTAATGGGTTTTGGTGTCGTGCAGACCTCCGAGTGATTCCCTAAATGGCAGAGTGGCTACGTTTGTATGGCCTTTGTATCACAAAGAGTGTGGCACTGTGCACAGTGAATACACTTGCGCAGAGCCAGATGACTGAAGCTGAAGACAGCTGTAGGATTTATGGAATGTAGCTGTCCTTGTGGAGCTCAGAGAAAGCAGAGGCGGAGCCTGGAATTTTTTGGTCAGGTTTGGATTTTGTGAGGCAGGGTCTCAGGTAGTCCAGGCTTGCCTGGAACTCCCTACATAGCAGAGGATGATGTTGAACTCTTGGCCTTCCGGCTTCCAGCTCCCATGTCCTGTGATCACAGACATGTCACCACACCCAGCTCTGGTTTGCTAGTTTGAATAGAACAGAGAACTTAAAGGAAATAGAAGGTTTGCTTTTGAGGACTTTATACTTGTTGAAGGTGTGATCATTTTAAGCACATGGAGTGAGCAGCTGAGTCTAAGCCCAGTTTTTTTTTTGAAGTCAGAAAACTTAAAATGATGATGGTAATGATGATGATGATGATGATGATGAAACGAGAGAGATGGCTTTGAGGTTAAGAGAACTGGCTACTTTTCCAGAGCTCCTGGGTTCAGTTCCCAACAGTCACACAGTGGTTTATAACCAATCATAACACTAACACTAGGGCCTCCCCTGACCCCTAAGAGCACCAGGCAAACATGTGGTACACATACATACATGCAGGCAAACACTCAATATTATACATACAATTAAATAAAATTTCAAAGCACTGATAATGGGGCTTAGTTGGTAAGTGCCTCTTGCACAAGCATGACAATCCGAGTTCAATCCCCAGTACCTTTGTAGAAAGTCAGGCATGGAATCTCACTTTTTTGTAACCCTAGTGTTGTGAAGATGAGGTCAGGCAGATTTCTAGGACTTAACAGCCAACCAACCTGGCCTAATGTGTAAGCACTGGGTCCCAGGGAGAGACGTCTCAAAAAAGAGGTGGATGGCATCTGAGGAATGGTACTCCAAGCTGACCTCTGGCCTCCACACTCATGCGTGCACATGCTCACACCTGAGCACCTGCATCCATAGGGACACGCACATATCTGGATGGTGCATCTTAGCTGTGAGGAGCGGGAGTTTAGGGCTGAGAGTCCATAAATGTCTTCACTCCATACTGACATCTTTCATCAACACACATGCACACACACACACACACACACATACACATACACACGCACACACACACTAAGACTGGCTTAGTCAGTCTTTTCTATCCAAGGGGAGGAATCTCACTAAAGAAAATACCTACGTAAGATTGGGCTGTAGGCAGCCCTGTAGAGCATTTTCTTAATTAATGACTCATGTGGGAAGGCTGAATACCCATTGTGGGTAGTACCACCCTGGGTGGGGGTCCTCAGTTCTATAAGAAAGTAGGCAGAGAAAGCTACGAGGAGCAAGCCAGTACGCAGCATCCTCCATGGCCTCTGCATCAGCTCCTGCCTCCAGGTTCCTGTCCTGTTTGAGTTCCTTCCCTGATTTCCTTCAATGATGAATGGAAGCATATCTCAGCACACGTGAAATAAATACTTTGCTTTAAGTTACTTTCTGTCCTGGCATTTCATCACACCAATAGAAGCCCTAAAATATGCCACAAGAATTTCACAGTCATTACTGTTTTATGATTAAGGTTTATAAATTCCTCAGGCTGCAAAGGTCCATTCAGGCTAGCAGAAACTAACTTAAAGATTTTATCCAGTCTCTTCATCTCTGCAAACCTGGCTAAGCTTTAGCTATTTGGGTAAACAGAGTCACACCAGAAAGTGTAATACTATGTAAAGATACACTACAAAAGGATCAGGAAAACAGGGTTCCCAGCCTCTCTGTGGATTGTATTTGTGGTTTAAAGTTTTATTTTGATGCTAAAAGGAGCCTTTAATTAAATCTTCATTAACAGTACTATGGAATGGTCATGTTGACAGTTTTTTGTTTTTTTTTCCAGACAGGGTTTCTCTGTGTAGCTCTGGATATCATGGAACTCACTCTGTAGAACAAGCTGACCTCAAACTCAGAAATCCCCCTGCCTCTGCTTTCAAAGCACTGGGATTAAAGGTGTGACCCACCATGCCTGGCTGATGTTGGTAGTTTCTTTCCTGCAGCCCCCTGGCAAACATCTGGTGCTGATCACCCAGGACCCCTACCCAGGAGGTCCGGCCTCTCCTAACTGAACCATGCTGCTGATTTGTCTCTCTTAAAGTATGAATCATTTGCTTTTCCTGGCTCCTGCTGCCTACCATACTCTGCTCCAAATTTTAGAGTCTGCCTCTTCGGCAGCCTCTCTTCCATGGAGATCCTGATGACAGGAGTATTTATCAGGCACGGAAGGAGCCTGCCCTCAGGGATAGGCAGTAAGCAGGAAAGCTTAAGCTGGTGACTGACAGGCTTCCTTATCAATCACCAGAGCTAAAATTGTGTGAGGAGCACCAGCTGACCATTCCCGGTGACAAAATTCGACACTAGCACTGCATTCTATGCCCAGAGAGCAGAGATCTTGGGCAATATCATGATTCTCAGGGGCTTTAGTGGAAGTGAGGGGTGGGGTCACCCGTAGAATCATTTCATGTTCCCCAGTGATGCTGCTGCACAAAAACACAGCCATGGGCCCAGTGGCCTGCTGTCCCTCTGGAGAGTTCCCTTTGAAAGAGATTGTGCTGAACAAGGAGGCTGCCTGTGGTAGCTTTGTATTCAGATGAACCCCAGTCAGGACAACCTAAGAACAAATCCATCTGGGAAGGGGGCATGGGACACCTATATGCTCTACCTGTATATTGGTGAGCTAAGACCAAAATCTGTAGCCACCTGCTTAGGTTTTAATGAGAATCTATAAGTCAGTGGTTGAAAAATATAAACAGATATGCGTGTGGAGGTCAGAAGTTGATGTTGGGTGTCTTTGACAATTGTTCTCCATGATATTCTTGTGATTATTTATATGTGTGTGAGTGTGTGTATGCATGTGTCAGTGTGTGTTTGTGAATGCGCATGAGCCTGTTTGTATGAGTTTGTGAGTGTGCATGAGTATGTTTGTGAGTACCTGAGAATGAATATGTGTGTTATGTGAGTGAGTATGTAAGTGTGTGTGACTGTGTGGCTCAGTGTATGCGTGTGAGTGTGTGTGGTGTGTGTATATGTGTATTTATGTGAATGTGTGAGTTCGTATGAGTATGTAAGAGCATGTGTGTGTGAGAGACAGTGTTGTGTGCGTGCGTGCGTGTGTGTGTGTGTGTGTGTGTGTGTGTGTGTTTGTGTTTGTTGGCAAGGGAAGTTAGAGGACAATTTGCTGGCATCACTTGTGTCTGTCCCTCCCCCCCCATGTTGGTTCCAGAGATTGAACTCAGGTCATTAGACTTTGCAGCAAGTGACTTGGCCCACTGAGGGATTCACTACAGTATTATTGGGAACTGGGTCTCTTGCAGTTCGGGTTAGACCAGTTGGCTATCAAGGATCCAGGTTGTAACTCAGTGCCTGGGTCACATATATGGGTTTCTGGGTCAGTGTGACTCAGTGTTAAACATCTACATCCTGGTCCTCATGCTTGTATACTGTATTCCTGAGCCATCTCCACATCCCTCGGGGTATTCTATGTGGTTATACCCAGATTGTAATGTGAAAAGACTCATTTAGCAACTGGTGTGTAGCATAGGTTTTAATCTTTACAGAAAAGTCTTGGCTCTTCATTGACTGTCTTAAACTTCATTGTTGGAAATTGTGGATTATCCCTTCCTAAGAGAAATACAGAGGTTACATCACCGTCTTGGGTATCTTGCAATAAAGCTGAGCTTACAGAAACGCGTATCTCATCATAAGGGGTCCTTTCTTTTTTCTTCTTTCAATTGCTATGTGTCTGTAGGAATTATGGTCTGAATCAGGAAGCCAGGTGTAGATACATGATTCTAAGCTGACATAACTGTGGTGAAGTTGAGGAGGGGCCATCAAGAGGAATGATACCTCAGCTATTGACATTTCAAGGGTAGGCATTCTCTCACAAGTGTCGATTCTGAGAATTTGACATCGAATTTTCTTTATAGCTCTGAAAAGACCCTTCAATTTAGAAGGAAAGATAACGACTTAGAAAACACACTATTTTCCTCCCCCTCGGATGTTCACAGAGGGATGACACCTTGTACAAGTTTTATAGAGTAGGAAGGCATCCTGGCTGAGCAAGGTGATGTGTGAGCCCTTTTCATGTATCACAGGAACGATCAGACAGCCATGGAAGTGCCAGAGTGTATATGGCAGCTGCTAGGCTCATCTGTGAAAAACTGACAGAGCTTTTTTTTTTTTAACACGAAGAAAGGTTGTTTCAACACAGAGCAAGGTTGTTTCAGGTAAGAGATATGTCTAAAGTGCTGTAAAAAAAATGATGCTACTTCAGGGTTAGGGAGATGGCTCAGTAGGTAAAGTGCTTGCCACACAAGCATGAGGACCTGAGTTCAAATCCCAGAACCCACATAAATACTGAGTGTAGTAGCATGAGAATGTGATCCCGGTGTTCCTAGCAAAAGACACACGATGGAAACAGTGCGCTCTGTGGAAGCTCTTGGTTCAGCTAGGATGGCCTGTACAATGACAAATAACAGGCCACACCTCAATAGATGAGGACTCAAACCTGACGTCTGACCTTCAGATGGGAAACAGTGGCATGCCACAAGCATGTTCTTGCACCCGTGTGCACAGGCATACAAGCATGAAGCAAAATATTTCTGTATTTGGGGATAGTTAAAAGGGAATATGAGACAAACACTGAGTCTCTTCCAGGGCCGATTCAAAAGAAGGAGCCAGAAAGAGGAAGGATCGTGTGCACTGGATCCAGCCCTCCACAGCCACACTCTGGAGATTTGGTTTGGAGAAGTGAGCAGATAGAGGAGAGAGAGAGTGTATGCGTGCATCATTTCCTCCATTTGCAATATTGGATTGGGTCCGTTGTAAACTGTGCTAATTTATTTTTCATTGAACCACGGAGATTAATTAATCCTTTGTTTTGCTGGATTAATGAGAAATCAATATGCCAAAGGGAGAAAAGAGAGAGTGATTTCTACTCAAGGAACAAAGCGCCCAGGTAGCCAAGCCATTTTATCTCTCGTGTTTACAAAGCGTGTCACATCCCAGATAACATGCCTGCCATTTAGAAAGCTTTCCCTGCTTTTTCTTTTTAATCTTTAACTATAATCCCCCCAGTTGGTGTGTTTCAGGTGAATGCAGGCAACCGGGACAATGCAGTAAACTCACCAATGCAAGGGAAGTGGCTTCTGGTGGCTTCTACGTCCCCCTCAAATTTAAGTCAGTTTGTACGGTTGTTCACATTTTAATAGGGCAAGGCAGTCTACTCCACAACAATGAAGGTAAACCTGGCCACTGATTCTTTTTATTTATGTCATTATATCACATACACACACTCTCGTCATTTTCTCTCTCCACTGAAACCATTTGTCTTCCCGCAAGCCCCTTTTCTTGAATAAGCATGGGTGGGGGATTCTGCTAGAGCGTGGGCAACTTGCTAATAGCTCCACCGCCAAAGGAAATGACATGGCACCCTCAGCAGCCATCAGCTATCCACATTCCTTTAGTGATGGGCAGGGACTCATGCTCTCCCCCAGCCACTATGGAATGTTGAGAGCCCCTGTCTCCTGCAGGCCTTAGGTGGATAGCCACAGCCAAGGTAAGTTCACAAGCATGGTGGCTGTGTCATGTCCGGGAGTCATCTTTTCACAGAGATCCTCCCCCCTCCTCTGGCTCTTACATCCTTTCCACCCCGTTCTTATGTGATGCGCCTTCAGCCTTGGAGGAGGGGGTGACATGGACGCTGAAACTTTGCAGATCGCCTGCTTACTCTTGCCACCAAGCCAGTCCCAATCCAGTCACTCATCTGACCCGTTTGCCTATACAGGGCTGTTTTTCACTGTGTGACACTGTCTAATTTATCTCCTTACCTGTTTCCTAACCATCCTACACACCTACTTCCACTCCCAAATTTAGGAGTGGAGCTTCCCCGCCCCCCACCCAGGTTTTACACATTGTGTTAAAGGAGACTGATAGTGAACCTCCTATGTAGCTGCCAAACAGTAAATACTTGCTCACTGAGTCAATACGCTTGCAATGGTCTGGACTTGAGCTAAAGCAGATTTTCTGACACATACAGAGGGATAGGAATAGTTGGTGGAGAGAATTCAGAGCTCCTTCTGGTCCAAAACCTTAGTGAAATATACTGAGAATTGTAGTTTTATCTTCAGCACAGTGGCTGCACCCTAATATACTACTACTCTGGCCAGCAACGGGGATTCTACAGTTACTGGCCTGCTTCTCTGGCAGTGGCCCAACCTTTCAGGCAGTAGCCTGGTGAGAATTCTGTTCCTGCAGACACTGGTTCTGCTGCTGCTGCTAACAGGGTTTTAAATAGAACCCTATTGTTCCATTTATAAATAAAACTGGAGGCTCAAAGGCTGAAGTGGAACCCTGCTAGCTCAGAGAGGTTGAGTGGCACCTAGCTAACCTTCTCTCCTTGTTGGTGTGTCCCTAAAACCCATCCTTCCACTCCACAAAAGCAGAAAAAGAAAAGTGCCCCTCAACACCCCCAACTTCCGGAGTGTCTCTCTATCTCTTTCCAGTGCCCGCTGATGCACTATGAGTACTTTCTGTCAACTAGTTGCTAACTCAGCTTCCTGACCTCAGGTTAATTTCACTTAGTTAACACAAACGAAAAATCAGGGTTCACCGTGGTGGATTATCCCTCAACAGAGACTATCTATCCCAGGAGGTTAGGGACCAAGACAGTGGCTGCACATTTCCCTGGATCAGCAGCAGCCATCCTGCTGAAAGCTCTATGCTGATGGTGTGAGTGGGATGTGCAGCACGCATACAGGGAGGAGGAACAGCCCTTGTAAGTGCTGTGAAAGAGAACGATACCCATGGGTTTATATAATATATGAAGTGTATAATATATGATTGATACAATATTCCTATATAATACATGATGTATATACTATTCCTATATGGCTATACTTATAAAACACATAAACATACAAATAGATTGTATATATTTATATAATATCTAAATAATGTAATTGAATATTTGGTCCCTAATTAGCAGGACTCTCTGGGAAAGGATGAGGGTGTGTCACTGAGGGTGTGTCACTGAGGGTGGGCCTTCAGGTTTCAAAGCCTCACTCGCCCTCTGCCTCCAGTTTATAGATCAGATGCAGGGTCTCAGATACTGCTCAAGCACCATGTCTGCCTGATGCCATGCTCCCCACCATGATGGTCAGGGACCCAACCTCTGAAAACTGTAAGCAAGCCCCCAATTCAATACTCTCTCTTTTAAGTTGCCTTGGTCATGGTGTCTTATTATGGCAATACCATAGCAGCACTGGCAGTGCTCAGGGCCTCTTGCCAGCAGCACTTGGGAGATTAGTAGGTGCAGTAGACCTATTCTGTGCAGGGTGTAATGTTAGTGTTGTAGGATGTCATCTTTTTTGCTGCACATTGTTGTAATTAAGTTATATCATGCCACAGTGTCAGAACCAGCAAATGAGTCTGTCCATCAAATGCATAACACATCATTGTATTAATTATTTTTCTCACCACTGTGACCAAATGCCTGATGTTAGCACCTTAAGGAGAAACAGGTTTACTTTGCTCATGGTCCATCATGGCAGAAGATCATGGTGGCAGGTGTGTGAGGTGTCTGGTCACAATTGCATCCACACTCAGAAAGGAGAGAGAGAGGTGAATACTCACCTTCTCCTTTTTACTCAGTCCAAGACCCCAGTTCATGGGACACCTACAATCAGAGCAGATTTCCCCTCCCCAGTCAAACCTTCATAGAAACGCCCTTGCATATGATGCATCTCCTAAGTGACTTCAAGCCTTATCAAGTTGATAAAATTGTCACCATCATGAAATTGAAGTCTTCGAATAAGAATGAACATGTTCTCTTCATTTGCTTAAACCAGGCTAGTCCACTTTAGAATTAGATCAAATTCTATCTTTTAAGGTTTTGTCACATTGCTTGTTTTTGAAGATTTACTTTATTTTGTATTTGCATGCTAATGTGTGTGGGTGCTAGTAAGTGCAGTGACCTGTTCTGTGTAGTACAGAAGGGAGCTGGGTGTCCTGGAGCATGACTTACAGGCAATTACAAGCCGCCTAACATGGGTGCTGGGAACCACCCTCAGATCCTCTGCAATAGCAGTGTCTTAGGTAGGGTTTCTATTGCTGTGAAGGGACACCGTGACTACAGCAATGCTTGTTACTGAAAACATTTAGCTGGGTGGCTTACAGTTTCAGAGGTTTAGTCCCTTATCATCATGGTTGGAAATGGCCACATGCAGGCCGACATGGCTCTGGAGAAGGAGCTGACTTACAGGCAACAGGAAGTGAACTGTAACACTGGGGATAGCTTGAGCATAGGCGACATCACAGCCCACCCCCACAGTGACACAGTTCCTCCAACCAGGCCACACTACCTCCAACAAGGCCACACCTTCTAATAGTGCTACTCCCTTTGGGGGCCATTTTCTTCCAAATCACCACAAGCAGTACACACTCTTAATGTCTGAGCTCTCTCCAGCCCTAGACATTGCTATATTCATTTATTTACGTGACATGTGTCACGTCCCGCAGTGGCAGGCAATGGCAGCTATCCCTATCCCAAAGTCAGTTTATTAGAAGACATGGAATAGAAAAATCAAAAATTCTCTCACAGAAAAGCTCAGTTTGAGAGATTAAGGCGTAGGGGCCATGGAGGACTCTCTTTGGGGACCTGACTGTAGTGAGAACTAAGCATTAACTGTTTTCCATTCTGAGGTTACTCAAGACATCTGTTTACAGAAAATGAACGTTTGGTCTCCTTGAGTCAGAAGCAGGTGCCAAAAATACAAGTGAGGAAGAAAAACTGAAAAACACACAGGGACCATTTCCGAGGGGGAGATCGGTGTCATTTCAACAAGCAGACACAAAGGTGCTGGCGAGCAGAGCCATGCATGTCCTCTGTGGTAACTGAGAGGATCCACTCCACTTTTCGTAGTTTGTTTTCAAAGACATATACGGTAGTCACTCGTTGTAATCACATCCCCTTGAGCAATGATAAAAGAATAACCTTAGATTCAATCTCAATGTTGATTAAAGGACAATGCAGCCAGTACTTTAAAAAGAAATTTTAATTGATAGTGACAAGGTAAGAAAGTGGAAGGAAATTAATATTTGAGGAGAGCCAAGTACTATGCTAATTACAGCAGACTCTTGTTTAATATTCATGACCCATATAATACTGGATCAGGCAATGGATGTATGGAGGCCAGGGAATAACCTCAGGTGCCACCAGCAGTTTTGTGTTGAGACAAGTTCTCTCACTGGCCTGCAGATTGCCAAGTCGGCTATGATGGCTGGCCAGTGAGTCACAAGGATCCACCTATCTCTGTCCTCCCAGAATTGGAATTAGAATGTGACCCCTGCCCCACACCCAGCACTAACTTTACACAGTTTCTGGAGATCACAATATGACAAGTGCTTGACTAACTAAGCCATCTCATCGGATATTCTTAAATTCACTGTATCAATAGGGAAACAGTCATTTCTCTCAGAGTTGCATTTTTAATAAATTCTGAATCTAATGATGCGGTCCAAGAGTTGTGTTCCTGTCACTCAGTTTCAAAGAATGTGTGATCATTAATCTGTCTTGTTGATGGGATGGTGAAATTGCTGGCGATAATTGCTACATGACTCTGTTGGTCCATTCCATTGTCTTGAGTCCTTATAAAATAGAGACATCTCTTTGGCTACTGGTGTTTTAGTGTTATGAATATTGTTGGCGGGTAATTTGTTTTCTTGCCTTACTAAAAACTAGGCTATCGGTGGTTGTTTAAAATGAAGGTAGCCTTGCTCTTGAAAGCCTGTTTGCCTGGGGTTGTGTTTCCTAGGAGCTCATCTTGAGACAGGGATGAGATGACTGCAATGTAACAGTGTTTTACCATCAATACAAAGGAAATCACTTCAGAGAAGTGAGGGAAGGTGGGAGAGTCACGTAGCAAGATGCACTCCAGTTGAGGAGCAACACAGTCTTGATCCGCAGGGGACCGGAGCATGTTAGGTATTTCTACCTAGGCAGTAGAAAAGTGTTGGCTGAAACCCATCATCTAGAGGTGGGGTTGCTCTGAACCTTTGCCAGGTGACTCTTGCAGCAAGTGGCAGGTAGGAAGACACACTCAAGAAAAGAAATCTGGACCACTTGTGAACACAGTCTGCTTTTGACATTCAGGGTTTGCATGTCTGCCTACTGGATAGTCCACAGGAGATCAGATCCAATCCATGTTCCCTCTATCCTTGCAAGATAGGTGTCTATTGGTCAGGAAATATCTCTGTATCTCACAGCTGAGCCTGCTCATTCCTACCAAGATGATACACATCTTTGGATACAGGACAGACTGCATAGTCATTGGCTAGATTTCACCGTGCCTTAGTAAACATAATGGTGCAGAGGCCTTATCCTAGAACACATTGGAGACACAGCAGTGCTATCCAGCCATGTTTCCTCTGTTGATGAAAATCTCCAAGAGGAGATAACAAGATAGCACCCCTTTGGCTTGTGTTTTTAGTTTGTAAATCCAACCTAAACACCCATTTATCACTTTTACAGCTCAGGAAGCTTCTCTGTGTGTCTAATAACTGTTTTACTTTGGCTACTAACCTACAAATGAGCCCCAGGAATCAGTATACTTTTGTATAAGCATTACTTGAGTATGTTAGCATTAGGTGTCTTAGTTATGTTTCTATTGATATGATAAAATACCGTGACCAAAGCAACTTACAGAAGGCAGGGTTGAGTTGGGGCTTATGGTTTCAGAAGGTTAAATGGCCGTGGGCATCAAGCCAGATAAGCATGGCATCAAGCAGACATATGGATGGGGCTGGAAGCCAAGAGCTGAGGACTCAATTCTTGAAACACAAACAGGAAGTGGAGAGAGAAAATTGGGATTGGTGCATGGCTTTTGGAACCTCCAAGCCTATCATCAGTGGCGTAATTCCTTTAACAACCCCACATCTCCTAAACCTACCCAAAGAGGACTACTAACTGGGAAACCAAATGTTCAAATACCCACAAGTATAGGGGACATTTCAGTAAACTCACCATACCAAAGCGTGGGCTCTCAAGGGAAGTCAAGTAGTGCTTTCTGCTTCCTTCCACCTAAAAGTCAAGTGATGACATTGGCTTCATTTTTACCTGTTAAATCTTTGGTGTTCCCACTAACAACAGCTTCTTCCCTTGATCATTATACCCTCAATTTTTCTTCCTTGGGATATTATAATATTGAAATTTCTATCTGCTTGTGTAAGCAATGAGGTGATCTGTGAGAAATCAAGGGGCCCAAGTCCCTTTAATAGAAGTAAAAGATTTAAGATGTCAACTAGACGTCCAGGGAGTTTCCAAAGCCGGGAGATTCAGAAGCAGTCACCGAAATGGAGATAGAAATGGTCTTTGTCTTTACAGAGAGATCCTGTCAGCATTGATAGGGTCTAACTTACTTTGTAGACTGTATTCCTGCCTCTTACATTCTCTGGCTTCTTTAATGCCTGTGTCCAGCTCAATACTAAGTGTAAGAGGTGAGGAAATCCAAACACGCCTCTCTGCACTTGGAAGATTGTCCATTGAAGATACTTAGACACCTGGCTCACAGCATCTTGAACTTTAGGAAATTCCATTCCATCTCTGTATCTCCTTGATCTGGTCTCTACTTCTTGCAAGATCTGCTCCATTCTTGTATTGTTTCCAGAAACTGTTTCTAGAATCCTGTCCTTTAAATCAAATCATTCTATCTTTATTTTATTGGTTGTCTATTAAGGTTGCCATAGTTAGGCTACATAAAAATCTAAGGAAGGAAATAAAAAACTTTAAAAAAATACAAAAAGTCTAATTATAGCACCTTCCTTCCTTGTTGTGTTTTTCTCAGTCTCTGTGATGTGATTGATCACAGATTGTAGTTATATATGTGTATGACATTCCTTAGTAACTCAGGGGATTGATCCAGGACACCCCACAAATGCCAGTGTCTATAGATGCTCAAGTCATCATGAATGAATGCAAATCTTAGCTCCTAAATAAATGGTCTCCATGTATTCATGAATGGTTGCCAATCTCCCATAGTCAATGAGATATCCAGTGAGTCCCCAGGCAGTATCCCTCCCATTCTAATGAATGTACAGCTTATACATTCACAATTACCTGTTTCTATGTCTGTCTTTTCTCTGAGCCCAGCAGGACATCCCTGTAGCTCCTTAACTATGTGCCCTGAAAGTTTAGTGGGTCAGTTTACAGGTCATAGTGCTAACAAACATCTTCTAGAAACCAATAGAAACATGAAAAACATGTCTTGCAGAAGCTTTAGGAAATCTACATCAGAAAGGATTGCCTGGCCTGTGAGCTGTTTCTAGGTAACTGATTTGTTGAGGAGGGAGTGCTCTCATGAGAACATTGTCATTCATCCAGAAAGCCAACTGGAGTGAGAAGGCATTGGGCAGAGGAATCTCAAAATCTAGCTTCAGATTGCTCCTGGACAGTGCTCTGGGGCATGGGTTTGCCTGCTTCTAGGTAAAGTGGCTTTGAGGGAATGTGTGTGTGTGTGTGTGTGTGTGTGTGTGTGTGTGTGTGTGTGTTGAAACAGGTTCTTATGTACTCAGGTCTTCTTTGAAGTCATTATGAAATTAAGACAGACTGAATTCTGACATTCATGAGTCTATTTCTGAGTGATATAATTACAGGCATGCATACCATGCTCTGCAAAGGGGTTGGTGGTATATCTTCTATTTTGGGGGCCATCCCAGAAGTTGGGTAGACAGGTTGTTAATGGGGACCCACTTGTCTGTGGGAGAATATTACCTGCAGCTGTCACCTGAGTACTCTGTATGTATAAAAGGAGGCAATGATGCTTCTTTGTTGAGACCTAACTGTCTGCCTGTGTGTGCAAGGTTGGGCACTTCTAGGGGCTTCCCAGTAGTGTATTTATCCAGCGTTCAGCCAGAGCATAATGTCATCAAACAAGTCCAATCGGTGACCCAGGGAAACAATGCCATTTCTTCTTCTATGCAAGCTCACTGATGGAAGG
The DNA here is from genome assembly GCF_017639785.1 of Mesocricetus auratus. Classification (NCBI taxonomy): domain Eukaryota; kingdom Metazoa; phylum Chordata; class Mammalia; order Rodentia; family Cricetidae; genus Mesocricetus; species Mesocricetus auratus. Next base: position 54,071,725 of record NW_024429267.1, on the reverse strand, counting down.
ACATGGGGCTGTTTTGTGCTTTCCTAAGAAGGAAGGGAAATGCTTCCCATAAAACTACAAACAGTGCTTTCTTGTCTTACATGATAAGACAAATTAGCTTTCAGACAGGTTTAACTATAGGAAACGATGTGCTTGAAATTTGGAAGTTCACAAATATTGATAGAATAGAAGTAGGATGTTTTAATGCTGTTAAAATTATATGTAACTATAAATTATTTCAACTTTTTGAAATTTATTCTTAAAATGAGTCACTTAAAATGACTCTTACTTTAAAATAGTGTATTTAAAATAATGTTTCCCTGCAAATATGTATGTGCACCATATGTGGCCCGGAAGACCAGGACAGGGAATCATATCCTCAGGAAATGGAATAACAGATGGTTTTGAAAAACTGTGTGGGTGCTGGGTATTGAGCCAAGGTCCTTTGAAAGAGCATTGGGTGCTTCTAACTGCCATCTCTTTAGCCTCACATCAGCAACTTTTAAAAAGATGTGGTCTCATTGTATGTCCCAGACAAGACTTGACTTGCCAACCTATTGTTTCAGCCTTCATAGTACTGGGAGTATAAGTGTGTACGGCCACACCCAGCTTCAGATGTGTTTTCAAATCAATCAGAGTAAATACCTCCCATGCAATACACACACATGTTTTGAAACTTGCATTTAATTTAGGACAGTTATTTATGATTTTCATAAATAATCAGTATGTGTTACATCTGAGAAAAGATTATTATTGCATTTATCGGTATCATTTTTCGCTACAATGATGTATATGTACACACACATACCACACACACACACACACACTAACTAGATCCTTACTTATATGCCCTTTCATTCATCCCTATAAAATATAAAAACAGAGCAAATACTGGATAATCTCTTTTAAATGTCAAAATAAATGGGGTCAACCACACATAACCTTGAAGGCCTCCCCTCTTCAACCCTTACTCTGTTGCTTTTCTGACATCTGTTCAAATACAGGGTGAGGGAGACAAGTCATTGGATAAAGTGTTTGCTGTGTAAGCATGAGGACAGGAGTTTGGATCCCCAGTATTCACATAAAGCTGAATTTGGTAGCATCTGTCTTCCCAGGCTCCCTACATGAGACAGGAATGTCCCCAGAATCACACAGCCCAGATAGCCTAGCATATAGGGAGTATCTTGAGAATCCACCTCAAACAAGGTAGATGGCTAGGACTTCTATCTTCTATCCTAGGTTGTCCTCTGTGGCACACAGACACCCACTTAGACACACACACACACACACAGATTTAAAATAATAATTGTTTTTAAAGTCAAAGCTGACACTATTGGTTCAATAAAAACAAGATTTTGTGTTGGTCCAATGACTCACTCTCCTAGAGATGAGTGTTTTCCTAATCCTCTAATATTACTTAAGCACAACAATATGAATTATATTAGTGCAAACATTATAAATATTAACAAATGTAACATTCTTAATGAACCCTCCCTGAGCAACAGCCGAATGAAATGAAACAGCCATACTTGCTATGCTTTAGTTTCATTGTTACTTAATTGAAATATGAGAGATTTCTTTATTTATTCTTTGTTAAAAAGTGCTTATTGCCCTAGCCAGCTAGTTTCTATTACCAAAATTAAAAATGATGTAAATTACACAAAGCTATCCTAAGAGGCCAGCATAAAAATGCTTGTCCCTACTGATAGCTTTGCTTGACTTGTCCTGAGACATAAAACCAGCAAGAGAGAAATTATTTTCTGGACATTTATTAAGGATTAAAGGTAGGTCTCAAATCTCTTTTGACGAGATTCACTTTCTCCTTGTGGCTAATGTGTGTTTTTTCCTTGGTTTTAAGTTGCTTATAAAGGCAACATTGCTGACTTGGTAAATAAAAGTAAGAATCTTGGAGAAAGGGAATCTCACTCATTCTTTTTCTCTTTGTTGGTTGGGCTTTCTGTGCCATTGATGATTATACAAATTAACAATTTTACAATGTTGCAGATTTCACCTGGTTAAGCCACCAGCACTTAAAAACAGATTGGTTTCAATTTCTTCAGAGCTCTATGCAGTGGTTTTCAGCCCTGTAAGGGCAAATTTTTAGATGCTTGCTTCGTGCTGGGATAGGAGGTTGGTAACCAGGGAAAAGTTTCCGTCAGGCAACCTTACCCTTAGACATATGCTTCAATTTCTTCCCTCTCCTGTCAGAGAAACAACATCTCCAAAGAAAGCCTTTTAAGAGAATGTGCGAGCATCTCTCTGCTGGGCCATTCTACTTGGCCCGCGATGGAATTGTATCACAGAAAAATGGAAAAGCTTCAGATGCTATGAAAGTGGGTCACCTCCCCTCCTACCACCCTGATTGATCAGAAACGACACCGGAATCCGTGGGAGTGGGAAAGACCCACGGAAACAGCAGCAGAGCTTAGAAATGCTTTATTGCCTTTTGACTCAGCCATGGTTTAAACAGATTGTTTTCATCTTTAGAGTTTCTTTAGTTGAAATACAAAAGAAATTTAGTTGACTTTCCAGGCTAACAATTAAGAGCAATCAAAAGAACACTGCTGTACTTTTCCTTGTTTACTTATCTTTGTGGTTGTAGCAGTAATTAGAACATATAGATAATTTATATTTAAAAATCATTTCTACTACATCTTCCACTTAATATTCTCTTGTTAGTACAGACTGTGTGTTAGGAAGTATTTCTGTTTTTTGCCATATATGTGTGCTGTGCGTGCATCTATTCCTGTTTGCATGTGTGTGGGCACGGATGTCAAGGTCAGTGGTTGATGTCGGACATGTTTGATTGACTCCCTTTTGTTTACAGAGGCAGGATCTCCCACCAAACCAAGAACTTGTCTCTGTAGCTAGTCTAGGTATCCAGCTTGCCCAGAGATCCTGTCTACCCTAGTGCACAGGGGATGCGAACTCTGGTCCACATACTTACGCTGCAACCATCTACTGAGCCATCTTCCCAGCCCCACTAAGCATTATTTTAGGAACTGAGCTGATAGAAGCAATTACAATGGGCTTCCCTGCCCTCTTGAAGCTGGTGGTCTCATAAGAAGAAATAGACGATGACCGCGACAATAATGATAAAAGGTAGAGGAGAGCACGGGCGGGCATGTACAGAGTAACGTAAAGCAAGTGCTTTGTGTCCCGCACGGCGTCAGGTTTGCTCCTCTGTGCGAGGCTCGCACACCTTGCAGCTGTGCATCGTGGCTGTGGAGAGGTAAACGGGAGGCTGTTGGGGAGAACAGGAGGATCACAGGGGCTTAAGGAATGGCTGGACAGACGGTTCCAGATATTCTACATGAAAAACTCGACTCTGATGGTATTTCATGGAATAATGTGGAGACTGAGGGAGGGGCTCTGCAAAGGGAGGACCGTGTTTGGCTCGTATAAGTGCTGGCTGAGGCAGCTAGGGTCGTGAGCAGGAGGCAGGGCTGGGTGGTGTTGGGAGATGAGGCGTGAAACGGGGCAGAGAAACTCAACACAGCAGCTTTGGGTTCATCCACTGGAGGACTGCAGACAAGTGGGAAAGTGCTAAGTCATCAGACGTGCTCCTCACATCTCTGTAGAGAACAGACTTTGGGGGATGGCTAGGCAGGCATCAACATCCGAAGACCTGTTAGGAGGGGTGCACGGGACTGTGGGTCAGACCAGAGTGGAAGCCCAGGTGGGTCATGCTGGACTTGGGATAGAAAGATTAAATATCTTTGCGTGTAATGCATAAACAAGGAAGAAGGAAAAATAAAATTCCAAGCTTTTGAGTATCCCTTTCATGGGCTACATCTGTCTACTGCTTTTTTCTTGGGTTTGCTTTTATGTTTAGTCGAAGTATTAGGGTTCCCTAGAGGAACAGAACCAATTTTATGAGATGTATAATAAAAAGTGGGGTTGTGTTGGTTTATGTGGTACAGGCTGGCTAGTCGAAGAATGACCAACTGCATGCTAGGGAGGCTGAGGACCCGGGAGCTGCTCAGTCCGGGGAGTTTGATACCTTCGAAGTCCCAAGCTGCCACTGAAAGCCTGAAAGATTACTAGAGAACCCTTGTTTTCCAGGCTGAGTAGAAGATGTTAAGTTCTGATGTTAGCAGATGCAACCCCACCCCATGGGAATGCTGTATTCGGGATCACTAGGAAGATAGCTCACAGAATATATATTTCATACACACACACACACACACACACACACACACACACACACACACACCTGAAACAGAGAGGTAGAAAAGAGAAGAGGGATGAAAGATGGAGAGGGGGGATATTTTATTAGAATAGTTTAAAGGCTACGTTTTGCTGTTCAATACTTCTTAGACTCCAAGCTTCACCGAAGAGTTTATCCTTTGAGCGATTAAGTTCCTTTGCCCTGGGCTGAGAGAACACCTGACTAGAAAGAAGAAACTCAAGAGAAGGAAGGTTTGTCTAGGATCATGATTTCATGGCACAGTCCGTCACTGTGGGAAAAGACATGATGGCTGTCATGGCTCTCAGCTGTGCATCGGGAAGATGGGGCTGCCTGCACACATCTGGACAGATCAGGCAACTGAGAAGGTCAAATGCCAGGCTCAGCTGGCTTTCTCCTTTTCTTCCTTTTTCTTATTTGGATGTGCACCAATTGAATCACCAGCATTCAGGGTAGATATTTGTTTCTTCATTAATCTCTGAAAATGGCCGCAAAGAAACACCCAAGTGTGCCCTCACCAATGTACCAGGCATTCCTTAATCCAATCAAACTGATTGTGAAACTGAGCTGCCACCTGAGTTTGGTGGAGACTCCAGGAGTCATGTGCCAGAGCTTAGCTCTTCCCAGGTCCTCGTCCCCTTTCCTATCCTCCTTACTCTCATATGTTGGCTAGTCTTTGGTCATCTGACATAGGCTAGGATAAGTCATTCTTCATGATTTCTGGTGTTACCTCATCTCCCAAGCAATACTAATGGCTCAGAAATGTATCCACTATCCTGCCCTCACACAGTGTTTTCTCTGTCTCTGTCTCTCTGGTTTTTTGAGACAGGGTTTCTCTGTGTAACCCTAGCTGTCCTGGAACTCACTCTATAGACCAGGTTGGTCTTGAACTCACAGTGATCTGCATGCTTCAGCCTTTTGAATGCTAGGATTAAAGGTGTGTGCCATCACCATCTGGTCTTTGCATCTCTTTGATATCTCAGATTAGTGCTCCTCCACCAATGTTTCCCTGCTTCTCTGTCTTGCATAGGGATTGCTTCATAACTTTGTGCTAGATTATACATCTCTATATCCATTCACCATTCTTTTTTGGGACATCTCATGTGTGTGTGTGTGTGTGTGTGTGTGTGTGTGTATGTGTGTGTGTGTGTGTGTTTGATGTGTGTCTGTGTGTAATGTGTGTATTTGCATTTGTGATGTGTGAATGATGTGTGTATGTCAGTATGTATATATTATAACATCAACTTGAAATTCTAAAGCATACTAAATATACTTAAGTTACTGTTAAATGATTGTTATTTCCTTATGATTTTGTGATATAGTTTCCCTAACTGTTTCTGACATGCAAAATTATTTTCAATCACAACTGAGACATATTTTATTAAGGAAAGCATTACAAGTTGTGTGATGTGTCTTACTCACTCACCACTTAAGATAGGGTCTTGTCTTGGATTTCTTAGCAGAGCATCAGTCACTCTTCTGTCACCCACCCACACAGTTCATCCTGGACAGTGGAGGTTTGCCTAGAGGGAAAGACATGAAAAAAAAAAGCTGGCTTGCTTGGCCTCACTACGGGAATGAATGATGAGTACCCAGGCTAACTTGTGCACAGCAGCAGGCCCTGATTGACTTTGCTGTTATCAAGGCAATGACTGTCTTTATTTTCCCATTTATAAAATATCTACTTGTGTTGCTATGATAAAATACCCTGGCACAAACAAGGAAGGAAGGATTTATTTTGACTTACCATTTCAGAGGTGTAGAGTCCATCATGGCAGAGAAAACACAGCAAAACATGCTGGCTGGTCACAGTCCATCCACACACAGGAGGCAGAGAGGGAAAAGGGTATAGGACCAGGCTGGACCTTGTCGAGGTTCAACTCGTCGAGGTCCAACTCATGATTCACTTCCTCCAGATAAGCTCCACCTTTTTTTTCTATTATCTTTCTAGCTTTATTTATTTATTTTTATTTAACATATATGGGTGCTTTGACTGCATGTATGCATGTACACAATGTGTGTTCCTGGTGCTCGCAGATGTTAGAAAAGGATTACAGATACCTTGGACCTTCCTGAATGGTTACCATATAGGTGCTGGGAATTGTACCCTGGTCTTTAAGGAAAATAAGTACTCTTAACCATGGAGGCATCTCTTTAACCCCAAGGCCCTATTTTCTAAGTGATCCATAACCTTCCAATGTGGCACCAAAAGCTGGGGAACTTGGTGACAAACATAACATGCCTGTTGGGGGCCAGTCCATATCCAAACCATACCATTCATATATCAGCTTATTCTGTGGCTATTGTGAAATGCTTAAGTATCCAGCCCTTAGTGTGCTTGGAGGAGCCAGCAACCAGCAAGATATAAACGTTTGTCTCCCAGAAACTTATCTACTTAGTTGAAGTACAATAAACAAGGCATAGTTTGTCATGAGGGTGAAGTGTCAACAAGGTAAGGTTACAGGGTAAAAGGTAAACTGAGGCACAATCCCTTTAATAAGGTTGCATCAGAGACCTATGAGATAGGACAGGTGCTTGAAGAAGAGCACAAGCTGGGCTGTTGGAGGGACAGTCTGTGTGACTGTAAGACAATGATCAGGGGACAGTGATTTGATGGAGTATGTAGTAGACCTCGGGGCCACACTGCTTGTGGGTTGACCTGTCACCAAGGGTGTTTTATTCATGTTGGTCCCTTATACACTTATGACTTCACAAATCCCTATACAATAGAAATGTGCCTACAGAGAGAGAGAGAACACAATGGTCATTACCACTGTGATACTCATTTTTCACTGAACTTTTTAGTTTCATGGGTGACCAGATATAAAAGCTGACTAAATAGAAGTATTTGGTTGACAAATTAAAAAGGGTTGGAGAGATAGGTCAGCAGTTAAGAGTAAATACTGCTCTTACAGAAAACCTGGGTTCAGTTCTCAGAACATATACCAGTGCCTCATAACCACTTGTAGCTCCAGCTCCAGGGGACTCAACACCATCTTCTGGCCTCCACTGGTTCTTGCAGTCATGTGCAGCACTCCCATACACATTTACACATAATTTTTTTAAAAAAGTGTGGTTTTGCCGGCGGCGGTGGTGGTGCATGCCTTTAATCCCAGCACTAGGGAGGCAGAGGCAGGTGGATCTCTGTGAGTTCGAGACCAGCCTGGTCTACAAGAGCTAGTTCCAGGACAGCCTCCAAAGCCACAGAGAAACCCTGTCTTGAAAAAACAAAAAACAAACAAAACAAAAAAAAAAGTCTTCTTTTAAAAAGGTAAGAATAATGTTGTCAGTGGTAAAAGTGATAAAATAAGAGGGAGGAGGGTTCATTTGGTTTTGGTTTTGGAGTCTGTCATGGTTAATTTGTAAGTGTTAATTTGACACAATCTAGAATCACCTGGGAAGAAATTATTAATGAGAGGGTTGCCCAGATTGTTGGTATGAGCACATCTATGGGATATTATCCTGATTCCTAATTGTCATAGAAAGTTTTAGCCCATTATGGGTGGTAGCATTTCCTAGGCTGAGGATCTTGGACTATGAAAGTACAGAGATAGGGCTGAGTACAAGTATCAATGCTTTTATTTCTCTCTGTCCTTGACGGAGGACTGATATAAGTAGCTGATTCAAGATTCTGCCACTCTGATAACCCCACAGTGATGGACTTTACCATGAAATGGTGAGCCAAGACAAACCCTTTCTTCCTGAAGTGGGTTTTGTCAGGGTATCTTATCACGGCAACAGAAATGTAACTAGAATTGAGATACTTGGATTTTGACAACCAAACGAACTCCTTGTTTCTCCCTTTGCTAGAGGGCTGTAGTTTTGTCCAATAGTGCACACCACTGTTCAGCCTTATTCCTCTGTTTTCTCTAAGAAGTGATCTTTCTTCCAGGCTTAGAACATGCTATGTTCGGTGAATTGAAAGCCAGTTATGAAAACACTGTTTGCTTTATCATTTTATATTCCAATCGCCCAATTCCTGCACAGCCCACCCCATCCACTCCTCCCAAAGTCAAGGCTTTCAATGGGGAGTCAACAAAGTCTGTCACATTAAGTGAGAGAGGACCAAGTGCCTCTCTTCTGTATTAAGGCTAAACATGGCATCGCACCACAGGGAATGGACCTCAGTGAGCTAGCTCATTCACCAGGGGTAGATCCTGGTCCTACTGCCAAGGACCCTTCCAAACCACACAAAGATGCAACAAAGGAAGAAAACTACAGGTCAATCTCTCTCATAAACATTGAATCAAAAGTACTCAACGAAATACTGGCAAACCAAATCCAAGAACACATTAAAAAAATCTTCCACCATGACCAAGTAGGCTTCATCCCAGAGATACAGGGATGGTTCAACATATGAAAATTTGTCAGTGTAACCCACCATATAAACAACCTGAAAGAAAAAATAAACATGTGATCATCTCATTAGGTGCTAAAAAAGTCTTTGAAAAAAAATCCAACACCCCTTCGTGATAAAGATCTTAAAGCCATCAGGGATACAAGGAACAAACCTAAACACAATAAAAGCATTGGACAGCAAGCTGACAGCCATAATCAAATGGAGAGAAACTCAAAGCAATTACAGTAAAATTAGAAACAAAACAAGGCTATCCACTGTCTCCATATCTATTCGATATAGTACTCAAAGTTCTAGCTAGAGAAATAACAGCAAAAGGAGATCAAGGGGATACAAATTGTCAAGGAAGAAGTCAAACTATCACTAGTCACAGATGATAATTCTACTCAGGAACAGCTGATAAACACCTTCAGTGATGTGAGAGACTACAAGATTAACTAAAAAAAATCAGTAGCTCTCCTATATACAAATGAGAAAGAAATCAGAGAAACATCACTCTTTACAATAAGCACAAATATAAAATATCTTGGGGCAACTAATCAAACAACCAAAAGACCTATATGACAAGAACTGCAAGTTTCTAAAGAAAGAAATTCAAGAAGATATTAGAATTAAAAATATTATCATTAAATATTAGGAGTGCTTGTTTAAATGGTGTTTAGAAAACTTCATAATATATAAGAAAGAAATGCAACATATAAAATTTGCATGTATGTAGGTAGGAAGGAGGAAGACAGGGATCACATGGAAGAGTCAGAAACAGGTAACTTTGGGGTGATAGAATTACATGTATGCCTTTTATTTGCTTTATGGCAATTTTGCATTTTGGAGTTTTTATAAGATAGGTAAAAGTTGATAATTATACAAAAGTCAAAGAAAGATGATCCAAAGACTGCATAGTCCTTTTCTGATATGATCCACTGGGCCCCAAGGTCCACCTTCCTCTTACATGGCTGCCTCCTCAGGCTCTGCCATCCACATGAAGATGTCATATCACTACTGTTCTAAAGAGCGAGAGTAAGGCACCCCTGCTGTGCAGACATGAGGACCTGAATCCAATCTAAGCACTCACACAAAAGCCCAGGGAGGCAGGTGTAGAGGGCTTATAATCCCAGTCACTGGGAAGTGAGACAGGGTTGTCACTGTTGCTTGCTGACCAGCCAACAGAATATTCGGTGAGTTCCAGGTAAAAGTGAGGGAGTCTCAAAAACAAGGTTCTAGCTGCTGAGAGATGGTGACCGTGGTCGTCCTCTGTTCTCCACCTGCCCCCAAAATAGATAGACACATGCAGGCATATGAAATGTGGGAAGATAGGAAAAGAGAAATAATACAGGGAAGGTAAGGAGGAAGGAGGGAGGGAGGGAGGGAAGAAGGGAGGGAAGGAAAGAAAGAAAGAAGGATGGAAGGAGGTATGGAGGGAGGGAAGGAACGAAAGAAGGAAGGAGGGAAGGAAGGAAGGAGGGAGGGAAGGAGGGAGGGAAGGAAAGGAGGAAGGAAGGAAGGAAAGAAGGAAGGAGGAAAGGAAGGAAGGACATGTAAGCAAGCTTGTGAAGATGAAGCTGAGGAGATTCCCTCCTCACTCTTTCTGTCCCCTCCACTTCTCTCTCTTATGGAGATAAAAGGCTGCTTCTTAAGGAAAGCATATGACCCTGTCAGCATAAGCATACAATGACTCCTTAACACAGTTTCACAGCCTTGACCTTACACAGCAGTTCAGCCCGTGGTCCACAAGTCTCCAACTATGTCTGTGAGCAGTGATGGACTCTGTCTGTTTCTCACTGAACCCTCCAGTTCAGAGCATTGACAGTGAGCATCACAGATGCTTTCCTGGCTCAGGGGCCAGGGTGGTATGAGACCCAGGCATGCAAATGTCACTTCCAGTGTTGCTGCATGCATGGTGCAAAATAGAATTGAAGTCAAGCTGAGTCAGGAAGGGACTTGGGCCTCTGAGTTAATTTATGATAACCAGTAGAAGCCAAAATGGGGCACAATCTACATTCCTTTCCTTTGACCCAAGCCTAAGAGTAATTCTAGAATCATCAGTTAGAGGTAACATTTAGAGTTAACCTATTTATCATTGCAAAATACACATCAAGGTACAGTCTAATCCTGTCCTTGATTTTTGTATAAACACAGCATGCGATCTGACCAACTATATGCCCTGGTTCTCTCCCTGGCAGGCATGTTTGCTATATGATACTGAAGAAGATGGAAGGATACAGGACCAGTATATGTGTGTGTGTGTTGATATTGTATATGTGTATTTTCATATGTATAGATCTGTTTTAATGTTCATACATTATTTAAGTACGTGGGCATATGCAAATATGTATATGTGCATGCATATAATGTATATTATATGTTTGTACATGTGTACAAGTGCATGTGTGCATGTGCATATACCTTCATGTGTGTGCATATATATTTGTGTTTGTGTGCATATGTACATATACATGCTTTATGTGTATTTGCAAATATGTATGCATGTATGTCTGTGTGTGCAAGTGTGCACGTGGATGTGTACATGTGGGTATGTATAGTGTGTGTATGTATATATACATTTATGTGTGAGCATGTGTTTATGTATAGCGTGTTTTTGTGCATATATATGTGGGTGTGTATGTGTGTATCTGTGTGTGCAAAGAGCAAAGATGAAACTGAAATCTGGAAGCACTTCCAGGTTCCAGAGTGCCTGGAGACCACACAACAGCCTGGCTTTAATGAAAGGGGATTTCTGTCTTCCTCTCGGTTTGTATTTATGCTTTACTGTTATAATCTCTGCTTTTTGGGTAGGTGGCTATTCATATTCATTGAAAACTAATAAGGAACATGTGCCTCCAGCTTGTTCCTAGGTTGGAAATGGTACTCATTAGAAGAAAACCTTTGCACATGGCTCTGAAGTTCATCCCACCTGCAATGCAGTGTGTCAGCTGTTCCAATCTCAAAGGGCAGGCCAAGTAACCCAGCACCCAGAAGGTATTCTGTCCCAGAAGATGGACCGGGTGGGAAAGCCGCAAGTCAACCGAATGCAATTACCCAGGTGGAAATGAAGCCAGGAGCATACCAGCAGGCCCTTATTGTACGCTAGGGAAGGGATCACCAGATTTGTTGAGGCCAGTGGTCAGCGTCTCAACTCCAGGAGTCCCCCAGAAGGCAGACATTTAAAATGCCAAAGGAAAACTAAACACGGTATCAAGCTCACATCCATTCATTGGAAAATAAATAATATTAAGGCCTTGGGAGGCTCCAAGCTCTTTGTGGAAGGAAATGTTTCTGGATGGAGAGGTTAAGTGTTTCCACATCAGCTCCTCTCAGCAAGGCTATGGCGTGACGAATAATAGGTTGTACTGAAACTGACAAAAAGGGTTTTCCCTGAAGCAAACATGCTGAACCTAGGATACTTACCTGTTTGTAATAGACGGGTTCTTTTATTACCAGCTGATGGAGTAACTGAGTGACCTTGAGGCAAGTATTACTTCTTTGCCAAGAAATTGGGCAAATGTTTTGAGTTTGTGGCAAATAGAAGTAAGCTGGGATTCCATAGGTCTTTAAAAGGTGCTATGTGATAGTCAGACATTCATTTTACAGCCCAGGTTCGTTTTAATGTAGGGCCTCATCTAATTTCCCTGACCTTGGTAACATTTGTATTTTCACATTGATTGTTAGTGTGTGTGTGTGTGTGTGTGTGTGTAACAGAGGGAGAGAGAAAGAGAAGTATATGTGAGAGAGAAGAGAGAGAGTGTATGGTGAGAAAGAGAAGTATATGTGAGAGAGAAGAGAGAGAGTGTATGTTGGGAGAGAGTGAGATTGTGTGTGTGTGAGAGAGAGGGAGACTGTGTGTGAGATAGTATGTGTGCGTGCATGTGTGAAATAGAGGAGAAAGGGAGAAAGAGAGAGAGAGAGAGAGAGAGAGAGAGAGAGAGAGAGAGAACATGTAGAGACCCAAGGTCACAATAGGCTGACGTCTTCCTCAGTTGCTCTCCATATTATCTTTTGAGACGGGGTCTGTCTTTGAACTGGGATGACAGCAATTGGCTAGACTGTCTGAATAGTGCACTCCTGGGATCTGCCCATCCCCCCATACTTATCCCTAGTACTAGAGGTTACAGGTGCTTGCTGCCGCACTCTTCTTTTATGTCTATGTTCGGGATTTGAACTCAGGTCCTTATGCTTTCATAGCAAGCACTTTACCCTTGGAGTCTCAAGAATGGAGACTATTGGAGAGGGGATAGAAGAATGTCTGTTTCTATGCTATTATGAACACATACATTGTCATATACCTTAGGCTCCACTCACCCATTCCCATCAGGCAGGGACCTGGGATGCCATCAGGCCAACGGTTCCTTTTTTTTTTTTTTAAATAATTCTTCCTTTTATGGGACGCAGATATCAGTGTACCAAGCCATGTGAGAAATAACAGAGAGGCTTCTCTGGGCTAGATGTCTCTTTGACTGTGTGCGCCTTTAGGAGAAGGGGCATCCTTGGGTCCTCATGTGGGTCAGATTTCATTCCCAGAAAATCAGCAAGGATGCTGTAGCGTTCTTCCTGTGAGAGGCTGTTGGGAGACATGTGGCTAATCCTGAGCCCTCTCAATCGCCCCTCTCATCATACACAGAAAGACACCAGCTATTCTAATACTTGGCATTAAAAACAAACGAAATGCTTTCTGGTGGTTTTCTTTGGGATTTTGTCTGCCTCCAGAGGCCGACTGCAGGAAACCTGGGCTGCCAAGGCTTGAAGGGATAAGGCAAAGTTAGCTGGCATATTGGATGCAGCTGTGACTCCCCAAGGGAAGCAAGCCACCCCCTGTTTTATTTCTCATACCCCCATCCCCCATGTCACCCCTTCCCCATCTCTGACAGCAGATGGACATATTTAGGATGCCCACTAGTTTATCCTTCACACAGGGCCAGATCTCCCAAGGGGCCCTTTCATGATGAGTAGGGTCCTTGGAGGTCCTTCAGGGAGCACACACTGGAACACCTTGTCTGAACTCCAGCTGGGACCTTACCGTGTATTTAATAATTAACCTGATCAGATTTCTTAGTCTCTTTTCTTTTCTTTCTTTCTTTCTTGACACTTTATGAGTACTAAAGTTTATCTCTCACAGAGGGAAATAGAGAAACAATTAGTTTAAATTAATCCAGAGCTCTACAAACCGGGGGAAATACACCCCTGTTGTTTAGAGGTGTATCTTGGACTAATTACCTCCTAGTTTTACTAGCCCTCTATAACAGGCAGCCTTGTACATGTTTTTATGGGGAAGCTGGTTTTCTGAAAGACTGAAAGTCCTGGCAGAGAATGAAATAGGTGCTGAGTTACACTCCCTCCTAAATAACCATCCTCAATGGCTTAGCTTCCCAGGGTTAAATTCTAAAAATGGAGACTCTATAGGTCAACAATACATCCCTGAGTGATCATTATTTATCTGAGTTCTTAGTATTTATGGGTCTCAGTAAATAGTCAGTGTTTCTCTGTCTCTCTGTCTCTGTCTCTGATACTTTGTCACAAAGTTCCTTAAGGAAAAAGACATGATTATGTCCCAACTGTATAATAAGAGAAGGGTTCAGCCTGTTGAAGTCTGTTATGAGCATGAAAAGAGTAGACTCTGCGAGGCACTTCCCACAGCATCAGGCTGACCTTGTATTGATGGGGCTTGCTGCCTATCGGTCCATTCCCAGGTTCAATGAGAGACCTTGTCTCAAAGAAATATGATGGAGAGTCTTAGGGCAGCTGAGGAACTCTACAAGTCCACAGGGTGTGTGTGTGCGTGCACCCTTCACAAAAGAGGATGCTCTCTCTAGGAGGCAAAAAAAATTGGGGTCAGGTTCTTCCAGTACAGAGATGAAGGGAATTGATTCTTTGGGGTTTTCACAGCCAGGTGAGATGGGGTGACTCCTCCTATTATGTGAACCCTAGAGATGTCAATTTGCTCCCACAGCCCCCACAAAGCAGGCTCATCCTAGTTTAGAAGTGAGTATGTCTTAGCAATGTGCAATATGGAAGTCAGATCACTGCCTACAATGGTTAAATACTCCTGCACTTCGTATGTGAGAAAAGCTGAGACTCTAGCCAGAGTCCATCTCACCAAACCTGTCCCTCAGGGCAAGGTGCTGTCTGGTTTGTTTTGGGGGTTTGTTGTTTGTTTTGTAACCACTGAGATATCTTCCCTGGGGTCAGGAAGATGGTAGAGGTCACAGGGTAAAGAACAGACAAGATTGAACCAGGGTAGCAAGACAAAGACAAGAAGGGATTCTTTTCCTCTGTTCAAAGTGCCATGATTTCCTTGGCAGTGCTTTGTGGCTTTCTCTATTCTTTCTGTTGCAATCAGAACACAAATCATTTCACCTATTTTCTCTCCTAGGCGTGTGCTGATGGAAATGAAGACAAATTAGAAAATGGTGGGGTTTTGTGACTGTCTATGGTGAAGGAATGTGTTTTATTTTTTAAGGTTGACTTCAGATGTGACTGTTATAAGTGGCAATCAAAATGATTAGAAAAAGGCAGTGTTGCAAAGGCAACTCTCAGGATACCAAAGTTTGTGACTTAGGTACAAGAGCCATGAAATTATAAGATGCTGCTGTACGGCTGAGTCTCACATTGGCTGGCGGGGGGGGGGGGGGGTGGGGTGGGGGTGGGGCAAGTTTTGACCATTAGCATTTGTTGTTGGCATACCTTACAGGTGACTGGTGTGTGTGTGTGTGTGTGTGTGTGTGTGTGTGTGTATGTGTGTGTGTAGAAGGCAGAAGACAACTGTATGTTCTTCACTCAGATGCTGGACTTCTTTTTTTGAGATAGGGTCTCACTTTTTTGGAACTTGATAAGTAGGCTAAGCTGGCTTCAGGGAGCCCCTGGGTCCCACCAGTCTCTGCCTCCCCAGCATCAGAATTTCAAGTCCATTCCTCTGTGCTTGCTTTTAACAACATGAACTCCAGGTACTGAACGTATGTCCTCCATCTTGTGCATCAGAGAGTTGACCCAATGAGCCATATCTTTAGAGATCCTTAAAGGGACCTGCCTAATGTCAAGGACAGGGATCTGCACACTGTCATTTCAGATAGCACTTGATTGTGTTTAATATCTTAAAAGAAATAGAACAGAATTTCCTTCATGCTAAAATAACCATATTAAAGCTAGACAATAGCACTCCTCTGGGGATACCATTCAGACTTATTGTCAGGGGTATATTGTGGCTTAGGAATCTTTAGGGAGAATTAACTTGGGGACATATTTTGTTTAGCCAGTTTGAAGTATACAAGTGAAAATATTAATACCATTGCTACTTGTCCTGAGATATGCATTCTATCAGATCTTTTCCCCCTGCAAGACCTGTCCCCATGGTGGTGGGTCATCTAGGAGGACAGTTGTCAGACTGAGAACACAAAAACACAGAATACCCAGATCTCAACTAAGCAACAAGTCATCTTTACAAACATGGTACAGATAGTTCACAAGACATTATCACATGTAATGCTGAGGACATATTTACACTAAAATAATATGTGATCTATTTACTGATTTACCAGCGAACCTGTATTTTATCTGGTAGTCTTTTAGTCCAAATTCTGTCAATCTGGCCTTTTCCCCCCTCAGGTTAAAAATCAACCCAACCAAATTAAATCTAGCTTTATCGACCAAACCTGCTTAGCTATTGGCAACCGGAAGCTGAAAACTCAATAAAAAAATGCCAACATTTCTTTGAGAAAACTGTTTCCCACCTGGCAAAGCATTTAGTCATCTTTGCCTTCTTCATCCTCCTCTTCCTCCTCTGCTCCCTCCAATCCTCTGATTTATCCTTTCCTCATAATTCTCCTCCTCCTCCTCCTCCTCCTCCTCCTCCCTTTGCTTATCCCTTTACACAATAAGCATGTTTATTAAACCTCATGGACTATTTATTCTGCTTGGTAATAGAAAGTGAATGGGGTAACTGAACTTCCTGTCTGCAGAGCTTAGAGATTAAAGGGATAGGTGCCCACTTAAGAACAATAGGAAAAGACGTGTTTAAGTCATGTAATGGTGCAAGGGTACTGTAGTAACGCAGAAGTCTGGCATAGTCCTCGGTAACAGCTATCAGTCTTCAATTGTATGCCATGATTGACTGAGATTTTATTCTGTGAATTCATTTATGGGTGGGGGGTGCTCTGATGCATGTGCAGAAGTTATAGCTTGTAGGATTCGGTTCTTCCTTCCTACCATGTAGCTCTGGGGATTGAACCCAGGTCATCAGGTTTGGCAGCGAGCACCTTTACCCGCTGAACCATCTCACCTGCCTAGCAGTTTGGTTTTGTTCATGACCAGCCAGAGGTTATTCCGGGCAGCTTTCCGAAGTTGCTGTCCTCGGCCTCCTGGGATGTGTTCTCATCCCCAGTGTAAATGCTTTCACCAGGGGACAAGCAGCTGACACTGGCAACTGGAATCTTGGGCACAAGTCACCGTGCCCCCTGCGTAAGCACCCACGGCTGGTCGGCAGACAGGGTTGTGTTCGGTGGTGCAGGGAGAACTGGGTGTGCATACCCCAAGCGTCGAGTGTGACGTAGAGGCTAGAAGACAAGGCGTTCCACAGGGATAGCAGAAGTGAAGTGTGCATGAGCTTTCGGGGATGCTCTCAACTTAAACTGTGCTAAAGTCTGCGTTGCAGGGAAAGTATGAGCAGATATGAGAAGTAGTGGGTAATGCATTTCGGCTTGGTTCTCAGGTATGAAAAAAAAATCATTCGCTTATGTCTGAAATTTGGCAGTCGCAGGGTTCTGAAGTCTACTTGAGGACCAGGAGGATAATGGTTAGGTCAGTGTCCTGGATTATTTGATAGGAACTTTGTTGGAGTCAGTGATGTTCATTGGCTGGATGATGACTCCACAGATAAGAGCTCTGGTCACTCTTGGAGAGTTGCTTTCAGTTCCCACCACCCACATGGTGGCTCACAACCACCTGTATGTAACTCAAATTCCTGGGGATCTGACACCCTCTGCTGGCCTCTTTGAGCACTGCATGCATGTGGTGTCCATATCATCCCTTCCACCAACATACATACATAACACTGTGTGTGGTGGGGGGGATTAAACTAAAATAAATGGATCTTTATAAATAAAAGAATAACTCAACACAATGCATCTCCATCTTGGTGATAGACTAGCACGTCCCTGTACCTTGACTTTATGCTTTTTCTCTGTTTGCTGCTCCTGTGTTTCCCCTTTGGCCAAATCTGTGTGTTTGTTGCCTTACTTGTTGCTTCTGCTTGAGCAAAGCAACTCAAGGAAGGGAGGTTTTGTATCAGAGCAGGGCTTGAGAGTGCCACCCACCGTGGAGGGAAGACAGAGCAGCAAGAGGGAGGCAGCTGCTCACACTGTATGCGTACAGCAAGCAGAGGGGGCGACGGATGCTGGTGCTTAGTGTATCTCTACTTTTTATCCATCCCTAGACTCCACAGAATGGCACAGTCATGTTGAGGGTTGGTCTATGTACCT
Source organism: Mesocricetus auratus (assembly GCF_017639785.1). Taxonomy (NCBI): domain Eukaryota; kingdom Metazoa; phylum Chordata; class Mammalia; order Rodentia; family Cricetidae; genus Mesocricetus; species Mesocricetus auratus. The sequence continues at coordinate 54,053,736 of NW_024429267.1, read as the reverse complement.
CCATTAACCTAATGGAAAACTCTGTCACAGACATACCTAGAGGTTTCATTTCCTGTGACACTCTAAATCCTATTGGGTTGGCGATGAAACTTAGCCGTTGCAGCTGCTCCATAAGGGAACCCAGATTTTCTTTAGGAGGTTAGGTTGAAGACAGACCATGGACTCCACCTTTACTCCTCTGACATTCAGCACCATAGCACTCCACCTATGCGTGGAGTGTCTGAGGCAGTCAGTCCACGTAAGACGGAGCTTGTATTCAGTGGAATCCTCTCCTGCCGGGCTGAACAGCTCATGAACCTGGGAGCACCTGTGCCCTCTGATGCTGTCTTTTGCCCTAGGATTTGTTGTTGGTTCCTTAGCAGGTAGGGCACAGCAGGCTTCTGATTAAGAGAGTGATTCTAACCAGATGCCTCAGACTTCCACCTAGTCACTTACATGGAAAACACCATACTTCAACAGAACAGAAATGCTTCAAAAAAAAAACCAAACAAACAAAAACACAAAAAACAAAACTATCTCTGATAGGAATAGCTTGCCTGCTGAATGGTTACGGCTACCAGTGTCTAAGAGGTATGTGTGTGGTGTGTGGTGTGTGTGTGTGTGTGTGTGTGTGTAAGTGACAACATGGACTTTACAATTCTTATGGACCCACTTTGCTTTACTTAGGGAAAGCCTTAAATGTGTCATGAGGATTCTGAGGCTAATGACCATCAACACCTAGAACATTACAACAATCCAATGGAATGGAATAGCATTTTGGAATGTAGCAATTTGTGAAGAAATTGCTGATAGCACAGACTCATACTGAGAGCTTTACATATAAGTGGTCTATTGCTTCTACTGCGAGCTATTTATTGAGCCTTTTGTTTGTAAATAACACAGTGTTTCCTTCCTGGAATCTCCAGAGTCAGAAGTTCATATGAGAATACCAATGCCCTTGGTCAGAACTGGTGGAGGAGGTCACGGATGCTGCTCTTAGCAGTCCTGGTCACTGAAGGAGCTCAGAGGGTCATGTGGGATGACAGTGTCCTCAAGCAGAAGATGCTTGACTGTCTGGTCCGGAAGACCGGTTGGATTCCCACTGCATCACTCGCAGATAGCAGCTTAGCTAGCCGTGTCAAGTCCTCACCAAGTACTTCAATGACTTTTCTCCTGGCTGCAAAAAGAAAAAAAACAACTTCAAAAGGGAGCATGTACTTGGATCACAGTTTGCAGGTCTAGTCCGTCATGGCAGGGTGCCATGCTTGGAGAAGGAGAAGGAGGAGGAGGAGGAGGAGGAGGAGGAGGAGGAGGAGGAGGAGGAGGAGGAAGAGGAGGAGGAGGAGGAGAAGGAGGAGGAGGAGGAGGAGGAGGAGGAGGAGGAGGAGGAAGGAGAAGGAGTAGTCACATGGTGTCCATACCCGGGAAGCAGGGAGATGAACGCTGGTGCTCCGCTCACATTCTCCTTTTTATTCATGTCAGGAGCCAAGCTAGTGGCTTGGTGGCTCCCACATTTAGGTTGGGTCTTCCCACCTCAATTATCCTAGCTGTGAGAATCCCTCACAGACATGCCCAGAAATTCGTAATCTCCTAGGTGATTCTAGGTCCTGTCAAGTTGACACCTAACCACCACACCAAGTCTGCAGTGGCTCAGTTGGAGGTTTCCTCTCCAGTCTCATCTTGGGGTCTTTGCCCTTTGCAGCTTCATGGTAGCCTCTGGGCTGTGGCTAACACGCCCTTGAGATACGGATAGAGATACAGTGTGAACATCTGACTTCAATCCCAGAGAAAGACCACACGTTAGAGGGGAAGAGAACCAAGGCTTCATCCTGACCTGTACATACATGTGTGCATGCACAGACACAATAAATAAGCATACTTTTCAAATGTTTTTAAAAGAATGAAATATTTCAAAAGCATGCCTTGAGTTGAGGGACAATTGTTTATCATGTTTAAAATACTTTGTTCTTTAGCCATGCACAGGACACACGCGTGGTGTCTGACTCCATGTCAGCTCTTAGGGCTGTGAAGGTATGACCTGCTGCTGTGAGTTTAGATTGTCATTTGAGAAATGCAGCCGGGTCAGCAGACAAACTGCACCTTGGGAAGTGAGGGTTTGGGGAAAGCTGCTTCACGAGACACCTCCATGCTGACTGAGAAAGAAGAACTGACTGGGATCACCGGTGGGAACTCAGAGATCACATCATCAACATGATTGCAGTGAAGTGGGACTCAGGGCAGACTGTCAGGGGTGAAGAGAATTTACAATCTGACCCTGAGCAGAAATAAAGGACTGATGAGATCCCTAGGGTCTTGACAACTTCTCTCGGTTCTAGGCTTCAGTGAGCCGGGGGACATGGCCAAGAGACTTTGCAATTGGTGTAGATTAGACACCTGCTTCAATTAATATCTTTCACCATTTTATGGATGGGATAACTGAGGCCCAGATTCTCCCATGTAAAATACAGGTGGAGCTGGCTTGATTTTCTCTATCATTTTGCCCCGGGGGGTCATATGCATGCACCCCAACTTGAGCTCCTGTCTTCTGAGCTTGGGATAGCTGGATTGGAAGAATGTTTGCCTAGCATGCCCAGGATCCTGGGTTCACCGGCCAGTGCTCATGCAAACCAGGTACATGGATCCATGTCTACAATGTCAGTACTGAGCAATTGGAGGCAGGAGGATCAGAAGTTGAAAGTCATAGTGAAGCTAGTTCAAGTGCAGCTTGGGATGCCTGAGACCCTGTCTTTAGAAAACGGGAAGAAATGAGAGAGAGAGAGAGAGAGAGAGAGAGAGAGAGAGAGAGAGAGAGAGAGAGAGAGAGAGAGAGAGAGAGAGAGAGCAATTTCTCTATCCTCATCTTTCTCTCTGCTTGCACACAGATTTCAGTGGCTTGCTGGAGCCCAGGCTATTGCCCCACGCCCCACGAGTGTCCGGACTTACACAGGGTTAGCATCGTGTGTATTGCGTTTTGACTCCGGGTCTCTGTGAGAAAACTGCCTTTGTACGAGGTCTTTTATCTGAAAGGACGTCTGGAGTGCTCAGCCGACTTCGGGGAATGGAGAGGCGCGCAGAGGCTGGCTGCCCACGCTCCGGGCATGCGTGAGCACTGCCAGCAAAACACAGCTGGCACAGCTAATTTTAGCCTCGCCGCCGCCTTGCAGAGAGACCCTTTAAGGAAATATATCTTCTCTGAAACAGTCTGTATTATAATGTAGCAGCTGATAGAGAAGTGTCAGAAATTATTACTGGTGTGTGGGGGGAGAGAGAGAGAGAGAGAGAGAGAGAGAGAGAGAGAGAGAGAGAGAGAGAGAGAGAGAGAGAGAGAGAGAGAGAGAGAGAGAGAGAGAGAGAGAGAGAGAGAGAGAGAGAGAGAGAGAGAGAGGAGATTTTATTCTCTAACAAGCGAATAAGCCTAAGGATCACCTTGATTTTTATTTTTTAACAGATGGATAAGGTCATAAAACAATTATTTCTGATAGTTAAGTACACCCCCTTGTTGAGATGGGGCATGACTTCCCCCCAGAAGTACCCAACTAAGAACCCCAACTTTTTCTCCTTTCTTGAGCATCCTCTGTGTCCTCTAGAAGGTAAAACGTTGGTTTCATCTTTAGGTCCTGGGTTCATCTGGCTTTCAGTGTGCTAAAAGGTTTTGAAAAAGCCGTGAACACACTTTTCCCCCTCTTAACTAGGAAGGTTGGCATGCGTGTGTATCTGAGAATGTATATGCACACATGTATGTATATATATATATATATATTTTTTTTTTCTCCTTCCTTCCTGCTCCCCTAGCAGGGTCCGTTTGTTCAGCAATGCTATGCCTCACCTCTGGGAACTTGACGATTGAAAAGGAGAAGGCCGCTTGGGAGCTTGGGAGCCATGCCCCACCCAGGCACCGCAAGGGCAGGCTGGGGTTCGGTTCCACCTGGGACTCAGCTGCAGACGCTGCTCACTCTGCTATTCCAGATAGCCAGCAGAGGGGTGGCAGCAGCCTTTTTCTTTCGTCGTCTTCTTCTTCTTCTTCCTTCTTCTTCTTCTTTTTTTTTCTTGGAGGAAATACTGCAGCCTTCTGGACTGTGTACGCGGCTCCCTGGAGAGGCTCTCTCTCGGTTCCACCCACTGGCTGGAAGGAGGGGAAGTGAATGAGAGGGGCCAGGCCAGCCTGAACACACCATGTCACTCTGGGAACCAGACAGCAGCAACTAAGCCTGCACGGGTTTCTTTTTCTTTTCTTTATTTTTTTCTTTTTCTTTTTCCTTTTCTTTTTTTTTTCCCCTCCAGTTTTTTTCCTTTCCTTTGTTTTTCTTTTTGCCCATTGTTTCTTTTTCCTTTTATTACAATTTCTTTTTTTCCAAGGTGGGAAAGAGACACGCGAGAGACCGAAAGCTGTACTGCAAGGGTTCCGAGTTGTGCTAAAGGATTTTTTCCTTTTTTTTTTTTTCCCTCCTCCTTCGCCTTTACAAGCGCCTGCGATTGACACCACTAGAGACAGGCTGGTTAGAGAGCAAACTGCTTCCTCCGGACTGGACCGGGCAGCCGGGAAGAAAGCAGCAAGCAGGCAAGAACCGGGGAAGCGTGTCTGGGGGTTTCTCTACGGACCTCAACCCCCCGTCTGTTTTTTTTTCTTCTTTTTCTCTTTTCTTTTGGTTCTTTGTTTTGCTTTGGTTTGCTTTTTTGGTTGTTTTAAATTCCGTACGGTGTTGGAACTAGTGAGTGGAGTCTTGGAAGCCTCATCAGTCACCCAGACTGCCGGGAACAGTGGATTAAGAGGAAGAAGCTCGCCCCGGGCATCATACACCCTGTTATTCAGTTTCCTGCCTCGGAGATAAAGATCCCAGCTTCATGGGCAAACGCCTGGATCAGCCACAAATGTACCCCCAGTACACGTACTACTGTCCCCAGTACCTCCAAACCAAGGTATGGCTGGACCCGTGAGCTCTGGAAGGCAGCATGGTGTCTGGCGCTCCTCGGGCAGGGGTGGGGGGGTTATGGCAAGCGGACCCTTCCCTCACCCTCACCCCCATCCCCTCTGCCGACCTCTTTCAAATTGCTAACAGTAGGAATGGAGTTAACAGGGCAGAGGAAGAAGGGAGAGGGAGCCCAGAGTGTAGCTTTCTCTTTGAAGACAGGCTACTTTCAATGGGGCGTTCTTTTGTTATTTAGCAGCTGAAATGCTAGTGAGATGGTGAGTCTTTTTGCAGGTGAGCAGGGGATTTTAGAAAGGAGGTCCCAGGAGACGTTCTCAGGGACAGGAAAAGGGAACTTTAGGAGATTCTCTAGTGAGCTGTTCTTTGTGTGTGAATCTCAAAGATTTGAGCACCCCCTCCTTAGCCCCCCTTTCCTTAGAGAAAACACTCCGGGGTGGGGGCCACTTAAACTTTTCATGGCCTAGTGCAGCGTGGAAGGAGGGAGGGGGGAGGGTTCCAGGGCACCCGCCGAAGTCTCTCAGAGTTTGTTGAGTATGGTTTTTGCTTTGGCTCTCTCTCTCTCTCTCTCTCTCTCTCTCTCTCTCTCTCTCTCTCTCTCTCTCTCTCTCTGTGTGTGTGTGTGTATCTCTCTGTCTTTCTCTCTCTCTCTCTTTCTCACACACACAACACACACACACACACACACACACACACACAGAGAGAGAGAGAGAGAGAGAGAGAGAGAGAGAGAGAGAGAGAGAGAGAGAGAGAGAGAGATGATTGAGATGCTATGGGCTCAAGGAACTAATGCAAAGAAAAGGTCAATACTTTCAGAATGCCCCCCCCCATCCCTTTAGCTGCCATTGGGAAGTCTGAGTCTTAAAAAAGGCATGGGATGTAAGTGATAATAATTGGACTTGAATTGGTTAAAGACTTTGGGCTTTGTGTGAGCATGAGCTTAAGTGATCATTAGGGGCCCTGAGGCCAGCCCACAAAACTGAGCAGAGGGCAGTGCCCACGCGGAACTTTTATCCCTCAGTTAAGACCTCAAAGACTGGTAGGTGAGAAATCAATTCTCCAATTTGTCAATTCGATTGGACCTGATTTGAGAAGGGGGCTGCAGTGTTTGTGCAATAATCACTTCAAGTACATGGATAGTCTGACTTTGCATTGCATTAACCATTAACCCACCATCTTCTTAGAAACTACACATGCAAGAGTGAGGAAGGCAAGCTTGAGCAGTGTGTGTTGTCACTGGGTTTGCTGGCCTGGTCAGGATTTGGTAACTCATGCTATGGTTCTCATCTCCCATTTATCTGGTCTTAGCAGACAATGCCCATTTGAGAACCAAACTGGACAACAGCCTCTAGAAATTTCATTTTAAAGGCTGTTTTTTCTTTTTCCATTTTTTTTTCCTTTTTAGATAGCTCTATGTCTGCCCTGCCCCTCCAAGGTCAACTCAAGTTGCTTTTTGCCTTTGTGCCCACTTAGTTTGGGTTGCCGCTGCTGCTTAAATAGACCATTCCTCCTGTCTGCTGCCTCAGTATTAACTCTTTGGGCAAGTGGGTAGAGAATGCTGCATGCTACTTTCCTTAAGGAAATGGTCATGCAAGTTTAAAAAGGAAAAAGAATATTCACAGTCGTTTTTTTCTCCCCCCAAAGAAACAAAAACAATAAGCTCAGGGGTTGCCTGAAAAATATCAAACATTCCAAACCTTTTACTCATTCAGTTAAATTTTTCCAAATGTTTCCCAAATCTTGCTTTGTGCTGGTTCTGGCTTTCCAGGGCTGTGTGCAACCACAAGAGAAAGTTTTGATTGAAGTGAGTGAACTAGTTGGGGGTTTTGTTTTGTTTGTTTTTGTCCTAGATTTCTTTTAACCTATTACTCGCAGGGAGTCATGAATGCTGTGTAGAGTTAAAGAAACTGGAGGAGGGGGGAGGGAGGGAGAGAGAGAGAGAGAGAGAGAGAGAGAGAGAGAGAGAGAGAGAGAGATGGGGGTGGAGACAGAGCTCAGTAGTAGTGGGTAGAATGGAACCTGAAGAAAACTAAGAGGTTTTCCAAGTCTGTCTGGGTCCTGCGTGGCATTAGTGTCCCATGGACCCTGGCTGTGTCTCTGGGTTTTACGGCTTATCGGGCCAGCCAAAGCCATGGGCATTATCTGGAAGATTTAAAGGAAGTCAGCTCCATTAGGCATCCCAAACTGAGATTTAGGTAATGAGATCAGGGCCAGGAGGGAATGTAAGGTCAGCTTTTTGGGCTATCACGGTAGGTAGTCATATTGATTGTTAGGTTGTAGCATTTAAGCATGTAAGTGTCATGCATTGTTCTGGCGCCTCTGGACTGACAGACATTAGCGACATCTCAGGAAGCTGGAGACTTGAAGCCCTGGATTCAGAGGAAGTGTCAATGTCAATGTCTGAGCACGTGGGGGTTTTCTGACAGGGTTAATCCAGTCCAAGGAAGCTTTGTCAGGAGTGTGGAGGCCAAGAGAGCACCGTGTCCGCATGACCTTTGCCCTTTTCGCACATACCTATCTCGGAAGAGAACTCATAATTAGTTAATGGGAAGGGCACTATGTTTCTATTTATCTGATGAGCCTAGATGGACTCCACGGGAATCCACTTTTCCAGTGTTGCTCTCTAGTTGAAGGAACTCAAGTTTCTGGTTACAGCTAACGGAAACAATGTTTGCATATAAAGAATACTTGTGTTTGGTAGAAATAGAACCATGTGGTTGCTCAAAATCTCATCCCAGGGGTACCAGACCTTAAAGGGTTGCCTAAAATCTGGTGTCTTTCCTTCCTAATCTACATGAAGTTGTGTGTGTGTGTGTGTGTGTGTGTGTGTGTGTGTGTGTGTGTGTGTGTGTGGTAGAGGTAATAGTGGAGGGGATCCTCCTGGGGATTGTTATAGAACCAAAAGCTGTGTTTAATATAACTTTTAGAAAATGTAAAACAAACAACCCAAGTTCTTGCTTTCTACTTAGTGAAATGCTAGACACAACTTCGAACTTCTCATGAGAAAACAATATAAAATTAGAATTCTAAAAATCAAGGCAGAGGTCTTCCGTTCCCTCAAATGTATATTGTAGTTCAAGAAGATGGTGACATTTCCCCCACACTCTTCTGGCTTCCCATTAGGCGAGAACCTAACTTTCTACTTTGCTTACTAAAACAAAATATTTCTGTTTCTCATCTCCTAGAGTAATTTTCTAGAGGCTTAAAATGTTTTATAGGAGAAAAATCATATGTGTAACCTATATAATGTATTAACTATCAAATAACATTAAGTGTACAAACTCTCATGCATTTAGATGACATGAACACTTGGCACTTGGCTGTAGCTATGATTTGTAACAATGTTGTTGGACTGTGCTCACATCTTTAAATACTCTGTCTCTATTTTTTGGACCGAGATTTTTTTCCTTGCTAGAGAAGACAGTCTCGGGGCGGGAGTGGAGGCACTGCTTTTGGTTACAGCACAACGAAAAAACTTAATGACATGCTTTAGTATTTAAACAAGTGATGTTGCTTGATTTTTAAAAATTTCTCAAAGTAAACTGCTGCTTGGAAGGGCATAAAAGGCCAATCCACAGGCCTCGAGAAAAGAAATCTGAAAATTGTACGTTATCTTACTGGCAAAATACAAAAAGGCACTTGACTCTTCCAACCCGACATTTTTTCCAGGAAATCCACCTGTTGGTGTTGGGTTTGGAAACTCCAGATGTATTTTTGCTGTGAATTTGGGGCACTTTGGGTAGGAGTGTTCTTGAAGAAGAACAACACACTTGTTGAAAGGAGAAAGCCAGGGAAGGGTGTTGTGCTTGCTCAGGGCTGGCTGAGTTGATATTCCTGGGTATGGTGGTTGATGAACGGATAGTTCTCTTTTCTATGGTATGTGGAAAACTTCAGTCCTGTTCCCTGAACTTCAGAAAGAGCCCCCAGCAGGTGTCTGGATCCTTACTTTTACATAAACTTCCTGCCTCACAGGCTTCCTCTGCTCACCCAGTAACCAGAACCATGTTTCCCTCTCTAGTCCTTTGGTTTCCCCTGAAGGTTCCTCTGCCCAGTGGTATTCAGAGGAGCCTTCTGTGAAGCAGGATCTGGTGTGAGGCCCGAGTCTCACCCGCTGAGCACTGACTGCAGTTTGTAGCACCACAGTTTACAGGCCGGCCTGCTGTCTCCCACTAAGAGTCTAGCTGGGTTGCTATGGGCCACAGGAAGAGCACAGGATGAGGGGCGAGCGAGGAGGGGGTCTCTACAGGACCAAGTCTTTTTAAAACGGTGTACATCCAGATCCTGCAAAAGCAGAACCACACTTCACACAGTTGTCAGGCAGGCACAGGAAGGCAATCCTGCAGGAGGGAGGGAGGTTGGGATTTCTTAGTACTTCCTGCCTGGGCTTTGAACTGATAGCTGGTCTTGGTAACCTGCCAGTTGTTTGAAAACAGCCCTGAAAACTCCCAAGTTCTGTTTTTCTTTGAAAACTTGAAACGTACAAAACTGGTTTTCTTAAAAAACAAACAAACAAACAAAAATTTGCAGCCATGAACTATTTAGATACAATTTCAAATATTTTCCTTTGCTTGGAGCAGGGGTGCATGAGAATATGATAAATCTTGTTTGCCTTATTTTCAAGTGTACAGAGTTTTAATTTGTTTTTAAAAAGAGGAAAAGGGGGCTCTAAGAAATTACTGTCTGAGTTCAGTTCTTCCTTCCTGCAGGTCCTTACGCACAGTGAAGGCAGGTGCTGCCTGGTGTAGGTTTTGCTGTCTTTTCTAGAATGTGCTCTGATCCCTTTAAAATGTCACTTCAGATTGTCTAGAAAGTTATTTTCTCTCCTAAATCAGAACTTAGAGGAAACAGCATCTATATTTCTTTCACAGTCCTTCCTGGAGCATTTCCCTCTAATTTTCTTTCCATTTACAAAAGGAATAACAGAATTATACAATAGCAGATCTTTTCACATGCCGGAATGGAATAAGCTCTGTTTGGGAGTTGAGGACAGAGACACTCTGCAGGGAGGGACACAAAAGAGGAAAAGGGGGTTGCAAGTTTGTCTGGGGTCTTTCTGGCTTCAGGGATTCTGGGAGGAGTCATCTTTGCACTAATGTGATTTTGCGCAAATCTCTCTTGACATTACCAGCCTTTCGGCAGAGAAAGAGAGAAGGGGTCACCCACGGCGATGCCACTGGCAGATTTGTAAAACATCGTCTTTTCTTTGAAAGGAACTTTTTTTTTAGTGTCAAACTTTTTTTTTATTCAGAGTAAATGGTGAGTGTTTGTTCACAATTGGCTTCAAGTACTCCACTGAAATTGTTTTGTAACAGTCTCACACACCACAGCTGTATGTGATTAACGAGTGTAATATCCAAAGCATGTGAGAAGAGACGTTTTTATGTTATAGTTGCTGCAAAGCAAGAGTGCAGATGGGGCAGGGAGAGTGAGCAACAGGGAACGCGTCCATGTGCTGTGATGTGTCTTGAGGATGTGTGTTACTATTTTTTGCAGTAGTGGGAAAACATTGAACTGTTTTGGCTGTTCTTTAAAAATATGTATTTTCTGAAAATGAAAACAGATGGCTACTAACAGTTGTTTAAGAAATATGCATGTGTATGCCCCAGTGAGAGACATTTAATTAGAAGGCACATTTCTATTTAACAGGGCTGACAGATATGCAAAAGGAAAGCTCAGAATGACCCTCAGAATACAAATCCAAAAGCAAAGGCGAACTTTCCACTCTTTCTTGATATTACAAATAAAATTGTCATATCTTTCTGCTTAAATTTTTTGGGGCTGCTTTAATCTTTGGAATTCTTATCAGAAAACCTTCATGGCATTTACCTCTAAAGGAAACATTGGCCTATGAAAAGGATCAACAATTTAGAGATAGCAAGATGGGAAACTGTGTTTGTTTTGAAAGATAATGGGAACTACAATAGATGGCTTTGTAGGATCGTGGCATTCCCATTGATGATGTTAAAAACTAGAAAATGACACACAAGGCCGTGTGCTCTGCCTCTGTGTTTTTAGTAATGGTGCTGTAAGAAGTGTCTGGGTTCTTTATGGTATTTGGGGGATAATGTTACTCATTAGAGGTTATAGCTTCAAAGGATTAATAACACTAACAAAAGCTGGGGAGATGGCTCAGCGGATAAAACACTTGCTGTCCAAGCCCGAGGACCCATGTTCAGATCCCCAGAACCCGTGGGAAGGTGGACTGTGATCCCAGTGTTCCTAAGGCATGGGGTGGGGGAGGTAGAGACAAGAGCCTCTCCAGAAGCCTGCAGGCCAGCTAGCCTAACCAATGCTGTGGCAAAGAAACCCTGTCTCAAAAGAGGTAGAAGGAGAGGGCAGGGACCAAGGTTATCCCCTGACCTCCACAGTCATGCCTGCAATCCCCCCCCCTACACACACGAATGATAACAGTAAAATAAACCCATCTATAATATATACTAATAAATACATAGTAAACTAGAATAGATAAATGTAAGATGTATTGTTAGTTAGTGGTTGTTTTCAGGGCCTGGATAATATCTTTAGAATTGGCTACATGTTTTCAGATTTCAGATTTCAGACATTTGAAAAAGAAGGGAAAAAAGAGGAGTGGTCAGAGGTGAGTTGACTTACGTTTCCTTTTAGGTTTGCTTTCAGGTTGATATTGGCAGAGAATTTGTACACACTGAAATTGTTTTTACTTCGTTTCCATCCATGCTTATCGCTCACTAAATATATACTCTCTAGAATCAAATATGTGAATATAGCTTTGCAGTTCGATACGTCACTCCCTTATACATACTAAGCGTGAAGAAGAAAGAAGATGGATGTAGATGAGACGTAGTTTCTTTCATTCTCCGTTCTACCTTCTGGGACATTGGCTTGTTGGTCAGTTTCATTCACTCTGACCCCTGACTGATTTAACATTTGGGAATCCTCTTTGGAGACAGCTGGGCCTTCTTTGGTCTTGAGTGTTCTGGTGGCATTGGGAGGTGACCTGTATTGAATGCTTTTCTTGAATTTTTGCTTGGTTCTTTGATGTTTTCTATAAAGCAGTCAAATGCTGCTCTGTGGATGCTAGGGATTTGATAAATGTAGCTGTGTCCTTCACATCTGAATCCTGTACACCGAGAAGAACACATCTGTCCCTCCCTTGGGAGTGGGTAGAGAGGGGTGGGCCAAAATGACAGCAGCCATTCAATCATTCCTAGGGCAGGTTTTTCTGAGTGGGTTCAGCTGGTGCTTATCCAAGCCTCAGGCATGAGTGTGATGTCTTCTATTTGCATAGCTTCCTGTCCATTGGTGGTGGAGGAGCACATGGGTGTCTACAAGGCTGGATGGCCATGTGAAAATAAATAGTAAGTGCTCTTCATTTTGTGAATGGATGTGGGAGATAACATGAATGCAGAAACAACCATTGATAGATGGAATTATGTTTTGAATGGGGTTTGCAAAATGTGCAGATTCCTGAGCCTGAGAATAGGAGCCTTCAAAATGAGTACAAAATACTATGGTTACTTACAATGTGGTTTTATGGGGGAAAACAGTAACACCCCAAAGACATATCAACCAGTCACTAACACTCTGAAAGCCTCTTTGGAGACACAGCTGAGTCTTGCTTTTATTTTCTTGTTGGAGACCATTTTTCTTCCTTCCCCCAAACCCTTCTAAGCTGAATTAATGAGACAAAATATCATATAATGACCCATTTTAAATAACTTGCCATTTAATCTTTGGCAGCCATGTGTTGTTTTCATATAATTTAGCACATGAATTATTATTTTCCTTTTCATGACTGAATATTTACATTTGGAGCAAGAGGAAGGGAGCAAGGCATCGGGAGAAGCCTTTGCATCAGTTCACATTCGAGTTTCTTCACCTGCTGGAATTAACCTTCCTTTCACAGTTCAGAATTAAGACATGGCCGGTCAGTGGTGGTGCATACCTTAAATCCCAGTGCTAGGGAGACAGAGGCAGGTGGATCTCTGTGAGTTCGAAGCCAGCCTGGTGGACAGCTCAGATTTCAGGACACCCAAGCTACACTGAGAAACTGTGTCTCAAAAAACCAAACCAAACTAATCAGAATTAAGACATGGGCACTAGGTCTGGCAACATGGCTTCGGGTTAGAAGAGCTGCGCAAGTTTAAACCCGGCTTCCTGAGTTCATTACCCAGATCCCATATTGGAAGGGGGGAAATGACTTCCCGGAGTTGCTTTATGACTTACCTCCGCTCAGGTGTTGAGGTGTGCACACTTCTACCCTCAGGCACACAAACGGAATAGACACACGGTAAATGCTAGCAGCATACAAGGGGTTCGGTGTTTCCCTTGCAGTGCTCAGTGTGAGTGGCCCATTCCTCATCTTACTCATGCTAATTACCCAAGTGCTGGATGTGGATCACTTACAGAGTTCAGTGAGGGCTCTCAGGAGGGCCTCTTCCTATTTTTAAAAGATGTACCTGCTTTTATTCATGTGTATATGTGTGACCCCGGGTGAGTCTATGTGCGACACATGCGTTCATGAAGAAGAGGGTGATCATCCCCAGAACTGGAGTTACAGGTGCTTGTGAGCGGCCACGGGGATGCTGGGAACGCCACCTGGGTCTTCTGCAAGAGCAGTAAGTGCTCTTAACCACTCAGCCGTTTCCCCAGCTCCAATCTTAGGATTATATATTGACTATTTGTTGTCTACTTGACTGAATCAGTTTTACTGACTGAGGACAGCTCAGTGAGGAGGAAAGTGGGAAACATAATGGTGGGTATATAATTTTTTTTAACTAGATGAAACATTTTAAATGTTTTTTTTTCATGCAAAAGAGTCATACTTGATGGTATAGTTGATGTGTGTAAACTTTCATTCACCTCTTTAAAATTTATCTAGCATACAAGTAGACAATGGCATCCTAAATGTGACCTAAGCCCAGGTGTTTAAATTTGAGCAAACTCTCTTTTCAATGATCAAATGGTTTTGAGTAGATGAATTTGAAGGCATGACTGAAGCTTGGCTTTGTTTGGGGGATATCATTTTTGGACAGTTCATCTCCACATTTATTTAAAACGTTAAAAGATTTTTTCTGGGAAACCAGCCCCCATAAACCTACACATAACATAATTATGAATTTTGATATATATTCTTTAGAATGAGGAAAACATATTTTCTTTGACTTGAAACATTCCCTTTGAGAGTTGAGGCTAACTCCCTGTTGCTTTTGCTCTAGACTTCTGGCCTCTGATCTCTTGTCTGATGCCAGGCACACCAGTTCCTGCTTCCTTCTTAGCTTTAGAACATTCCATTTTTAATATAAAGTGTGGAATTCTGAGGAGAACATTCTAATAGTGTTCCTTCAGCATTGAGTGAGGTTTTGGTGCTTCTTCTTTTGAAACACTTTGACCTCAAGTAGATCCACCTGCTTTATGCATTCTTGTGAATTTGAGCTTCTCTCTCCTGCCTTTTTTTAGTATAGTATTCTTGCTAAGTTTTTTAAAAAGTTACCTTCAAATTCTTTTGAGGCAGTAAGATTTTCAGAATAAGTGGAATGATAAGCAGAATGCACCAAGGTTTATGTTCCATTTTAGGGGTTTATGAGTTTTCTCTGTCACACAGTATTTTTTGTGGTTGACCTTAGTTCCCACTTGTTGTGGCCTTTGGGCCTTCAAGAGATCTCTGTATGGACACGTGTGGTGAAATGGCACAGTACACCCGGAAATGCCATCGGTCGTCTTCTGCTGACTGACCTTGAAAATGGACACATTGGATGGATCTGTGGCATCAAGAACCAGCAGGAAAGTCTAGGTCTAAATGCGTTTTTGGTGATGTCGTCTGCCTGAAACAGACCTGAGTGGAGTGATGTCTCTCCCAGGCTGGGGTACAGCTGAGCAGGCAGATTAATGCCCTGATACTGTTGCTGTTGGGTGATTTTTCTAGAGTCTTCTTCTCAAAATACGTTTGCTGTGTTTGTTTTTTTCGTGTATCAGAACTGCTAGTCTCTTCTGGTCCATCAGTTTCCATGGTTTCTTCTCCTGGGGAAGGTTCTCTTGTCCTGCAGGATGTCTACGTGCCTCCTGAAGAACGTTGCGTCTCCATGTTTGCACACGTCAACGAGACCCATCTTTGCTCTCACAGGGTAGTCAAGAGAACCTGGGAAATTGGCCTCCATGCGACTTCTGCAATGCCAGGAGACCGATACCATCCGTTCTTTATGGATCCTCCTTCTCGCTCTTCTTTTTAAACCAGAGGGAGAGGGGCTTGTTCTGTGCTGACTCACAGTCTTCCTGCCTCAGCCTCCTGTGGTGAAGTGATGGGATTCTAGGCGCAATCCCTCCTTGCCTGCCTCATTATCACCATCTGCCTCAATATTGCGCAATTAATTACCTAACCTCAAGTGGACGTGGCCATTTCCTTCCGTTTCGGTCAGGTGGAGCTTTTCTCTCCCCACCCCTCCCTCCCCCCCCCTTTCTCTCTAATATTTCCCCCCTCTCTCTTTTCTCCGTCTTCTCTCGCCCTCTCCCTGCTCCATAAATATGCTCACACCTCCTGTAGGTCCACTTCTTCCCTTCAAGCTCTTGGTGGGAAAATTCTTCCATAGTCACCCTCATGTATGTTGTAGTTACTTTTCTCATCGCTGTGACTAAACACCTAATAAAAGGGGAGAAAGAATTTTGTTTCAGCTCCCAGTTGAAGAAGGGGTATGCCATAGCCGGAAAAGTGTGACTCCAAGCTGAGTCTCCTAAGATGGCTGGCCAGGTCATAGTCAGAACTGAGAGAGAAGCTGGAAACAGAGAGGGCAAAGGGGGAATTAGAGGGCTTTAGGTATACTAAGAACGCAAACACAGGCTCCCTGAGATGGCAGGCTCTTGTTCCTGAAGACACTGCATGGAAGGCATGGGAGTGGGTTTCTAGACAGGGTCAATATGGGAAAGAGGAAGCTCCGAGGACCCTACATCCAAGTCTATGACCGCTCCCTTTCCCCACAGTTTGGTGTTTTTTCTCCCTGTCATTCCACTCTTTGTTAGTGGTAAGGAATGAACCTAGCGATCCTCAAGATAACTGCGGACAATCCCCATTTTCATGGGACAGGAAGTGGGGCCTGTCTATGAAATCGTTAAGCCCCACCCACTGGCCCACTGATGTACTTCCTCTGGTGAGGCTCCACCTCTTAAAGGGTCCACACACGTCTCAAACAGCGCCACCAGCTGGGGACCAAGTGTTCAAACACATTGCCCACGGGGTACATTTCACTTCCAAGAGTGACACCTGATTACACAGGTTGGTTTTTTAACTTAAAAAATATGTACTATATTGCATATGTATATGGTCATGATAGCATGTGGTGCCAGGTAGCTGTCAGAGCACAACATTCAGGGATGGATTTTCTCTTTCCACTCTGGGTTCCCAGCACCAAACTCAGGTCATTACTCGTGTGGGGTAAGTGCATTTGCCTGCTGCACTGTCATGTAGGCTCTCCGAAGCTATTCTAAAAACTGGGCCTTTAGCTACACTCAGAGCTACATCTGTAAGCCCAACGAATCATCTCTTAAAATCTCTTTCATATATAAAATGCAGGCATACACTCCTAAAACAGTTACAGGCATATTTTTGTAGCTAATGAAGACAGAATGGAGAGGGGCAAGGCATTCCCAGGAAGTCACAGGTCTGTCCCCTCCAGCCCATGTAGGTGGCTCTTACAAAAATGACAGGGATTGATTTTTTTTTTTTGCTTTCTGTCACAGGAATTGTGTCTTCTTATGCTTTGGGACACACAGTAGTGAGTCAGAAATGTTAGGTATCTGCCCTCTTCCCTCTGCTACCGTTGCTAGCATCTTTTCAGAATCCTACTGATTGATTTGTTCTAATTAACCCCTAATGATTTTGTAACATGTATTTGTCCTGTGGAGAGTAGTCACCCTCAGAGCACTTTATCATGTGACTGCCAGTCATAATAAGAAGGGGACAGTCTCTGACAGCATCTCCTTAGTGGGTGGCTCGTGGGAAACCGAGCAGAAGGAACCTGGAAAGTTGAAAGGGTAGGGCCCCAGGTCTTCCTCTGATGTAGCTTTTCTGGGAGTCCATGGCTTTTTTCCTTTCCAGAAGCAAACAAGAAGGGCGTTTATGGGTAGGAGGGCCATCTCTGGGCAAAAACTGGAGTATGTGGGGGAGTCGCGAAGCTGAGGCTTTGGGTGTCTGGTGGGGAAAGCAATAGTGCTGGTGTGGACAGTGGATTGCCTGCTTTGGTTCCCAGTGTGCTGCAGAGTTTGGTAACGTCTGCCATTCTTGTGGGGGGGGGGCAGGGAGAGACAGCGGGCCAGCGGCAGGGACAATATTAAACCTTAGTGCTTGGGTGCCATCCATCCTGTTTTTCTTGTGACAGAGACTTTCGTCGCTGGACCTGGAATTTTCCAAGTGGGCCAGTCTGGCTGGCCAGGGAGCCCCAGAGGGCCAACTGTCTCCATATCCCCAGAACTGGTGACATTAGCTCCCATCTCCTTTGTCGGGGTTCTGGAGACTGAGCTCAGGTCCTCATGTTTGTGTGACAAGCACTCTGCCACTTGAGACATGTCCCCAGAGTTCTGAGTTCTGTCATTCATTCTCGTTGTTTTGGCTGGCCCGTCCATCAGTTCACAAGGAGGACCTGTCTGAGAGTCTCCCTTCATTTGGATAAAAGAATGGTTCCCAGAGCCATCGGAATTGGGGTTTGTTGTTGTCATCTGTTTGTTTCTTCTCTGTTTTTAAAAACTAGATCTCACTGTGCAGTTCTGTGTGTAAACTAGTCATACAACCCTGTATGTGCCCTGGAGTGTAACTGTAAGGAAAGCTGTTGTTTTATATTGCACATATCTGATTTGGAGGACAAAACCATGGAGTCTGTTAAGAGACAGCGAACCCATAATGGCACCATGGTTACAGGATGGAAACTATGAACCATACAGGAGTGACATTTGGAAACAACTGATGTGTCCTGGTACCCAATAGTCAAATCAATGGAATATCTGTGTGTGATGGTGTCTGCTAGGCACAAGAATGCCTTAGAGGGACGGAGCCCAGCAAGTTTACCATCTCAGTGTCCCCATCACCAGATCCCAGTATGGCCAAGAAAGGCTGGCAATTGGTGTCACTGTTTCCACTCTTTCCTTTCTGCTACCATGGTAGCTGCACACACACACACACACACACACACACACACACACACACACACACACACCTCTCCATTGTTGTGTCAGGGTGGCTGTCACACGTGATCTCACTTCTGTATCCCATCCTGTGTATCACCGTGACTTGTGGTGGATTGCTCTTCTGGTTAAGGCTTTTTTTTAAAATTCTCTATTTTAGCTTCTGTCCCTTCCATTCATTCCTCCTTTCCCTCCTTCTCTATTTTGTCTTCTGTTCCTTCCATCCCTTCCTCCTTTCCAGTAATCAAGGTTTTCAAATGGATTTATCTTCTTTGACTTTGCCTTTTGTTCTGAAACTCGTCCTTCTTTTTGTCTTAAACTATTGAAATTTTGGTTCCTTCCTGAATTGTCAATTTTTTAAAATTGTTTGTGTGCTTTTCTAATTTTTCCTCAAGGAAGGTGTAAAATTGGTATTTGACTTTATCCTGACTTTTTTAGTGCTTAGTGGTAAATGTGTCTCTGCTTTTGTGAATGTGGCTGGGCTCCTTATGTATTGATGTCTTGATACGTATATGTTAGAGGGATATTCAGTCTTATATCCAAGATGGTCTGTGAATAGTCTATGAGTTCAGATAATGAGTCTGGGTATTTGAATGTCTCTGTAGGATCTAATGTAGTACCAGATGCAGACTAAGGTTCTATTGATGGGTTTTCAGAATGAATTACACCGTCTTGTTTTGTATGTCTCATATGTACAATGTATCTAGCTCAATAAATACTACAATAGTTTTGCAGAATTTTGAGGAATTCAAAATAAACATAAAATGGCTTCTCTCGATGACTAACTAAGCAACTAAGAGGATAGAGATGCAGTCTAACGTGCTGAGGCATGAGTCTGGTGAGATGGCTCAGTGGGTGAAGGCACATGCCACCAAGCCTAACCTAAGTTATGTTCTCAGAACCCACCTTGTAGAGCCAGAGAGTGTACTCCTCTCACTCCCATATGTGCGTTGCGGCAGACACGTATGCACACAAGTGCACACATATTCACACACTAATCCCATTTTTCTATTGTAGTCTGTCCTGGAGCTCTGGGTAACCCAGGCTGACCTTGAGTTCATGTGCCCTTCCTTCCTCCGTTTCCTGAGTGTTGGGATTCCAGGGATGAGCCACCATGCCTGGGTCTTCAACAGTGTTCTCTATGTTCATGCAAATTTGCATCTGATCCACAGTAGGTTCTACTATGAAGATATTACCTAATATCATTTCCCTAGTGATGGATGCATTTGCCCCATTCTCAGCTGCTTGTTCATCTCTTGGATTCTCATTGTCAGCATTGTGGCTTCTACTGTGTTTGCACCACATTTTATAGATGTTCAGCTCATTGTTCAACATGATTTTCCTGCCATTTATTTGCCCATCATGGGTTATGCTGTATTATAGATAGTTAATTACTAAGTGTTAAATTGGTGATTTTTTTCTGATTGTGCTAGTTTTCTTTAAAACATTGATGAGTTTCTTACTCTGTGGTTGGGTTGACTGGATTGCCAACCCTAAGATTATGAGGGTGGCATGAGTTTACTGCCGGCCCTTAAACTCATGTGAGGTATATTCTGTTCCTTTAAAATATTTATTTGTGTGTGTATGTGCTTGTATATGTGTACATGTTCCTGTGTGTGTGTGAAAGCTACCAATTGACTTCCTCAACCTCTCTTCCCCTTATTTTTCCTTTATATTTTCACTAAACCTGGAGCTCACTAATTGGCTAGAGTGGCTGGCCAGCGAGCCCTGGGAATCTGCTTGTCTCCATCAGCACCAATTAGAGTTACAGATGTAAGCCACCATGACTGGCTTTTTATGTGGATCCAAACTTAGGTCCTCATGCTGGCTACCACTCACTCACAGACTGACTCACCTCCTGGCCATACTCACCTCCATTAGGTGAGAAAATGACTGTCCTGCTTGAGTTTGGGTTGAAAGGCAGCCGTGGCATTTAACCAAAGAAGAATGTCACATCTCTTGACACTCTCTTGGAATCCAGCAGGGGCTCTGGGTTACCAGTGTCACCAAGCAGTCATCTCACAACCACTTCACCCATGCTCTGACCATGTTCTGGATAAATGTCCTCCATCTGCTAGCTCATATGCCAAATTAAAGGGAGAGACAGACAAGGACACTGAAACAGCAATGTCCCTTGCTAAATCACAATACCATTGAAGTATTTTTGCCCGAGGACACGTTTTCCCCCAAAATCTCTTAAAATTATTAGTCTGGGAGTGTGTGCAGTTGAAGTTTTTGATTTCTCTTGCCAAACTTGTTTGGTATTCCTTGGTCAATATTAAGAAACGTCATGGTGTGAGCCTGCAGTGTGAAAGGGGAATTGGTGAATGTGATGAGTCCAGGCTGACGCTGGGCACATTTCAGTCTTCTTTTCATGGGATTACACCTTTCTTATCCCGTGCTCAATTTTAACTAAGATCAGAACATGCTAACACAAGGTGACATTTGCTCACTGAGGATACTGTGCAGGGATGGCATGGGAATATGTAGATGACAATAGATTACAAGGCTGCCTGAGATTGCCTGTCCCCCACCCCGACCTGCTTAATGTTTAAATAAAATGAGGCTAAGCACACATATTTCAGATAATGTTGAAGTCTATACACCTTCATTTCACAGAACTTAATCATGGCTTTCAATTTGTTGACCAAGTCCCATTCTCTTCATTGGAAACACAGGGGATTTCTTCCCAGGCACAGATCTACAAAGGTCCTATTATTTTCTATTGTTCTGATGTATATGTGGATGGGGAAGAGAGCTTTGTTCAATACACTGCAGACAAATAGGAATTCATCTCTTTTTATAATTGGAACATTAACCGTTCTTTTCATCTACTTATAAACCACTAGTGGAGGGGGCTGGAGAGACGGCCCAGTGGTGAAGAACGCTTGGGGCTCATGCAGAGGAGTTTCGTTTCCAGCAAGCATATGGCAGCTCAAGACCATCTATAACTCCAGCTCTGGGGGCTCTAACACTGCTTTACAGACTCCTGTGCACCCAGCATGTGGTGCACAGATACACATACAGGCAAACATTCATAGTCATAAAATAAAAATAAATCTTTGAAAAAAACTTACATTTGCCAAGACTGACAGATGACTCTGCGGCTGAAGTCCCTGCCGACAAAGCATGAGAGTTCAAACCCCCAGCTCCCGTGTGAAAAGCCAGGCGTGACGGCATGAGTCTGTATCCACAAAGTGTTAGATGCTGGGGGCTTGCCGTCCAGCCAGCCTAGCCTAGTCAGCAGGGCCCAGGTCCGAGCAAGATACCCTTTTCCTCAAAAACAGGGTGAACAGTTCCTGAGCAGTATGTGAAGCTGACCTCTGACCTCCACCCACACACACAAATACACATGCACACGCATGCACACACACACACGGGGGGGGTGCTAAAGCAAAAAGTCAGTACTGCATAATACACTGTCTGAATTGAGTTTAAGAACAAACGTATTAACAGGGTCTAGATTAGTTTAATAATGGGAAATGAAAACAGCAGCTTATTTGGGTAAAAAGACTCTGAGTGTGTTAATCTTGAAGGCCCAGTGTCTGCTTCTGCCACACTCTTTAGTGTGGTGACCCCAGGATTTCATTTCCTTATTTACATTTCACTCCCCTCCTGTCCAAAGAAAACTTGACTTCTTTGATAAGAGTGTCTTTGGGATCAACATGAGACTCACAGTCCTTTGTTTCCACATTCCACAAAGAACGCAAATACCCTGACATGTTAAGAAGGTGAAATACAATCCAAGAGCCGTTTCTTCAAAGAGATGATTATTGGTGATCACGGTCAGAGGAGGCAGCAGAAAGGCTTGGGATTGACTTGACACCCAGCCACAGTGTAGGAGGTGCCCTTCTGGTACCTCAGATCAATGCCTTCCTGGAAACATATCTCCACTCTGCTGCCTGTCTCTGTTTACCCCGCTCTGCCATCAGCAAGCCTGAGATCCTGCTGCGATTTGCTGTCTGTAACCCTCCCATTTCTTATGTGAATTTTTGATATTCTTGTTTTGTTTTGGAACACAGCGTAAGTCTATCCCGGCCCTTTATAGAAAACTCCCCCTGCAGTCTAAAATGAATATATTGGGAAATTGTCTGCTTTTTAACGTTGCTATATTTCACAATTCTTGTACTTTTCTCATTCAAGTTTCCAGGATGCCTTTGTCCCCTGGAGGAACTAAATTAGAGGGCAGAAGAGGTGTCATTTTCTTGCAGCTGACTCCGAGTGTCAGCTCTTGCTTTCCCAGAGTGAAAGCTCATGTTTAGAAATGTCATGTGTGAGGCCGGTGCCGGCCCGGGTGTGGTGCTGGGTTTCAATGACAGTGCTCTCTAGACTGTTTAGTAGCGACTGAGGACACTGAGTTTTCCTTTTGTTTTTCAGCTCCATCTTCAACTCTCCAGTGTCTCTCAAACTTCCTTGAATCTCTATTGATGAATGTTAATTCTGCCTTCTTGGTAATCTCCCTTCAATTATTGTGGCCACGTCCACCATGCTTTTCAAGCTCACGATTCAAGGGCCATCTCAGAGGTTTTCAAGCTGAGTGAATTCCCCCATATTCAGTAGCTGCTTAATAAGTATTGACTGAATGGTCCTTGCATATGTAAGTTTTTGTTCTGAATCTGAACTCCACTGTCACTTACTGCTGGATGCAGTTTGAACACCTGACAGTTAGTTCTCTCCCTTCTGTCTGTCCTATAAGATCCCGTGGATGTTTGCCTTGCCCCAGATCCCGTGTGCGGCGTCGGCTGTCAGGATCACATGATAAAAACCTCTGGAATGGAGAACAGCTACTCATTCTCCTTCAGCAACCTTTAATTGATCTCATAATGAGGGGGTGTTAATGAGCCCACACCATACTTATAGGCCATCTCAAAGCTTTCTTTGTCCTTTCTATTTTCAAAATAATAATTGTCCTTCAGTGCTAAGATATTAATATGAATCTAGGAAAAGTATCAATGCATGCTCTTTGGGGATGCCTGACACCTTTTTCCCCCTGTAATTTTTTCCTCGATTGCTTATGCGTTTACCTTCAAGTCAGCTTTGATTTGATAAAAAGCAGAGATATGAGTATGACAGATATCTCCTCTCCCTTTTTTTTTTTTTTTTTTTTTTTTTTTTGGTTTTTCGAGACAGGGTTTCTCTGTATTGTTTTCGAGGCTGTCGGTCCAGCCTGGCCTCGAACTCACAGTGATCCGCCTGCCTCTGCCTCCCAAGTGCTGGGATTAAAGGCGTGTGCCACCACCGCCCGGCAACAGATATCTCCTCTCCCTTTACGTATATATTTGGCCCAACAATATTTTGATTAAAACATTCATATTTGTTATCTTGTTAAATTTGAGTTTCTTCCTTCCCAATCCTGTCCCCATGTATTCTGTACTCTGTAACTATCAAGAAAGGGCTTGGCTTGGTGAGAACCCGTGTGAGTCAGGAGGGATGAAACCCTGCCTTAGGTCTGTATCAAGTGGAATGGCTATAAGACTGGAGAGGATTACAGGCCACCTATGCCCCTCAGAAACTGAAAGTTACCTAAGAAAATGGAAGATGGCTTGTGGAGCTGAGGAAAGGAATTGAATGCTACATCACTGAACAGCTGGAAAACAAGATCCACAATGATGTTTGGGCAGGTGGACTCATGAATCAACCTTGAGGTGGATAAAATGTATGGGTAAACTTGGCTTACTGCTCCAGTCATAGAGGGCAGGGCAGGTCTTACTGTTGGCAGAATAGAAGGGTCATCAGACAGGCACTGGGGTAGGGGAGGGACAAGTGTTAGATAATAGACTGAGCCATTGCTGATGAAAGTTCCTTCCCACAAGCCTGATCCTGCAGCTGTCTCAACCCCAAATAAACACACAGAGGACTCCTTGCATGCCCTCTCTGCCTACCTTTCCTAGAATTCTCCTCGTCTCCTAGTCCCACCTGGCTTCCTGCCTCTACTGGCTATTGGCCAAACAGTGTTTTATTCATCAACCAATAAGAGAAACATATATACAGAAGGACGTCCCCCATCAAGCCATGACCAGAGCATCTGGTGAATACTGGACTGATAGCCAGACAACAGGAGCAACTGAAAGGCCAGAAGACAGTGGAAAGAGGAGTAAGGATGTGGCTTAGTTGCTAAAGGGCTTGCAAAGACCTCATCTCAACTCCAAGACTGCTGGTAGAACAAAAATCAGCATGTTGGGGTATACCTGTAACCCAGTGATTGGAGACTGAGGCAGGAGGATTCCTTCAGTGATGGGAGACAGAGGCAGGAGGATCCCTGGAGCTCACTGCCCAGACAGCCTATCATACTTGGCATGCCTTGGGCTAGTGAGACAACCCAACTCAAGAAACAAGGCAAATGGTCCCTGTAGAGTGACAGCTTCCACTCACATGAACACACACACACACACACACACACACACACACACACACACACAGAGAGAGAATACACAGAACGAATGTACATGATATGGCTTTATAAGTCTCATTCTAAAACCATAGCTATAAATGAAAAGAATGGATGTCTAAAATCATTTATTTTTATTACAAAATTCCTATGTTTTTGCCAAAAAAAGTTTATAAATTTTTATATAGCAGGCAATCTGCCATAAAAAGTAAAAGTATGATTTGGTGAAAATGTTTACATATGTCAAAGATTTTATACTTTAGACACAAAATACATTTCTAAAATTTAGTGAGGGCCAGACTTACTTCAAAGAATCAAAAGGGCAAAATTCATATATGAAGAACTGGAAATAGTTCATAAACAGTGAAATGTGTAAGTCATTTATCATTGATGGTGGTAACTAAAATACTAGTAAGTATGATTTCACCTACTGAGTTGTTAAACACTTAGACATTTTCTAACAACCGGTATAAATGAAGCCATAGGGAGATAGGTCTCCTCACCTCCAACACACACACACACACACACACACACACACACACACACACACACTGTCCACTCTAAGGGAGGTATTCTGGCTGGCTGGATTTGGGGGCATGGGTTTGAAGGAATGTATTAGAAGTTTTACAAACATTGCCTAATAGATAGCAAGGATGTTTTTAAGGATTTTTTTCTTTTGCAAAAGGGTTAAAGTAAGAATACCTTCTTAGTGCAGAGTTGTTTAAACAGGAAAGATCATTAGTGTCACCAATTGGAAAAAGAATAAATGAATTATCTACTTTTATCAAGAGTCTTTATTTAGCTTCAACATCAGCGCATGTAGATATACCAACTGATGAGATGCCATACTGTAAATAAAAGTTATAAAGTACTTTCAGAGTGCCAGCTCTCTCTGTAATAGCCATGTCTGTCTGTTCTACGTTTATGTTCTGTCTATATATGTTCCTTTCTGGGGGAAGTCAGAGGGGTGGTTTATGTCTCTCTCTTGGCAGGAAGTCCTTAACAGTTTTGAATATGAGGTGGTAACCATTGCAATAATTTTTGGGGACACACTGAGAAAAATCCTGACTCTTGATGGACTTGGTAGGAGTAAGCTCCTGCAGGGTGATTGGTTCAAGGAAAAGAAACCTAAGTAGTAGTCCCTCTGAATTTTTAACCGAGGTTGGCTGGGGCGCAGTGGAGCAGAAAGTTAGCATGTAGGAAGCTGACTGAGACCTATAAACTTGTGTAAACATAGGCAGGAGACCTAGTGGAGTGTGCACTAGCCAGTGTGCATGTGACACTGGAGTGTATGGGAGTGTGCACTAGCCAATGTGCATGTGACACTAAGACTGAGAAATATCTTTCAAAGTAGATGATGGTGTCCTGTTCTTTTTTTTGCCTTTTTTTGGTGGGGGGTTCTGGTTGGTTTTTGCATTTGTGTGTGTGTGTGTGTGTGTGTGTGTGTGTGGTGTATACATGTGTCCATATGTTATCACATGCAGAGACACTTATGGAGCCAAAGGTTGAATGGGGGTATCTTCCTTAGTCACCCCCTACTTTCTAACTTGAACCCTGAACTCACAGATTTGACTGTCTGTCTTGTGTTGCTCTGGTGATCTAGTGTCTGCTTGTTTAGTGCAGCGATTATATGTTGGCCAACACAGCCAGGCAACCAGTGTTTACGTGGTGTTGGGGATCTGAACTCCAGCCCTCACAATGCGTGGCAAGCGCTTTAGCCGTCACGCCGTCTCTCCGTCTCTCCAGCCCCTGTTTCAAACATGTCAGTTCTGAGGGGATAATGGTAGACCCAGATGGAAATGTGATTTGACTCTGGTGCCAAAACCAGAGGTTTAGTTCTCATCACCATGGAGATGACATTTGAAACAATAAACACGATCAAGATTACAGGAGTGAGGGTTATGGGCTTGAGAGATGGCTCGGCAGTTGTGAGGATGACTGCCCTCGTAGAGGACCCGGGTTCAGTTTCCGGCACCCACATGGCGGCTCACAACCCCTTGTAATTACAGTTCCTCTTCTGACCTCAGGGGACGTGCACATACATGGTACACGTGTACACAATGCAGGCCAAACATCCATAGTCATGAGATAATAAAATATAAAAGAAAAAAAAGCGCGATGGTAAAATAAGCAAAAGCACTACCCTACCAAGAAGTGCAACCTGTGTGACCTGTAAACAGAAAGTGTTGCTCCCTTCCCAACCTGTCACCGTTCATTCTGCAGCCACGACCTCATCCCCTTCTCCAGGCTGTGAGACACTTTACCTTTGAACAAAAGGACTGGTACCCAGTAAGAGGGTCTGTGTGGCCATAGCAAAAGAGCTGGGACAATGAGTCTGAACTAATCCCAACCCGGTTTAAGGCAGGGGTCCCACAATGCAAACTTCTGGTTTTCATCCCATGATTCTTTGGTGTGGGTCATTCCACATTTGAAAAGTCATCTTCAGAGTGACTCTGTGAGATGCATTTGATTTGTGTTTATTATTAATGATAGATTAATTGTAGACCTTTATATGAAGACTTTTGAATGAATTGTAATTATTTTTTTTATACCTGGATAAATACCTGGGGCTACTATCAGGGACTGATATATCTTTCTTATTTATTTACTTACTTACTTTTTTAAATATTTGAACAAAACTCTA
This sequence comes from Mesocricetus auratus, assembly GCF_017639785.1. Taxonomy (NCBI): domain Eukaryota; kingdom Metazoa; phylum Chordata; class Mammalia; order Rodentia; family Cricetidae; genus Mesocricetus; species Mesocricetus auratus. Next base: position 54,026,654 of record NW_024429267.1, on the reverse strand, counting down.
CCAAATGATGACACATTGCATTGTTGGGTTGCATAAGTAAGTTTCTATTACTACATGCTTAGTGTAATGAACTGGGGAGTGTGTGTTTGTGTGTGTGTGTGTGTATGTGTGTATTCATGCACATGTGTCCATGTGTACTTCCTCCATGAGTTGTATAGACAGGCATTGGATCTTAAACTTTCCCATGTGCAAGAATCTTCTAGAGATCCAGATAAAACACAGATTTGTGGATAAAACACCAATTTCTCCTTCCTTGTTTTAGCTCACTCAGGAAGCCTCAGGTGGAGCCTGAGACCCGTTTCTCTTTGTCTCCCGATGGATGCTTACTCCTTCAGCTTTAAACCGCTTCCACTTAGCCCCTTCTCACAAAACCACATCATCCATTCATAGCACTAAGAGCTTGGTTCTAATGCTCTCTCAAAATGTGCCCATGATGACACTTTCTGATTATCTTTTTTTCATAGTGCATATTCACTTATCCAGATTTGCTTGTACTTTAGGTAATTAATTTTTTCTCGTTTGTCCATCCTGGACTTGGTACCTTTCTGCTCGCATGGTGTGACTGGAAAGAGATTTTAAGGGAAGCACTGTGAATTGTCTCCAGCATGGTGATACAGAGATGCATGTTTGCCTTCTGAGAGTTAATGTCAACTGACGATCACAGCATACGCTGAAAAACAATAACCAGTATATCTCTACGTATAGACTATGGGAAAAAGACTGTCATTGGGTAGTTGGCCGTGACTCTGGCTAACAAAGTAAATTTCAGTCAGGAAGTGCAGGCATGCTTGCTATGGAGAGAAGTTCTCCTCTGTGCAAGTGAGTGCTTCAAAAAGCCTCGCCCTGGGCCTAGGAAGCTTGACCCGGTCTCCCCTTTGTATGACATTTGACCAGCACCTGCCTTACGTTTTCATTTCTGTGAGACGTGACCATGTAATCTGGGATGGATGTCTTCTGTCTAGCATATATCTTAGTCTCGGGTGAATTGATTGAGGAAGACTGTCTCCAGGATTCTCATGAAGTCAGTGCATGCCAAAAGAGCCAAGCTTCCAGATCTTCTGGGGTTGGGAAAACAACCAGCGACCACCATAAATAAGCCAAGACAGGCAAATGGTGATTACTCTAGAAGGCCCCCAAGCCCCGCCTCCATGGAGTCGCCTCTGGTTCCTGGTGAGTACTCTGCCAGCTGTTCACCGTTCATTCACGGGAAACAGAGCTGTAAGGTTTTACAAAGCGGAAAGAACTTTGAAGTCATCCGTGTGACCCCTCTCGTGGCGAAGTGAAGGCCAGAACCTTTCATCAGTGTCTGAATAGCTCACGCACCTGGCAATTGACTCCTTTCTGAAGGCCAGACTCCCTAGTCCGCTGCACTGTGCGGCATCCGGTAGAGCGGCTCTTCTGTGAGACCTGAGTCTAGAGTGTGATGCTTGACACCTTCCCCCAGCGCCAACATCTAAGAGAATCCACCACGCGAGCCCATCCTCACTGCGCCAACATCTGAGAGAAGCCACCACGCGAGCCCATCCTCACTGCAGTAAGAGTCCCATCCCTTTGTTTAGAATCTCTCTCTATTTAGTTTAAAGTGAACATCCGCTTCATTGAATTTTCCTTCCTGGTGTTTGTAGCACAGGGTGACACTTGATAAAAACTGCACAGAATGAATCCTGTGAAGACAAAGGAGTGCTTAGGAACACATCTGACAGGAAAGCATGCTACTAGCCCCAAACAAGATTGAACGGAGTGGCTTACTGTACTAATAGACAGCAGACACCCATCCAAACACACGACTTAGCAGAGATAGTTATTTTTTTTCATAGAGAAATCAGAATCTCTTTGCTTTAGGGTATGGTCTTTTATAATGAGAAGACTGTGGTCATTAAAACTTGATTCTAATCATTTTTTGGATTCAGCTTCTTTCTTTTCTATCATATTTGTTTATGATGATTAGGATGTTATATGAAACTTGCTCTGTAGATTGTATTTAGTGTATAGTTTAGGAATGCTAACTATATTTGTGGAATGTATCCTAAGTTTTGTGGTTTGGTTATGAAATGTCACCCATGAATTTGTCTTGGTCTCCAGCTGTTGGCATTATTTTGGGAGGTTCTGGAAACTTTAGGGATGGGGTCTAGCAGAGGAAGTAGTTTACCAGGATATGCCTCAGAACAGTGGTTCTCAATCTTCCTATTGTTGCAAATATCATGTTGTGGTGACCCTCAAATATAAAGTTATTTTTTGTTGATATGTCCTTATTGTAATTTGGCTTCTGTTATGAATCTTAAACCAAATATCTGTGTTTTCCAGTGGTCTTAGATGACCCCTGTGAAAGGGATGTTCAACCGCCAAAGAGGTTGTGACGCATAGGTTGAGAATCACTACATCAGAAAGTTATACCCAGCCTCCAGTCTTTTCCTCTTCTTGGCTTGCTGTCTATGAAACTCCTCAACTATCTGATCCTGGGTACCATGGTTTTGATGGCAAAGATCCTGGGCCAGGAAACCACAGACTGAATTCTCTGAAACTGAGCCCAAACAAGTCTTTCTTCCTTTATGTTAATTTGCTCGAGCATTTTGGCCACAGCATAAAACTCATTAACATACCAAGCTACACTAACATTTAGAATAGTCTGTAAGAGTCCGAGTAAAGATTGGTGTAAAAGCTTACAGAAAGGTGACTTTGGGGAGGCACATGCTTATAATTCTAGCCTGTGGTAGACTCAGGCTGGGGCACCATGAACTTGTGGCCACCCTAGGTATTTTAAAAAGATGATAATATATGAATATATGAATTGATAAGTAGATAATTGATAGTTGATTAATAGATGTACGGTAAATAGATGGTGATGATAGATAAACATAGATGAATAGATAGATGGTAGGTAGATTATTAGAAGATAGATAAATGGTAGATGACAGACTGATGATGGATAGAGATTTTAAAATCATATAGAGAGAAATACCCATAGTGACCATTTTTGTTCCTGCCTCTACTTTCTTCAGGTTCTCAGCTAGAACCACTGATCCCAGAATCCTGCTGGCACAGCCCTTCCCTCATCATATCATGACTTACATAGAAAGAGCTTTTGTAGCTCTTTCTTCACCCCATAGAGGATCCCAGATGTAAACCTTCCTCCCGGGAGTACAGAAAATCAGATCACCTGGGAGTACGGAGAATCAGATCACAAATAATTAACACTGCCATAACCCTCTCAACAAAACCACCTCTGGTTGTCATGTTGCCCTTGAGTTTTCACAGAATTACAGCCTTCTCCTTTTATAACCTCTTAGTCTTTAATTATTGTTGTTACTATAATCCCTTAATCCTGTGTGGTTAGGATTTATTCCATTGTGTGCTTTGTGGGTGTCCCAAGAAGCTATTCCCTGACTAAGCTCTCTCTTCCCCACACCCAAACATGCCTCTTCATCAACTGCTCTTTCCTTGGCTTCTCCACAGTGCCAAAGCATCCCTTGAGTGATGAATGAGCCTTCATCTGTGGTTTACCCTTGAATATCCATCCTTAGAGACTTGCCAATTGGTTCTTGTGTGACTCCGTGACCTCACCACCTTCCACCTTCCCTCACCTCAGTCAGTGCCCTTTTCCTGTTGCGTCAACCTTCTGAGGCTTTTTCAACCTCACGACCTTGACAAGAGCTGCATCCCCTGCCTCAGTTTCCCTTATCACCCTGCTGAATCTTAATATAGATGGAGTACACTTGTTTTTTCAGATCCTTCTTTGGATTTTTTAAAAAAGATTTATTTACTTTTATCTCAAACATATGAATGTTTGATTACATGTGTGTATGTGTGTGTATGCATATGCGTATGTGTACCACAAGCATACAGCACCCACAGTGGACAGAAGAGGGTGCCGGATCCCCTGGAACTGGAGCTATAATCGTGTTAACCGCCATGTAGGTGCTAGGGATGGAACCCCCATCCTGTGCAAGAGCAGCAAGAGTTCTTAACCACTGAGTCATATCTCCTTAACAGCTGGATCATCCCTCAAGCCCCTGAAAATTGCTTTACTAACCAAGCCAGCCAGGGAAAGCAATGTTGCCTCACCATATTTTAATTCCTTCCAATACACATCCCCCACGTTGATGCTGGGCAGCCCTCTGTTCTTCCTACCTTCCTTATTAGACCATTAAGTTCTGTGGCAACAGGTTCTCACCTATCACTTTTCTTTGGGAATAGAGAACTATAGGCAGCACTTCAAATGTTTGTTTAGTGAACAACTGGCTTCCCCTCAGGCATGTGTATTTGTGTCTTGCTCTGTTCTCTAAGTTCTCTAGAACTTTAGATCTTGTGCCTCATGAAAGCATCCACTATCTTTGTTACATTGACTTCAACACTTAGCCATCTCCATCATCCAGGGGGACTCTATTCCATAGTGGCTGTTCCCAACCCTGTTCCAGGACAGACCTTGAGCTAGTCTAACCATGATATCAAAATAGCTTGTCTATCTTTGATCCTCTTTGCTGTCTCTCAGCTTCCTCTTCACCAGCACCGGACACTTAATACCTGCAGTGAATTAACCACATCTTCTATATGGAGGGCGATTATCCAAAACTGTTTAGAAGGAGTTTTCTTTTGACTACAAAATGTTATCAAAATCATTTACTGTGGAGATTTGGAGTTAGGGACCCACTAGAGAACAGCAGTCTCCAATGAATGAACCTCAGTGGGAAACATCCATCCTTTGTCCAAAGACACATGACTTCAAGTCACGTGTGTGGGAGCTTCTTGTCTGTATGTTGTTTTCTGTATCTTTTCTTTTAGAACTTTCAAAATTTTTCTTTTGAACATTGCAGTGTCTGATTTGACATTCCTAGTGTCTTTTGTCCCTGTTGTTACCATGTGCCCATTTTCTGGTTAGAACAATGCTAACTCTCTGGATGCAGTGTTGGTCCCATTGATTTGAAGACAGCTTTGTACAGTGGAGATTCCTGACCTAATCTAGGGAAAGTAGTATTGTGCTATGCAACTTACTACATAGTACAGACTGGCCTCAAACCTGGTTCCCACCTCTCTCTTCTGTCCTGGGGTTATAGGCATTGAGTCACCATGACACCTAGCTCTATTTGGCTTATCTTTATGCTTCATGAGAGACTCTGCGGCTTAGGGTACATCTGGTTCCTATCTTTGGGGTTTACTCCTTCAGATTTGTCTTAGCTTCAGTTAGAAGCCTGTTCTCCCTACCCTCTGATTCATAGAAATCAGTGCTCTTGCCTGAAATTATAGCACTTTAATTCATATAGAATAAGTGTTTGATTACTATTGAGCAATGAGAGGTTTCAATATCATGGAGAAATCAAGCAGACAAGCAGATTTCCATCCGCTGTAAATTTCTTCTAGAAGCAGAGCTACACAACGGGTATGCACACACTAGAAGGAAGTGATCATGGCTTCCAAGGGCTAGTCTCCCTTTCTGGAAGGCAGTTTCTGTTGATGGAACTTAGGCTCTCTTTTCTTAACATGCTTACACTGTACCCTTGGTTTGCTGTCTTTCCCAATGCTTCTTCCCCATCTCTACACTCCATCTCTTCAGGCAGCCTTAGGACATCCTCTACTCTCCACTTGTCCTCACCAAGTAACCCCAATTGCATTAGCGTCCTGTTCAAAATGAATCATGGAACTAACAAATGCGTAACGTTTCACCTATAGAACGTGTTAAGTGGAGGACCTAGGAAGGCCAGCCTCTCTGTAGTAATGTCAGTGCTTACACATTGCATCTAAGCAGCTGTATTTGTGTGTTCATCTTTCTTAAGTAGTTTACTTGAAGCTGATAACAAACCATGGGTAGTGTTTGATGCTGTATTATGACGTGGCTCATAATCATTCCACATTAGCCAAATGAGAAGTGATGTTGGATATGTAGAGAGGCATTCTGGATATCAAGATTATCCTCATGGGTGCCAGAGTGGCGTGAAGTATGAGGTTTACTCTCAATATTTTCTACTTGAACTTGACAACTACTCTATAGAAAAGAATTCATCCCTAGTACCATAAGCATGGCCAACAGCCCATGGCTAGGGAGGTTGCAGGCACCTGAGGGAAACATACTGCAGTTGTTTTGTTTTGTTTTTATGGACATGTTCTCCACATTCCTCCTAAATATTTATGTTTATATGCATAGACTATTACTGCTTTCAGCCTTGAATTTAGAAGTGGATTGTTTCGGTTTTGTCTTTTTTTTTTCCCAGTGGTGGGCACTAGCTATTGCAGATCCTTGGAACTAGACAAGTATTAAGTGCTTATCCCTAAACACGTATCTGTATCCCCCCTACCCCAAAGGCCAGGGAACACCATGGAGGAATGGTGGAAAGAATGTAATTTATGAGCTGGATGTTGGGAAAGAGTGCTGTGTAATGTTGTCTTTTGGAAATGAAATGAGCATTTCAGGTACAAACTCAGCAGCTGCCATTACCCGCACAAGTTCTACATGATATGAGCCTGTCAACATTCTATCACAGACTGGAGAAGGGCTCATGAGGTCCCTCCCCTCCCTAATGAGCTAGGGGCAGTTAAGGAGCTTCTGGGAAGGGTGAAGACTTTTCAATTCAGTGGTGTAGCCACTGGTAATTTGCCTAGAGTTTAGTATGTAACCTCCCACTCATGCTCAAACAAGCAACCCCAATTAAACTATATGCACTCATGAAACTGGAAAAAAACCCACCTTGTTTATATGTATGAAATAGTAAGAGACTACGTTAAAAATTACCTGGGAAAGAGCAGATAGGGAAGCCCTAAAGTGTGTTGAATGACTCCCCACAATGCACTGTGTGTGTTGTCAGGGCCAGTGACAGCACAGAGCTGAAGCTCACAGAAAACAGAGGTGACCCTCCAATGAGATTGCTGACCTTGGCGGAAGCTGAAGTGACTCTCAGTTGTCATGTGTCAGGAGGTAATAAAGGGGGCCATGATGTTTATGGGACAATAGAATGTTACAGTGACGCACAGGTAGTGCCATTGTAGCGATGCAAAGGTAGTTCCACTGGAGCAATGCAGAAAATTAAAGCCCTTGAAGTTAATTGCTTGTCTGTGATTTGGGTTGGTCCTTAATAAGAACTGCAGAGTATAAATCAGCTATTGATTGATGAACAATTTGTTATTCATATAAGACATTTAATATTGTATGCTAGCTTCATTTTATCAACTAAAATTTAATAAGTGAATGAATAAATCATTAAATATATAAATAGGTAAATTACATAAATCACAAAAATTACCACTCACATTGTGCCTTCAGCTTTAATTTATTGAACACGTAAGAGATTCTTCATCATTAAAATACTCTTACTTTTAAAACACATTTAGGAAGAATAACGTTTTGTAGCCTGTGAAGAGAATATAAAAGTTCATTAAGTTTTTAAATGTTTTGGAATGATATGTTTGAAAAATTGGAGAGAATAGTTAAAGCTAATACATGTTGACTTTGGCTAATGAGTAGCTAGATTGTGAGACCTTCGGAAGTGTTTTAATCTCTGGCAAATTTATTTCACCTGTAATATCCATTCCATGTATATTTTTGGCACCTGCCTCATGCTAATTCTTCTATTGCTCAGATAGTATTGACTCAGTAGAAGAGGCGGAGTTATTCCATTGCTTTACAGAAGCTGTTCTGGCTGTTCCTGAAGATATTTCATCAACACTGAACACACGAGGGGCCAAGGTGCAAAACGAATCTTCATTCTGTAATGTGTGAGCGGATTTCCCATGGGACAGGCCTGCTTAGTGTATGGTAGAGGGTAAGACCTGTGGTTGATGCTGTAGCCTGTCTGCACTGGGCAGAGTTTAGTGATCATGTCTGGAAATGCTGATGGAGACTTCACCGAGGATATCCCATTCGATGTGAATTTTAAAGGTCTTCCGGAATTGCATGGCCATATCTAAGGCAAAGTCCTGGGTCAAGGGCTTGAGTTAAAACCTATGTGCTGGTTTAAAGGTACAAAATTTAAAAGGAAGCTTGACTAGAGCTAGGGACCACGGAAGTAACAGTAAGGATGTTAAATCCCACTCGCTGCTAGAAGGAGGTGGGCTTTGGTCTTCTCTGGCTGCATGTGATTCTTGTCAGGCAAGGGTTTTGAAGAGTTTCTCTGGCAGGGGCCAGGATGGAGAATAAAGGGAAAACTAATAGGGTAGGTCAGGTTTGAAATTCCAGAAACAACATAGGTTTGCTGGCTAGCTTTCAGTATTCAACTAGCTACAACCTAGAGTTACCTGGAAACAGGGTCTAAACTGAGGAATTACCTAGATTGGGTCGACCTGTGGGCATGTCTGTTGGGAAGACTGACTGACTTGTTAATTGACTCAGCCCACTATGGGCAATACAATTCCCTGGCTCTGAGGCCTGAACTGCACAAAAGGGGAGAGGACTAGTTGAGTAGGAAGCATGAAGTTGGCATAAATAAATCTGCTTCTCTCTGCTCTTGACTGTAATGTGTAGTCTTCCTGCCTGCCACCCTGATCCTGTTGTTGCTTTCAGCCCCCAAATAACACACAGGATGCTATATTAAATATGAAGCTGTTGGCCGTTTTCTTGGCTTCTTATTGGCTACCTTTGACTTAATTATTAACCATAATTACTAATATATATTTTACAAGGGCTTATCTTTTTGAGGATGCACTCCTGAGTGCCCATTGCTACTGGGAGATCACATGGTAACCAGTCTCTTTACTGCATTTCCCAGAATCCTCCTAGACACCTAGTCCCACCTATCTTGCTTCCCTATTGGCCAACAGTGCTTTGTTGACATATACACAGAAGGACTTCCCCATCACTTGACGATGGGTTTTTTCTTCCTGCCTCGATTTCCCAGAAATGATAGACCATAACCTGTAACTGTAAGCTAAAAAAAAAGACCTGTTTCCCCCCCAAGTTACTTAGTGTCAGGGCATTGTCATAGCAACAGAAATAAAACTAGAACAATAGGCGGGAAGTCATTCAATCCTGGTTAAGGAAAATTCTGTGTAAAGCGGAGTCCTGGCATGGTATAGTTTTGGCAGAAGCTGGGCAGAGCTGTGAATGGCAGGGTGAAGTGTCAAGAGCTCTCCCAAGGCATTCTGGGATAGCACTGTGGCTAAGATATTCTTACCCTAGGAGGAGGCAATGTTGGAATGACAAGGAAAAGAGTAAAGCTTCAGCCATGGATTAGGAAGTAGTATTCTGTCAATGATGCCACCTCCCTGAGTCTGGTGGGTGTTTACATGGAGTTGTGTAATAAAGACTTCTGAAAAGATTTCAATTAAAGGGCATTAAGAACAACCAACTGACTTTGTTTTTGTTTTTGTTTTTTGTTTTGATTTTTTTAGGGATTGTTTGCAATCTACTGACTAAGTTCCCCTAGTAGATGTCTATGAGGGTGCTATGATTGTTCTCATTTTGTTGATATTTGGCAGTGGTCACTGCAGAGATCAGAAACAAGCAAGATAAAATTGAAAGTTGTAGAAATACAAAGAAGATTTCACAGAATGGAGCCTAGGGAGTTCTAAAGAGCCAGTGAACAAAAGAAGGTGAATTTGTCAGAGCAATGGAGGAAACAGGAATTTTATTAAGGAACCCTAAGAGGTATGATGGTACAATGAGTGGTTGGCGGTTTCAATATTGCAAAGAACTTAAAGTGTTTGGAAAGCAGGAAAAATAAAGAAAAAAAAACCTCAAACTTGCAAGATGTAATAACTGAGGTCATTGCTAACCCTTAGGAGAATCCTTCCAGCTGGAGTGTCTGGAGAAGGATATGTGTGTAAAAGTTTTCTGAGGTGACAGCCTATGCATTCTAGACCTTTCATAAAGAACAGTTGTCATAGCCAAGGGCAGGCTCGGGGCTGGAGGTGTAGCTCCGTTGGTAGAGTGCTTGCCCACAAGTGTGAGGCCCTTTGTGTGATCTCCAGCGGGTTATGAAATGGGTGTGTGTGTGGGGGGTCCACACCTGTAATCCCAGCACATCCTCAGCTCTAAAATGAGTTCCAGGCCAACCAGGGCTACCCAGGATCCTGAATAAAAATAATAAAAAAAGGAGCAGATACTAACAGGGCGAGTGTGATTGAGGGACGGTGGGGTTTGTGTTGCTTGGCTTTTATGTGGACCTGTAAGAGCATTGTTAGTGTGTGTGTGTGTGTGTGTGTGTGTGTGTGTGTGTGTGTGTGTGTGTGTGCATATGGGGTCTGTAGGAGACCATGGAGGTCAGAGAGGAGATCAACTATACTGGAACTGGAACCCCCAGGCCGCTGTGAGCTTCCACGTCCCTGCTTGGGTCTGAACCTGTGCCCTCTGAGAGAATAAACAGCACTTCAGATCTCTGAGCCAGCCCTCCAGACCCATGGAAGGGTTGCTTGTTTTGTTTTTGTTTTTAATGATGAGACTTGCACGTGTTCGTCATCCAGGTGGAAGGCAGAGCTGACTGTAGAAGAAGGGAGATGTGAGGAGGTGTGGCCTAGATCCAGGGTGGATATTGAACAAATCAAGGGCATCAGTGAGGGGAATGGCCTCAGAAAGTCAGATCCTCAGCCACAAAAGACAGGAAGAAAGAGGGTAGTTAAGGACAAAGAGCGATTTTCTGTTGGGACAGAATAACGAATAGGTCATGTCTGAAAACTTTTAATCTCTGGAAAGTAGGTCATCTTCTTTGAGTGAGCCAGGGGGCCCCTGGAGAGGTCACGTCTGGAGAAGCAAAGACAAATTTGTCTTCCCAGTGAAACTTCATGATTTAAAGTTCCAGTAATTAAGGAAATTTGAGACATAAGCAACAATTATTAAATGCAAAATCATGCTGTGGATTTGACTTCTCACCTTCTTAAGGAGGTTTGAATCCAAGATTCTAACTTTCTGTGTATTTTATTAAAAGCTTTTATTTTTAGTGCAGTTCTAAATGTGATGGCTGATGTCGAAGAATGAGAGTCTCTCCTTTCTCTCTGTCTCTGTCTCTGTGAGTGTGTGCGAGTGTGTGTGTGCACACGTACACGCACGCACGCACGTGTGCCCGCGGGCACTCCTGGGGTGAGACAGATGCCTGTGCAGTTGAATGTGAGTGCATGCGATGGACAGGGTGACAATCTTAGGTGTTGTTCTTCAGATATCATTCACCTTGTTGGTTTTTGCCAGGTCTTTTCCCTGGCTTGGAGTTTATCAAATCAAGTAGGTTTACTGTTCATTAAGCCCCAGGGACCTGTCCTTCTCCTTGTCCTCAGCCTTGGAATTAGAGCCATGCACTCTCCACATTCAGCTATTTTTTTTTCAATATGGATTTTGAAGTCTGAAGTCAGCAGTCTGACTAAACCATTGCTCAATCGCAAGACTCTTATAAACCACATTCATGTGTTCATATCCTTAAGGGCCACTGTCATGCTTTTCTTGCTAGGACTATACTACAAGGTGTATCTCAGAGGTTACCTGATATACCCCACCCTGACCCTCAGCCCAACCCCCTACTCCGCATAGTTCTTCGGCTGAGAGGACTGTCATCCCAGATGGAATCCTCGTGGTAATCTATGGGGGGACAGCTTACTGAGACCTGATGTCTGTTCATGTGTACTGCTCTGTCTGCTGTGTGTTTCTTTTTCCTAGATGAATTAGTGTTTTATTTCCAGGAAAGCACCCCCCTTCACCACTCTTAGATAAAAGTAAAGTAAAGCAAAACGAATAAACCTTGTAGCCATTATTTAGCCCTCCCAGGGAGTCTACTCTGTCTCTGATGTGCTATGTCATCAGCGCCTGGGTCATCACCTTTGAGCACTGTTTCTTCTGTGGCCCAAACCATCAGCATTTCTTTTCATCGTTTCTCTGATTCAGTAGGTCCATGGAGCTACAGAGAGCAAGGCATGGGTTGATAAACAGAGCTAATAAGCAAAACCAGACAATATCATTTATGTGCAAACAGATTTGAGATGAGCATGTGCACTAGGTACTCTCATCTCTAGAGAGCCCTGGTGAGAGAATAACCCTCTCCATTTCCCTAAAATGGCTCTTCTCCGAGCTGAAATTGAGATCTCTCATCAGTCTGGGTGTGAGGGATGCAATAACAGTGCCGGGAGATTGCTTTATGTTCTGTAGCCCGGCCTCACGGAAGCAAGGAAGGAAGAATACAGATGGGGCAGGAAATTGCGCTGAGCCTGAGAGGCACTGAGTCTGAGCTGACTGACGGACATGCCACGTGCTCCGAGTGTGTGTCTCATCCCCTAGTGCGCAAACCGTCAAAGAGGAAGTTTCTGTGGCAGGAGGTGCGTGAAGAGGGCGTGGGCTCCTGGAGTGCCCATCTAACTGCGGGCCTTGCAGGAAGTTAGAGACTCACTACGGAAGGCAATTGGAAATGCCCAGAGAATAGTTGAGCACGGAAGTATGACTTGCTGGCCGCATTCCCACTGAAAGAGTAGAAGACAAGAGAAAGGAAATCTGTTGTTTGCACAGTCTTGGGGGGAAGGATAAGTGCAGGGAGCGGTAAAGACCCACCTGTCTGTGCCACTCACTGAATCACTGGGTGATATCTGCCTTGCACGTGTAGCCCATAGATGTGTCAGTTGCGCAGAGAGGGCTACACTCATCCCGAAGGTTACTAAGTCTGCCCTACAGTGCGCTCTTGCTGTGGATCTTGTTTTGAAAGAGAAGGGGCTCTCTGGGGCAGTGTTACAATACAGTTCTAATACTGCACTTCTATTAAAGAAGCTAAGAAGATTGGAATGTGGGAAACATGCTTATGTTTTACAAACTGCATTGCTTCCTGGACTTTGGGGATGCATAGTGTTATGGGAACCAAACCTTCCACACTGTTATTATACCAGTTGCGTTCTGAATTATAAAACAATTACAGGAATTTTAACTCCTTTTAAGAAATTTATATTGTTTATTATTTTTAAGTATATGTGTGTGCATGCCTCTCTCTCTGTGTGTGTGTACATGTATGTGTGTGTGTATGTATCTGTGTGTGAGGGAGAGAGAGAGAGAGAGAGAGAGAGAGAGAGAGAGAGAGAGAGAGAGAGAGAGAGAGAGAGAGAGAGAGAGAGAGAGAGATAGAACTATGGGGCCTTGCACAGCTCCTGAGCTACCCCCCAAGACTATTTGCAACTGGTAGTTTCTGGGAGAGGGAAAAACAGATTTCTTCAATGGAGTCACACTTGGTATTTCAGGCAAACTCCAGGACAGACCCAATGCTCAGGAGCAGTTGGCCAACAAAAACCAGAGGTTGACATCAGGTGTCTTCCATGAGACAGTCTGACTTATTTCTTGAGTAGGGTTTTTTTTCTCATCCCAGAACTCAAGATTCATCTAGTCTGCATAGTCATCTTGCCAGGTCCTGTCTGCTCTCGAGTGCTAGGATTTTAGGCAGGCCACCACACCTGAGCAACCTTTATTTGGGTGCTAGGTGTCTAGACTCCAGCCCTCATGCCACCTGCTCCTGTCAGTGTTTGTCTTTTTTTCCCGATTTCAATGTTTCGTCATCTTCATCTTTGTCCCTTTCTTTTCTTTTCTGCTGCTCTTTCCCATGTTATCCCTGAAGCCAGCTCCCCAGAAAATACAGTATGGAAGCCCCACAAATTACATGTCACATATAATGGCCCCCTCTCCTCACCTCCTTTCAGACATACAGTATGGACTTTGGTGATCCCCAAACCCCTTTCACTGGCTGCTCACTCTGTTCTCCTGGCTCTTGTGGATCCAGTTCTGTTTTTCTGATTTTACTTTATTGCCTTTCCTTCCAGGGCTCTAGTATTCCATCATTTAAGACCGAGGCCTGGAAAGGGATGAGAGTTGGCCTTTGTTCTGACCTCCTAAGCAAATCAACTTCTTTTTTTTTTTTGAAGCTGACCCAGGAAAGCATTTGCTTACTGTCTGCAGATCATGTAATTAATTACTATTATTTTCAGAGAATGTTCGCATTCCTTATCTTGCTGGTTAATACACATCATTTTTCATACTTTGGAATGATGACCTGGCATCCCAAGTAAGGGTGGTCCCACAAATCAAATAGAGTGTGACTTTGGTTTCATTTCTTTGTTGGAACATCTGGTCTTGCTTAGCGCGCAGGAAAGAGAGAGAGGTAGAAAGCGTGCGAACATCCTTGGTGCCTCTGCAGTGATGGCAGGCATTCCCTGCCTGTCACTGTGTTATGAGAAGGATGCCTTCACGAAAGGGAGGAACTGAATTCTGCAGACCATTTTGCCAAAACATCCCTGTGTGTCTACAGACACAAAACATTCCTGCATGCCCATAGACATGAAAGCTCCATGTGGCCATTCTTCAAAATCCAGGCTGGGACTCCCACCTTGAACAAAGAAGGTTGAAGCACAGGTCACCAGTGTTGGTGGTGACATGATTTACTTGCTGTAATGTTAAATTAAGTGTCACGGTGCTAATAAGCATCATGTGAACCAGGGTCACCCCTCAGCATCCCTAGACACTAGGAATGTCTGTTCCCCAGGAACCCTAAAACTCCCTCAGAGAAAAAATATTCCCTGTCTCATGCTACACAGACTCAGGTTGATGCTGCCTGTGCAAAATCACTGTGCCCCGTGGAAGGACAGTGTTGGTCTCCAAAGTCAACCATGTATGCCAAGCTGGTGATGCCTCCAGAACCAGTATTGTGTGGCAAGCAGGTGAGGTCAAATCTCTAGACACATGTGTTATATGAATCAATTGTTTTTAGTAGAGAATCTCTCTTGGATGCCAGCCCCAAGACTCAGCTCCCCCATACCAAATTCATCTATTGAATTTTAACAAAGGGAAATGTTGGGATGAGTGTGGAATAGTCAGCAGGACCAGAGTGTTTCTTCTTTCTTCAAGGGACTGAGCATATTATCTTTTAAAAATTACATTTGAAAAGAACAGCATGGATTTTCAGTAGTGTTTGTTTCATTTTATAGACTAGGCAGTTGAGTTTGAGTTATAAATGTTTTACTCACTTTCCTGAGATCTCATTTTTATGAGGTTTGTAGATTCCTCATGACTATGAAGAGTTCTTCAAGTGTGAACAAGCTGGGGTTTACAAACACTTTCTTTATGAAGCTTTTTAAGATTGTGTATATGTATGCACATGCATGTGTATGTGCATGTGTGTGTGTGTGGCTGCATGTGAGTGTATACATGTCATGCATAGGGTCAGAGATATTGGCCATGGATATTGGTCCTCTGGTACCTTCCACTTTGAGATAGCTCCCTCATTGGCCTGGAACTTTACCATATGGGACAGGCGAGTAGCCTGTGAGCCCCCAGGGTGTCCTCCTGTCACCTTCCGTGTTGCTGTTTTAGGGATTATAAGTATGCACAGTGGCACCTGGGCTCAAGGAAAGCTGATCAAAGACCTCAGGCTTGTGACAAATGCTTTACCACCTGAAGTATCTCCCCAGCCCTACAAAAGTACTCCAAAGGGGAGGGGCTACCCCAGCTTTAGTTACAACACTCTGTGTTGCGGTGTTGTATTTTACTTTTCCCCCCAGGTGCACGGTGTAGAGGGGCACGGAATGCACCAACCCTCTGGGGAGTGGAAGCTCGGCTTGCCCACAGACCTTGGCGTTGAGCTGAAGTCTCAAGTTGTACCTCAGAGTGGGTCCCATGAGCTGAAGGTATTCTTTTATGTGTGGCTTCATCGTGAAATATGAGTGCTGACAAAATTGTGTTTTTCTCAATTAAGATGCTCTTTCTTAATGCACCACAAAAAGTGTGCTTTTGCTTAGGCAAGCAATGACAGCGTGTGGCACCTGAGAGGTGTTTGCCAAAAGAGCATGAGACTGATCTCTGGGGAATCCAGTATTTGAATGTACTCTAAATGCAGCCAGAAATTAGAGCTGAACTTTGTATATGCTGAAGCCTGAGGCCTGAGAGGATGGTCATCTCCTGCCTAATCATAGGCCTTGCTAAGACTTAACTTGAATACATTTATGCTATTTATAAAATAAAATATATAAGCTAAATGCCACTTACGCCATTGGGAAGTCATTTGGTGATATCTATCCATATCCTTAGATTGTCTTTTTATGGATAGTTAAGGAGGGTATATATATCTAAAGATGCTTCTTACAGCGTCACTTATTTATATGTTTATTATTGAGTCAGCTGAGATCATGGTTGAAAAGACATTCAAGATAAATATTTACAGTCTGTGTAGATGGGTCTTACTCTACTTCTATCACTCAGAGTTCAGTGTTGTATGCACTTCCCAACCTGTCTTCCTTGTATCTCTCTTTCTTTCTTGTGTACATACATGCATTTGTTCATTCATCATGAGTAAATATAAATGTATATGCTTATGTATTTGACAATGCATATGCATGCCCTAAATATAATTTTAGATATAATTATAAGGCTGTAGATATGGTAGCTTGATAGTTTATTTTTTCTTCATTGAATTATGAGTATCCTTTGTGTGTGTGTGTGTGTATGTGTGTGTGTGTGTGTGTGGTATGTACACCTGTGTGATGCATGCACAGAGGCCGGAGGAGAATGTTTGGTGTCCTGCTCTGTCACACTCACTCTCCTTTATCGCTTTGAAACAACGTCTCTCACTGATCCTGAAGCCAAGTCAATGGCAGTAGGCCCCAGTGATGCTCCTGTCTCTACCTCTTCCACAGCACTCGGGTTTCAGACATGTGCATGGATGTTCTTGGCTTTTTTACATGCATCTCTCCAGCCTCATGTTTTTTCTCTCTCTGTGAGGGAGCATAATCCATTCCTGAACTCCAGAAAATTCTGAAGTCAGAGCATACAGTTATTTTCTAAATGTGTTCATAAAGATTAGTTCCCATTTGTATCACAGCAGGGTTGTTGTGATCTGGTGAGGATAGTCTTTGACATGTTTGGACACATTTGTAGGATCTTGTTCATAGAAACGAATGCTAGAACTTCTGAGTCATGAAGACCATTTTTTTCTACATCCATCAACATGCATCCCACCATCACTACTATCCCTGACAAAAATTTCAACATTGGCTTTGTCACCAATGATTAAGGCATCACCAGGTCCTTTCCCTGCCACCTAGAGATGCACAGTCCATCCTTCATGTTTTATGATCCTGGGTTTCACATTATTAATTGCCCTTCTAGTGTTCTATTTACTGAATCTCCTAGCTTTTCACATATACTTACTTAACTGATTGGCAACCACATCATTATTGGTTTCCATGATCATACACTCAGCCACACAACGTTGGCATGGCCATGCTGTTAGAAACAGCCTGTTATTAGGTCTGTAATTTGCACTGAATTTTACATCATGCAGGCCATCACCTAAGCAAACTGTACAACCTGCTGTCTTCTTGCACATATGCCTTTGATCTGAAAATTTTCTTTGCTGGGGTTCCAACCTTCTGTAAACCTCTCTGTGTAACCTCCTTGCTCATAATTCGTGGCTCATTTTAAAGATACCCTTCCTGGTGAGGAATTCATCATTCTATGAAACCGTGTGTGTGTGTGTGTGTGTGTGTGTGTGTGTGTGTGTGTGTGTGTGTGTGTGTACTCATTGATGTACATGTGTGTGGAGGCCAGCGAATAAGCTCAGGTGCCGTTTTTGAGGAATTCTGTTAACCTTATTCTGAGGTAGGGTCTCTCACTGGCTTGGTCTTCACACATTTGACTATCCTGGCTGCCCAGTGTGCCCCAGAAATCCGCCTTTCTCTGCCTCCCCAGCATCAGTATTGCACACATGCACCACCATGCCTGGCATGTTCTTTAAGGGAAACCAGACTCAAGTTCTTGTGTTTTCAGAGTGAGCACTTTACCTACAGAGCGGTCTCCCTAGCACACTCAACACTGTGACCTCTCTTGCCATATTGTGTGCATACAGTGTTGTGGTTACTGTCATTAGCATAAGCATGCAAGAAACTTTACCATAGCAGACCAGGTGATGGGTAGTTTGCATGTATGGGGCATGCTCTCGTCATTGAATTTAACTCTGCTGTAGAGAATGGGAAAGTAGCCAGAGATGATACTCAAGCAAATGGGCACAATGGTGTTCTGATAGAATTATATTTAAAGAAACATTTGGCTAGCCTGTGGACTAGCTTTCACAGATCCCTGTAGCTCTAGCTACATCTAGCTACTATAAGCTTTTCTAATCTTTAATTATGGTCTATGCATTTCTTGAAGACAAGGCTTGAATAAGTGGCCATGTGGCTTAATACATAATTCTTTATGTATCCAATAGGTGCCAGACAAGTAAAATGCCCTAATATCATGATTACTAGAAATATTAGTAATTGTAACGTAAGCCATGACTTTTGGAATACTGACATGTCATGTAGGATTTGACTCAAGCTAATTTGGCTTCTAATTTAGACTCACATTACTTCCTTTCTAATAGACTAGGTTTTGCATATTCTTTGAAAGCCACTGTTACCAAAATATTTTCAACAATACAAAGAAGTTAGAGAGTGGGAAGGGAGAGAGAACCCACCTCAGTATGGCACCTAAAATATGACCATTGTAAAAGTATACTGAGTACCGTGGTGTTTGTTTCCATCTGGGAAGGGTTATGTGGGCACTGACTGGTTTAGAGGTTAACTAACCCAGCAAAACCAGATATGAACAATGGGAGAGAGCGAACGCGCTGGATGACTGGCATAGTGCTTTTTTTATGTTTGATTTTGTTTTGTATCATGATGGGGTGTTCTTTAGAGGGATTGTGAAAGTGCATTGAGTTTCGTTCGGTGTGCTTGTCTCCCTTGTAAGCCTTATCTGAATCTAAGGCTTTACTAATGTGTGAATAGGAAGCCTCATTGATTCTATGGTTAATATGGCACTAAGAGGAATATGGAATGAATTCAGTCATTTAGAAGCCACGGGCTATAGAAACTATTAAGCTATAGAAACCATATAAGGATATGAGCTATAAAATCCATTAATAATTGGGCATTCACACATATGCACATAAATATAGTGAATTGGGCAGAAAAAAACAAGAGTCAATAAATATATATCATACAAACACATGGGGAGAAATACAGGAAAATAAAGTATACATAAGTAATTAAGGGGTACAAAATCTTATAACTGAGATGATGGCTCAGTTATTAAAATGCTTGCCTTGCAAACACTGAAACCTCAGTTTGATCTTTAAAAATGTACATCTCTTAAATTAAAAACAAAAGCCAGGAATAGGGATGCATGCTTTATTCTACCTACCACTGATGAGTTGGAAACAGGCAAATCCCTTAAGCTAGCTGGTCAGACAGCCTGTAACTGGGTGAGTTCAAAGCCATTGAGAGACCCTCTCTCAAACAAGGTGGGGACCGGAGAGATAGCAACAGGTCAAAACCACTTACTGTGTTTGCAGAAGATCCTGGCTCAGTTCCCAAGATCCCACATTAGGAAGCTCATAAACACCTGTTAGACCCAGTTCTAGGGGATGTAACACCCTCTTCTGGCTTCTGGGGACACATAAATGCACATGGTGTACATAAACTCACACACATTTTACATACATGTAAGTAAAATGAATAAATAAATCTCTAACAGTAACAAACGTCAGAGAGGATGGTATCCTGAAGAGCGGCAGCTGTCTTCTGTCCACACATGCATGGTCACCCACACATGTATGCATCTGCACAAACACACATGCATGTACACACACATTGAGAAGTGCGAAAAAGTTCATATAATTATGAGTTGGAATATGTCTCCCTAATGACCACAGAAAGACAAAGAATCCAGTCATGTCCCATCCTCTAAGCATCATGGTTTGTAGTTTATCTTCCAATAGTACAGAAGGTGGGGTTTTTTGTTCTCTTAAGCTTTATTTTTTCTTGCAAGACTATGCTTGTTCCACCCATTCATGGAAAGAACAGCTTGGCTCGCCACCCTCCAGTGGAAATGAGTTATGAGCCCGTTTTCTGGAGCTGCAGCATAGCTTTAACCTCTGAATAGTTGGATTTCAGTAATTAATGCAGATCTCATTTCATCTTAGCTGCCTTCCCGCCTCCAAGAATTCCTCTTTCTGTTCTGATTTGTATGTATATAGATGATAATAAAGGTAAAACTCAAGTAACCCCACTAGGGACCATGTTGAACACTTCTATTGCTCTCCAAGTTTTCAGCATTAATTTCCTGTTTCCTTTTCAGTTCTTGTCAGTTCTGTAAGCAAAGTGAGTCAGTGTGACACTAATAAATATTATGGTCTCTCCTGTATGTTTCCAAGGAAATATTATATATAAGGTAGCACTCATCTTTAAAAAATCTGTCATGGGCTCATTTGTTTCACCTCAAGTTGAAACACTGGGCTATGAGCTAAACATATAGTGGCTGAGGTGTCCTGCATGTCTGCTTCAGGTCAAAATGATGACTCACAAAGATATGACCCAGGGACTTTGAGTAGCAGCAGAGGGGGCATGACACACTGAATAAGCCCAGTGTGCAGCCCCTGTGGTAGCTGACTGATATGAGCCTCTCCAAGGGTCTCAGGATGCACAAGCCTGCCTCACCTCATTGAGCATGAAATATTCTTTCAGGAAACACATCTTCCCCTCATGCCAATTAGCAAATAGTTCTGAGTAACTGATTGCCTTTGGATGACTGTGTCAAGTTTGTAATGTGTCCAGTGTTCCAACCAAGACAGGCATTCCTGGAATTGCTCCTTGATTTGACATTTCATTAATTCATTCGCATACTCATCATTCACTGCCATGAGCCAGGCATTGTGACACATGTTGATGACACAGGGTTGAGTGAGAACACATATAGAGCCTCATGAGACGGAGGTAAGGACAGAGAAGATGAAAACCTGTTTTTAAACTGCATTTTCTGTCAGTGCTATAGTAGAATCATGGACAGAGCACCAGGGAGACATGGAGTCATCAAAATGAAGCCCAATGAAAACACCCAGGAGAAATTTATATTAATATCAACATTTTAAGAAAAACTAGAATAATGAGACTGCATTAGAGCATGTGACAAATTCAGGCTTTTAGAATGAATAAAGCTTCTGCACGACCTGAGCAATGGGAGCTGGTAGCCAGGTGATTAAACACACAAGGTAAATAAAATGAAGCAGAAAGGGCTCGAGAGACAGCTCTCTGGTTAGAAGTATGTACTGTTCTTGCTGAGGACTTGAGCTTGGTTCTTAGCTCCTACATGATATAGCTCAAAACTACCTATAACTCTAGCTCCAGGGGGGATCTGATGTCCTCTTCTGGCCTCCCAGGACTCTACACTCAAGTGTATGCATACACACACGCACACTCACAAAATTTTAAAGGATTAATGTTTATGTAAAACAGGGCAGTCTAGATAGTAAGCTATAGAATGGATGATGTGCTCTATTTTGGAAAAGGGATAGTGTAGGATAGGGGAAGAAGATGGCTTGCCTGTACTGTAGCATTCAGAGGCAAGCTAACATCATGTCACCGCCTTAGACATTTCCCCTATTTTCAACAAAAGGGTTTCCATAAGGTTTAGAATATGATATGCAAAATAGACAAATGCCTCTCCTCCCTTAGTGGAATTTATATACTAGCAGCAAAGAGTACATTACTTGTCAATTCTCAGTTGTAGTTCCCTTAAACTCTGGAGGCCTGATCAGCTTGCCTAGTTCTTGCACGCAATTTCCCTTTGTTTATATTAGTTTAGCTTAATATAAAAAAAGGGCCAGAAATATTGCCAGGGGAGATATAAGACATAATAAGGACTCAGTTGGTACATGAGGAGGTTGGGCCCTGGGCCAGGCTATTTACAGAGTACCTCACTCTATTTCAGCCCATCGATCAATGTTACACTCATCTCCATTGTTCTTGTATGTTAAGTAAATACCTTGGTTCATTTCAAGTATCATGATATGTAGGTACATTCAGGGTTTTCAGGTTTTAGTTGAGCTTGCTCCATCTAATGCCCAGTGCTTTGCATGTTCTAATGCCATCCAATCTGAGGAGGATCCTTCTGAACCCCAATGTGAAGTCCTTAGATGAGAAAGTATGCGTAACATATTAGCTATCTCTATGCTCATTCAAATTAGTCATGTTGGTCCATGTGAGTGTTGGTGCGGACATGTGACGTGTAGCATTCTGTCCCTTTGACTCATCTACACTCATATCCTGGAGTCTAGAATGTTTGGGATTCCATGGATTGGACTACCGACCTGGTTGATCTTGATCATCAGCCATCAGACATACATGCTCTGGGCTTCAATCCTTGCTCTCCAAAGCAAAAAGATGACTCTAAGCCTTTCACCCTAAGTCTCAGGCTTCTGTTTACACTGGCAAGATATGACCACATTTTGTTGATCTCCCCGAGGAAAAACTTCTGGACCACTTGTAGGTATCAAAGAGTTCATATCAATCTCGAAATATTGTCTATTGACTGTGACCACAAAGAGAGGGGAGAGCCTAACAAACTGGAGGACACTTATCAGCACAGTTCTTAGAAAGCCTTGGAATGCCCGTTTTTATTTTAACTTTTAAACTTCAAACTCCTTACAGACATTCTATTGAGTTTCATGAAAAATGTTATCCCAGAGGCAGAAGAGAGCATTTGTTGTTTTATCACTTTGGGGAAACATCCTATGGAATATAAATGGATAAATTTATATTCTCAAAGAGAAGGAATGTGTAAACATGGTATCAGATGAGTGGAGGACCTTGGTCCCTGGAAATAGTAAAGAAAATTATAGCTACGAACATCTTAATATTTTTAAAAGAAGTGTTGGTTTGCAGGTTGGCTTTCTGTTGTGTCAACAATTTATTAATGGGTTATGAGCTTGCTATCCAGCTAACTGAGAGACATCAGGAAAGCAAGATATTTCGGGGTATTGCTTTCAGTTATTAATTAAGAATCCACATAAATAACCATTGCTATTCTAAATGAGAATTTCTTAAGAGGTACTGAAATGTAGGGTAAATACAGCCTTTATTGAAAATTCTGGCAAATATAATGAGAAAAACAAGGAAGCAAACAACCACACTGAGACTGGATGGCAGAGGACAGGCAATCAGCCAAGGTGCTGTGCTTTTGGTCTCGGAGATGGTGAGAAAATCTAGAATTTTCTTATGCTTTTCTATGAAATGAGTATATTTGCAGGAAAAGAAGAAGATATAAAATTCTTAGTCAGTGCAGGTACCTGGCTCCAGGATTCCCCACTTCAAGTCATGGTGCAGGAATCTGCAGGTGGATTTCAAAGAGCTTAGTCTCCTCTCAATAAACAAGCAACTGCTTCCACAGCATCAGACACTGGCCTTCCATGAGGTGTTTTATTATGCCAGACCCATGCTTCCAAAAGTTTCAGATATATTATCTTTTTTTCATTTGTCTTTGAAATGCATAGTTCTTGAGACACACCAGGTAATTAGCAAAAACAATAATTTTTAATTCATTACCCAGTAACAATGAAACTAACAAGACAAAGACTTACTACTGCCTTTTTTATAAATGGCTTGGTAACCTCAGTCAGTTACTTAAAAATCTAGGATGAAGTAATAAGGAGAGGGAGAGACAGAGAGAGAGAGAGAGAGAGAGAATATCCTAGGATTATTTGGCCTCAAAGGTTTCTGATAGAAATATGTTCTGTGTGCCTAAATTATTTTTTAGTTTGTTTTGTTTTAATATTCCGTGTGTGTGTGTGTGTGTGTGTGTGTGTGTGTGTGTGTGTGTGCGCGTGTGTGTGTGTGCGCGTATGCCTCTGTGAATGCATGTTTTGTATGTGTCTGGGTACATGTTTGGTTATGTATATGAGCAGGTTTGCGCATGCGTGTGTAGCCCTGAGGTCCGTGTCAGGAGTCATTCTCCATCACCTAAGTCATGGAGGTAGCAGCTCTCAGTCCAACACAGAAGTCACTAATATGGTATTGCTGGCCAGCTTGCTCCAGGGACCTCTTGTCTATGCATTCTCAAGCAAGAATTACTTCCAGGCCTACAAGCATAGGTTATGTAGATTATGGTGATCTGAACTCCTTTCCTAACATTTGTGGGACAAACACTTTGACCACCGAGTCAGCTCCCCAGTCCCTATGAATTTAAAAACTTTAATTTATTACAAAGATAATAAAATAATTATAGATTATTGCTATGATGATATGTTTGCACTTTCACCAGCATGAATGTGGAGGTCAGAGGACTACTTTGGGGAGTTGATTGTCTTACACCATGAGTCCTGGGGATCAGGTCATCATGCATGCATATTAGGTGCTTTTACCTCTGAGCCATCCTGCTAGCTCCTGTGTAATCTGTGCAAACTGTGTAATTCTCCTTGGTTATTGATAAATGATGATATAATTCTCGAGTTTTTACATATTTCTGAGGTGTCTAGGGTCTCATTTCTTAGTTTTTCTCTGTGTATCGATTAGAAGCATGGGATCCTGGAATCACCTTGTTCCGTGTGCTGCAGTCCATGTTTCTCACATTCAACATCAACTCCCTCATCAATAAAGACAGTGAGGTACACGACTCTAAATGAAGGCATCTTATAAGTTTGCTATGTTTGGGTCAGAGGCACCGTGCTGGCTGTATGTGACTGCTGGCTGGAGTCATGAGCCCTCCCCCCCCCCTCTCTCTCTCTGCTGAGATCCCTCACTCAGTGAACACTAAGTGTCTCTAAATGGTTTCCTTTTAAAAAGGAAAACATGCTTAGAGCATTATTTTGCTTATTGATTTTTTTGCAAATTAAATATTCTAATGAATCCCAGTTGTGGCTTTAATGATGAGAATTCCTTGAAGCCCATCGTGGAAATGTGGGGAAAGGCTTTTACTGGGCACTGAGCTCAGTTAGAGACAGCTTTCCACATGATGCTCACTCCATAATTTTCTCACTCCCCTTCCTTCCCTCTCCCTTCCCCCTGTTCCTCTCTGCCTGCCCCTCCTACCCTCTCCCCTTCATAAATCTCTCCCTGCTTCCCTCCCTCTTTCCTTCCTTTCCTTGCATCGCTTCCTAACTTCCTTCCCCCTCCCTTCCTTCTTTTCCCCATCTCTTCCTTTCAGAAGTCTGCCAAATTTTTATATACTAAAAGTGAATTATATAAGGAACTAAGAATTTGAGAAACTTCATGATATAGAAAAAAGTAATGTTTTTTCACTTCTAATTCATCCTAGAGTTTCCCCATTATATACACGCACACACATGCACACGCATATGCACACACACACATGAGTTGTAACTACCCATAATCTCTGAAGATGCTTTATCTCGTAGCACCACATGGAACCTACACTACCTCATGTGACATCACACACCCTAGACACGACTAGTTTCACCTTTTATCTGGAGTAGGAATGGTAAACACGAGGTATACATCCATCCATGAGTGGAAATGCTTTGCTCTCCTGTTCCTGGCTATGATTCCTACAAACTACCTTACTGAAGTCAAATCACTCACCAGTCTGATTACTTTTCCATTGTTAGAGGACATGTCCACACTCCTGCTTGCCTTTCTATATCAGGAAAGACCCGCATAAGCGCTATAGCAAAGGATTTGTGAATGGCTCCTTGCAGTTAATTTATGTGCTTTTGGGAATTTAAACCCCAAGGCACAGGGAGGGTTTGTAAACAATTGCTGGAAACTTCTTAACAACTGACACTAAACGGTACTCCTGTTGTTGAATGGATGGTATGGGGGATTTGTGGTGCTGCTTAGAACTCAGAGCATCCCACTGTTGGACAATTATGCCTTTAACTTTTCTCTCTAGATGTTATCCACTCATGTAGTGAGCATTAGTTAAATAATGGAGACTGACAGCAACTGGTCTTGGCATCACCATAGAAACTGATAAATTCTAGTGTCGTACTTTAGAACCAAACAAGGTGGTGTTGTTACGTTATTGGAGGTGTGGCCTTTTGGGGGCAGGTGTGGACTTATTTGAGAATGTGTGTCACTAGGGAGGGTTTTGAGATTCTAGAAGCTCAAGTCAAGTCCATTGTCACCTTTTCTTCCTGCTGCCTGCCCATCTGGATGTAGAACTCTCAGCTACCTCTCCAGCAACATGTCTGCCTGCTCCATGACAGTAATGGACTTTAAACCTTGGACTAAGCCAGCCCCAATTAAAAGTTTCCTTATGAGAGTTGTCATGAGCATGATGTCTATTCACAGCAGTAGAAACCCTCACTAGGGAAGAAGTGTAATATATATCAGAAATTTATTTTTCACACAACATGTGTGTAGGTATTTGACTGCATCTATATCTGTACATACATGCGTACCTGGTATCTACAGAGGCCAGAAGGTTCTCTGGAACTGGAGTTACAGAAGGTTGTGAATGAACCACCATGTACAAGCTGGGAATTGAACCCAGGTCTTCTGAAAGAACAGCCAGTGCCCTTAATCACTGAGCCATCTCTCTAGAGCCAAGTGTAACTTTTTACCCAGCATGCACTCCACAATAGGATTGATAATGCTCGAAAATGATCTACAGCTAACAAAGTAGAGTAGAGAAACAAAACAAAGGTGTTAAGTAGCTCATATTGTCCCAATCAATTTATCTTGGCTAGTTTGCTTTTTTGCTTTCTTTCTTTTTTTTGAGACAAGTTCTAAGCACATGCTGGGCTCAATCTTTCATCCCTCCTCAGAATGCTGGGCACTGGGATTATAAGCTTGGGCAACCACATAAAACTTCGTTTAAAATTTTGTATGCAGCAGTATTAACAATTTGGGAATCTTGCAGCTGAGGTAAATTATTTGCACAGTTTGATCTTTTCATAGCTGAAATTTCATGTCCAACTCCAACATACTTAATACATTAATAAAGGAAGTCACAGGCCAAATGCAGGCTGTTTTGTTGTGGGCTTCTTTCTTTGTCTCTTTCCTTCTGAGATGAGTGCCCTTTCTGTGGTATACAGGTGGAGTTAAATACAAAGACTCATGAATCGCTTAATAATAGGGATACACTGAGTAAAGAATAATTAAGTGATTTTTGTTGTGTGAACATCATGGTGTATGCTTACATGTTCATGGCTGCTAGGTGATGAAGTTTTATGGACCGTTGCCATATTTACAGCCATTACTGGTGGAAATGTTCACACAGGGCTAACTGTTTATCTGTGTGTATACACTGTGTATGTGCATACATATACATACTTTAGCTGGATTGAGTTGTAGATGGAATTTTAAAAATGACTTTATTATCATTGAAAGTAACTGTTACCATCTCTGTGGGTGGGTAGATTTTATTTTTCTTTCTAATTCATGTGTGTGTGTGTTCATGAAATGAAGTGTCTGTGTGTGTGTATGTGTGTGTGTGTATGTGAGAGAGAGAGAGAGAGAGAGAGAGAGAGAGTGTGTGTGTGTGTGTGTGTGTACATGAATATAGTGCCCGAGAGTTCAGAAGAGGGCATTGGATCTCCTAGAGCTGCCTAACATGGGTCTTCCTCAAGTGATATTTTGGCCCCTGGCCTGTCTCTCTAGCCATTCCTTGTGGTTTCTGTTTAAGTGTAGAGTCGGTTTCAGGCATAAGTTAATTTTTTTAAGGTATTGTACTGTTATGGAAAGTTTCAAAAGTGCTGAAGGAGTTGACAGGACAACATCCTTGCTCATATGCTCCCTGTTCTGAGCTGGGAACTGGACATTTCCTTAGATTTTGTGGCTGTTTGGAAGGGGGAGTGGTGACGATTGTAGCACAAGTCACTCACTCACTGGCCAGGAGAATACCTAGACAGTTTAAACCTTGCTTTCCAGTTTAACTGCAGACATTATCAAGAGCACAAAGGACCACTCTGGTTTGTAAACGATGCAGATCCGACTGTACAGCGAAGGGAAATGCACAGGCTTCAGAGTTTCCTTGCTGGGGTTCGGGGCAGGCTGCACTCTTTGCTCACCAGCTGAGGCAGAGGCAAGGTTCCGACCTGGCCAGGGCTCTTCCTCACTCTTCCCAGTATCCTCTGTTGACTAAAGCACCTGGATGCTTCCCCTGCTCCATTTGCTTCCCGTGGCTCTTTGTAGAGTTTGCAGAGTTTGGGCTAATCTGACAAAGATCTGCTTCTGCAGCCGCATCATTACCTGCTGGGCCTTCCTTTTCTTTCTCAGAACATGTGGTCTCCATCAGGGTGGTTCCTGGAACAGTGATGTCCTGGGCTTTGCCCTCAGCTCCTCCGTGTTTCTGGCCTTGAGATCTCCTCTTGTGTTGTGGTAGTAAGAAGGGTTTCTCAGACAGGGAAGACTCACTTCCTTCTTATGCTGCTCCTAACTCGGGGTGGCACACATCTGTGATCTTTGCCATGTGCCTGTCTGTGAACTCTACCCCACCTCATCCCCCCCCCCCCACAGCCCTGAGATCTGGCCATTTACCTTGTAATGCCTTAGGTCTCTTTTCTCTCCTTTACTTGTCCTTCCTCCCTCTGTCTTTTCCTCCCTCTCTTCCTCCCTCCCTTCCTTCCTTCTTTCTTTCCTTTCTGCCTCCCACCTACCCTCCACCCTCCTTCTTCCCTCCCCTCCCTCTTCCCCCCCCCTTCCTTCCTCACTCCTTTCCTCCCTATTTCATTTTTATATTTTGTTGATTCAGAAATCTGTACCTTGGTTTCCTGAGCTGCTGTGCCTGTAAAGTTTCACTCCAGTATTTTTCTTTCCTGCAGAATCTCATTTCCCTCATTTCCCTGGGCTGCTGAGGGGGTGCTGTGTGATGTAGCAGTTCTACTGAGGACCGCCTTTCTGTCCAGGGTTTATTAACATTTTGTATGTTGCTGCAGATTATGGCTCATCTGTGATATCTCTTGACTAACACATCGAATGTCAAGTGCCACTGGAGGGTCTGGTATACTCAGTGCTGTTTTAAAGCCAGCCTTGATTATATGACGGAAAGCCTAGAAGATTAGGAAAGCTCACATAGGGGTGTCTGTGTGAGGGCGTGGCCTGAAACAGACCACGAGAGTTCTAAATGGACTATAGCTTTATAATTATGGTGGCATTATTGAGAGACAGGGCTTAGCCGATGAAGGTGGGTCACCATGGGTTCATCTCTGGGGTTAATATGTTGCCCTGACCATTCCTGTGTCTACTTCAGTGCCTGACGTGAGCTAAAGAATTTTCTCTCCCACATGCTCAGGGCCAACAAACACAGACCAAACCTCCTGAAATGGGAGCCAAGTTAATTATCCTGTAGATTGTGTCATCATGTGTCTTGGTCCTAGTGATAAAAACTTGATCCTTTTATACTACCACCGAGGATGGTTGTTCTTGGTAAATGCATGGCATCTCTCTTTGTTGCATTACAGAGTAAATGTGAACTAAACTCCCTGATACATATCAGACTGCCTTTCACTGCCTTCTGGGTTTGAACACTTAGTTCCCTAGATGGGGGATTGTTTTGGTAAGGGTATAGAACCTTCGGGAGGAAGGCTCTAGATGGAGGAAGTAGATTTCTGAGGGGTGGGCCCTGAGGCTCATAACTTACCCTTGCTTCCTGTCCCACCTCTGCCTCCTGTTCTGTTGAGAAGTGAGAAGACAGCTGACATGTGTATCTGTCACCACGGAACCGTTTTCTGATCCGCTTTTCCCCATGCACGATGGACTGTATCCGTTCAAGTGGAGAGCTGGGTAACCTCCCTCCCTTAGGTTGTTCCTTGTCAGTTATGTGGTCACAGCAGCACTGCAAATGACTGACCCATG